>NW_009952053.1:99564-118710 GCF_000747805.2 Chaetura pelagica
TCAACACCCCAACTCTCCCAGCCTGGCTCCAGAGCAGAGCTGCTCCAGCCCTCCCAGCATCTCTGGGGCCTCCTCTGGCCTCTCTCCAACAGCTCCATGTCCCTCCTGTGCTGGGGACCCCAGCCTGGCCCCAGCCCTGCAGGGGGTCTCAGCAGAGCAGAGCAGAGGGGACAATCCCCTCCCTGGCCCTGCTGGTCACGCTGCTGGGGATGCAGCCCAGGACACGGGTGGGCTCTGGGCTCTGAGCACATGGGGCCATGGGGAGCTGCTCATCACCAACACCCCAGCTCCTTCTCCTCAGGGCTGCTCTCCAGCCTTGCTCCCTCAGCCTGGATTTGTGCCCTGGCCCAGGGGCAGGACCCTGCACTTGGCCTTGCTGGACTTCATGCTGTTTGCACACCTCCACCTCTCCAGCCTGCCCAGGCCCCTCCTGTCCCTCCAGCATGTTGGGATGGGTGCCTGGGATGGGGGTGAAAGAGGGGACCCAGCCCCTGGGTCCCAGGTGTTTCCATGGAAGGTCTGAGTGGAACGACATGTCTCTGTGGTCCCAGCCACGCGCTGCAGGTCTGACCTGGCAGCCCCGCAGCCTGTTCCAGGCTGTCTGCACATCTCAGCACCTTGTGTCTGTTCTTTGTTGTTTAATTGACTTCAATAAGAGGTAAAAGCAGTGTCCTTAAATAAAATGTGCTTAGATCTCTGCAAACCAGCTGCCCATGCTCGGGGCAAGTGTCAGGAAGGTCAGTGTGATTTCTCCTGTCTGACTTTACCAGATGGAGCTTCGGAGGAGCTTGGAGCAGCCTGGGCACGGGTGGGCACGCTCCCCTCCCTGCAGGGCTCTGCCCTTCCCCTCTGCTGGACCTTTCTGGCAGCTTATGGAGAAGGGAATCTGTTCCTGCCAGGCCTGCCGGGCTGGAATCCCAGGCCGGCCTTGGCGGAGCCGCGATGACAAGTGCCTGGTTGTGCTCCGGGCGCTCAGGGAGATGTAAAACCGCGCCCGCGACGCTCACGTGGTGATTTGTTGGTTTGATTCCTCAGGTCGTGAGCTGGCGAGCACAACCCTCCCAGGATACCCTCCACACGTCCCCCCCGCCGGGCAGGGCAGCTACTCCGCTCCAGCGCTGACAGGGATGGTGCCTGGTGAGTCCTGAGCGGGAGCCAGGGAGGGAGGGAAGCAAACGAGCAGGCAGAAGGAAGAAGGAAAGATGTTTCAGGAGGGAAGCGTGACATGGAGGAGAGGCAGGGGCAGGGGACAGGGCAGGGGCGTGGGGAGGTGTGGGGTTGTCCCCGGTGAAGGAGGACCAGGCTCCCAGCATGGGAGAAGGTGCAGCCTCTGGACCACCCTGTGGCTTTGGGGTGCGGGAAGACCCCTCAGCCTCCCTCCTGCAGGGCCCGGGGGCTGCCCCATCCTGAGCTCCTCCTGTTCCACCCTGGTGTTCCTCTGACCCCCCTGTTCTCTCCCAACACTCTGTGTCCCCCCTGCTGTCCCGTGGGGAGTCGCTGGCCCTTGAGGCATAGAGGTTTACTCTGTGCAAACTGTGCCCATCCGGGTGAGTCTGGGGGGACCCTTGGTTCTCCTCAGGATGCATTTCTGCAGCTCCCTTCCCCTTCTGGAGCTGGGGTGAGACAGCAGCATCTGGGTGGCCACAGCAAGGAGGGAGTGGGAGCCCAAGTGCTGAAGGTTGGATACTGCTGGAAATCAACACATTTATTTTGGCACGGAAGAACAGCCAGGATCTGTCCCCGAGCTCTGCTGCCTTTGGTCTGGATGTGACAGGCACTTCTGTCTGCCAGGGAAAGCGATATTCCAAGACCCAAATGCATCAGTTAAACGTGATTAATCCGGCCCCTAAGTCTTGTATGATTGGAAAAGTGGTGGCAACCTGGGGATTCTCTTTCTTTCCCCTCTCCGGGTCCTCTGAGCCAGACTCTTTGGATGCAGCAAGGACAGAGAGTTACTGAAGAGGGTTCCCCAGAGTGGAATCTTGTATGTAATTCCATGGCTCCGGGAGGTGGTGATTGAGCAAAGAATACTCCTAATAGGAAACCTGGAGTTGGGTGACAGTGTTTTGACATCTCGGCTCTTTTTCTGTTGGTCATTTTCACCAGCTTTGGTTGTGTTCTGCAAATTGGATTCTCTCAGATCACTAGGGAGTTAAGAAAAAAATCAGCCGTTTTATTTGTGGTTTGGAGTTGGAAACCGGCTATGGAAATTAGATGGTAGGTTGTGTAGAAACCAATTTTTATCCATAAAATGTAATCTCGGAGGAGCTGCTGTGAGAGCACTGGACACAGTCTGTGCCTGATGGTCCCCTCCTGCTGCCTGGTTCCTGCTGGGCAGCTCTTCACTGATGCCTGGAGCCTTCCTCACTCCGGGCACCCTCTGCTGAGAGTCAGCCTCTGAAAGCCTGCAATGTTGGATGCTTCATTCCTCATGAAGGTGGCCGTTTAGAGGCTTGTAGAAACCTTGTGGGAATCTGCTGCCTTCTTTCAGAGCACGTTGCTCTGAAGAGCCAGCATTGAGGCCCAGGCCCTTCTGCAGGTAAGGTACCTGCTCTTCCCAGTGGGATGGGGAGCTGAGGCCGTGGGGCTCAGCCGCGCTGCCGCAGGAGGTGCAGGGAGGGGCCCATGATGTAGAGTCATCTGAGCTGATTTTCCTGGGTAATAGATTTTATTTTTAACTACACATAGGCCTGTGTGACCCATTATATTGAGTAACTGCACTGTTCCTCTCACTGGTTCTTTTAATAACAACCTTCTGCTCCAGCTAGTGTGAAGGTCAGCCGCAATGCCTGTAGGTTCTCCTTCTCATTTAAGGGAGAATTTGCTAACTAGCATCCAAAACACCTTCTCCATCCTTCTCTGACTCCTGTCCTTTGCAGGACCAGTTTCACAGCCTTGCTGGGAAGAGCCCCCCATCCCCTGGGGGGCTGACCCAGAGCAGGTGATGGAACCAGTCTGGTGCCTCTGGCACATCCCACCTTGTTCGGGCATGTGGCTCTTGTACCAGGGCTCAGGGATTTGTTCCACAACCTGCCGCTGCCTTGTTGTAGTTTCCAGAGCCTCTGCTAGAAATGTGTGTCCCTGATAAGATTTTTAATCGTTAGCCATGAATTTCTGTTTGTAATTAGGTAATTGTGTGAGTTAAGTGCTCAGGGGCAGAGAGAAATGTATACAAGATAAGACATGGGCGGTGTTTTGTTTCTGCTTGTTGCTGCTGCGGGTGGGCGCGTCCCCTGGCACCCTGGTGGTGCTTGTCCTGACTCTGCTGGGGTCTGTACAACCATCCAGGTCCCTGGCATTTCCAAGATGGAAGCAGAAGCTGTGTGGATTCAGATTCCTGTTTGGTGCTTATCTCTCCTCCAGCTCCCTCGCTGTTCATCTCAACAGGGGAGGCTCCTTCCCCTGACAGCCCTGGGTCCATCCCTCCTCTCCCACTCACAAGGATGCGCAGAGGAATGTCACCCCTCTGCACCACCACAGACACAGGGCACAAACACCTGGTCCATGCCCTTAGATCTCTTCCTTTCCTTCCCTGCAAAAACAGGGACTTGTGCATCAATAGGGAGTTGCATTTTATGTGGCTCATGAATGTCAACTGTGGCTGAGAATAAATTAATCAAATGCTTTTTTCTAGATCACAGAATCCCAGACTGTTTTGGGTTGGAAAGGACCTTAAAGACCACCCAGTGCCACCCCTGCATGGGCAGGGACACCTCCCACCAGCCCAGGCTGCTCCAAGCCCCATCCAACCTGCCCTTCAACACTGCCAGGGATGGGGCAGCCACAGCTTCCCTGGGCAACCTGGGCCAGGGTCTCTCCACCCTCACAGCACAGAATTTCTTTCTAAAAGGACCAAAGAAGCAAATATGGGGCTTGGATTTCAGTCCAGGGCTTTACAAACTGAGATCTGGCATTTCTGGAGGCTCCCTTAAATGTGGTCATGGGCCTTGTGCACTTCTCTGCCTTTTGGTGGCTGTCACCCATTAAAGGTGACCAGAGAAGAGCTCTCTGAGAGGAGCAGCCCCCAGTGCTCTGATGGCATGGGGCACAAATGAAATGCTGTGGTGTGGATGGGTGGGCAGATAGGTGGGAAAAAAACAGGCTAGAGGTGGTGGTTGATGCCACACTCCAGCTGGATGCTGGAGCTTCTGTCCTGGTCATCACTGTCATCCCTGAGCGGGAAGGAGCTCACCTAGTTGGGTTTTCAGACAGGCATGGAATCCAACATGGGCAAACATCAAGTCCTGCCCTGGCGAAGGGAGAGCTGTGCAACAAAAGGGGCTGAGCAGTCGTGGCTGCTCAGGGGCTCCCGGGGGCAGAGCAGGGAGAGCTGGAGCAAGGACCACCAGAAGCACCCCGGCCAGGGGTTTGACCCCTCACCTGGCACTCCTGGACTCCTGGTGGGAACAGTGCTGCTTTGGGACACCCAGCACAAATGGGTTTAAGTTAAGAAAAAAGCAGGATGCAAACTAGAAGTGAGGAAAAGCTTCAAACGTCTCCCCCACAGGGAGAGCCCAGCAGTGGAAGAAGTCACTCAGGAAGGCTGTGAAGTCTCTGTCCTTGAGGGTTCTCATCACCAGGCTGGATGAAGCCTTGAGCATTCTGTTCTGGCCTCATTGCTGATCCTGGTGTGAGGTGGGCCTGGAGACCTCCCAAAGTCCCTTCCCCACCTGAAATGCCTCGTCATCCCATGGCCAATGTTTTGACTGTCACACCACTGAAAACATGCTGCAGAGTCAGGAGCTCATGTGCTTCTGGTTGGTGCTGTCAACAGAGATGGAATAAAAAAGCTGTTAACAGGAGGCAAACAAGTCCCTCTTTGGAGAGCAGTGATGCCAGCAGGCCATGCAGGAACACAGATGGGGCAGCTCTGCTTGAGACCCCAAACAACAGAGCCATGAAGCCCCCTTGATGGCCAGATGGAGCCATGAGGGCATCTTCCCCCCAAAGGGCAGGGGCCCTTGCAGGGACCAGGAGAGGTCACTCTTCACATTCCTCCTCTCAGCTGTAACCGGGGTCTCACCCAGTGCAGCCCCAGTGCTGCCAGCTCCTGGTGCCTGGCTCAGCATCCCCTGCCCAGCCATGCTCTGTGCTCCCTGCCCACCTTGTCTGCTCCCCTGGGAGACTGGGGACGAAAGGGGAAGGGCAGACAGACCTTCCAGAAAACACTGGCTCCTGGTGGATATTCCTGGACATGTTGGGAGCAGGCAGGAGATGGACAGGATCATGTGGCCTTCTCTTCAGTCCTCATTTTCGAGCGGCTTTTGCCTTGAAGCAAGAGAGTTCACATCCCTTACAAACGTTTATTTTGCCTGGTGTAGCTCTCTGTGTGTTCTCGTTATCTGCTGAGACATTTAATCTACTATTGTTCCCTCCTGGATTCCTGGTCTCAGGAGCACCTCAGGGCACAGGGTCACACAGGTTAATGAGATGCTGTATGCAGAAATTATCTCCAGTAATTTGGTATCATTGTTATTATTTGTTCCCACTGTGATTTCTGCCCTAGAAACGTGGAGCAGTGTTTTCCCAGCAGCCTTCCCTTTGTCTCCTGGGAAGATCAGGCAGGAGCAAATGGCACCTTCTCCATCCTCTCCCAGCACTTGCAGCCTGGAGCCAGGTGCCTCCTCCCTTTGCGTTGTTCCTTTCCAAAGAGGCCATCCCAGTGCTCTTCAGGTGGAGGTGGTTCTTCCTTCTGCTTCCACCAGCTCTGCCTTTGCTCCCTCACACTCACAGGCTGGGCTTTGGGAGTGAAGCAGCAGCCAGTTGGGAGCACATCACTGGGATGTGCAGTATTTGCAGAGATTTTGCTCCATGGCCTACGTGGCCATTTTTGAGGTGTTTGAAAGGGAGTGCAGCTGCCAGGGCAGGGGTCTGCTGGTTGACCACTTTCCCTCACCTGTGGGATGCTGCATCATCTATCCAGCTCTGCTCCTGCTCCCCCATGGGCTCTGGTGCACTGCTGGCAGGGGCTGGCGTGGTGACAGGGACCCATGCTGCTCACCTGGGGACTTGCCATGGTCCTTCATGGCTCCACATGCTGCCAGCCTCTTTCCAACACTGCTTTTGTCTGTGGGACTGCTCCTGAGATCATAGAATCACAGACTGGTTAAAGTTGGAAGGGACCTTAAAAATCATCAGATCCAACCCCCTGCACGGGCAGGGACACCTCCCACCATTCCAGGCTGCTCCAAGCCCCATCCAACCTGCCCTTCAACACCCCCAGGGATGGGGCAGCCACAGCTTCCCTGGGCAACCTGGGCCAGGCTCTCCCCACCCTCACAGCACAGAATTTCTCCCTCCCATCTCAGCTCCAGCTCCCTCTGCCAGCTGGAACTTCTCTTCTCCAGGCTGAACACCCCAACTCTCCCAGCCTGGCTCCAGAGCTGCTCCAGCCCTCCAAGCATCTCCGGGGCCTCCTCTGGCCTCTCTCCAACAGCTCCATGTCCCTCCTGTGCTGGGGACCCCAGCCTGGCCCCAGCCCTGCAGGGGGGTCTCAGCAGAGCAGAGCAGAGGGGCAGAATCCCCTCCCTGGCCCTGCTGACCACACTGCTTTTGGTGCAGCCCAGCATCATGTCCAGCTCCTCATCATCTACACCCTCAAGTGCTCCTCCTCAGGGCTGCCCTCCAGCCATTCTCCCCCAGCCCAGCTTTGTTCCGGGGGTTGTTCCAACCCAGCTGCAGGACCTTGCAGAGGTTTCTGGAGGTCTGAGTCCTCCCACGTGTGGGGCAGCTGGTGACCATTGGCAAGGGGAAGAGGGACAGGAGAGCAGTGCTGGGGATGCAGCATTTGTGCCTGCCCGTAGGACCAGCACCCCAGAAGCTGTGTCCCTTTTGGGTCCCTGCTGGGGCCAGGGCTGGGGGGCTCATGGTAGTTCCCATGGCCAGGGCAGGGAGGGCCAGGCAGGGGCTTGGGCAAACAGTGCCCATGTCCAGCTCCAGCTCTGCTTCTCCTGGCTGATGGAGCAGGCTGAGCTGCAGCAAGGCTGTGCTCCAGCAGTCGTGGTGGTTAAATGTTCACTGTGGTTCTTGTGTTAGAAGTGCTGGGACAGCAGCCCCTGCTGCCCCCTTCCTGTGTGCCCCTCTCCCCATCTCCAGGGTTGGAGCCCACCACTCCTTCTCCTCTCCCCAGGACTGCCATCCCCCTTGTACTCTTCTCTGCTGGCCCTGTGCGCCAGGTGACAGGAAAGGGTAGACTGTCCGGAATAGTGATGCTGAAAATATAGTCATTAATGGGACTCCTGAAACCCAGATGTCCTTTCTGAACACCGGTAATTTGTTTTTAATGAAAAACCATGCAGTGACCCTGAACAAATGAATTTCCTTTATATGAAGTCCATGTGCAATTACCCGACTAAAGGGACCTGAAAACAGTGACATTCAAAACTGCGCTTTGAAAAGAAAAGCATAAAAAATAGCAGGGGTGTCAGAAAAAAAACGGGGAGGAGGCGCCGCGTCCGGCGCCGGGAGCTGCTGGGAAGCAGAGGACGTGGCTTCCAAGCTCCCCTGGTCCTGCTGGCCCTTGGGTACCAGGGCAGAGGAGCAAGGGCTGTGTGGCCTGAGCGTGGCTCCCCCAGCCAGGGGTGCAGGATGCCAGAGCTCTGGAATGGTGCCTGTAGGGATCGGGGGGGTTGGCCCCCCTGGCCTCGTTCAGGCTTGGTCCGTAGTTACTGCTCACTGAGGTTGTTCTGGCTCAGCCTTTGCCAGAGTTTGGCCCCAGCAACCTCTCCTCTCCTGTCGTGCAGCCATGGGTGCTGGCAGGGGAGGTGTCTGGGGGGAAAAACGCTGAAAAAACGGGTCAGAAAAAGTGAATGATGAGATGTGGGATGATGGAGGGCACGGGTGGCAGGGCCTGACCCGGGTGCCCCTCTTGTGCTCAGCAGAAAGCTGGAACCACTTGGTCCCTTGGACCCTGTCGCTGCTGTGGCCAGGGAGAGGAGAAAGACCTAAAGGATGAGGAAATAAGCCTGGATATTTCTTTGGTGAAGTGGAAAATTTGCAGCTTGCCTCCTTGAAGCCTGGAGGTGACTCCTAAGTCCGTTCACCATCTGCTGCACCTGCCTCAGCTGCCGCTGTTCCAGCAGGGATGTGTCTCAGCTCAGATTGTGGGAATCCCATTTTTTTTGTGCCCCTGTGTGACCTTTGCCAGCTCGTGGAGCTCCAGCCCAGCCTCCCCCCAGAGCACCCCGAAAACACCTTCACCCCATGCAGGTGGGCACGGGAGCAGCCCTGGCTTCCCCTGCCATGGCCAGGGGACCCACAGACAAAGGACAGAAGTCTTGGCATTGGGAGTTTCCTAGTTAAGTGAATTTATGGTTTTGCCCACAGTTTAGGGCTGCTCCACAGAGGTGCCTCCCCACCCTTCTCTCCTCTTGGAAGAGAAATCCTGGGGAAGTTCCATCATGTAGGATGGAGCAAGTGATGTGCCATCACAGGTATCTCGGGGCAACACCAGGCTGCAGATCAAATGACAAATGATTCCCTTAATTAATAACGAAGCAGTTAAGTAAATGGCACATGTTTATCCACTGCTTGTGCACCTTTTGAAGGAGGAGCTGCCAGGCCTGGGCAGCCTGGGGAAGGTTTTGGCATTCATCTCTCAGGAATGTAATTACCGCGCCTGCACGGAATATAGATACAATTTATATTGTTTTCAATATGATGTTGTCAGAGATTATTTCATTAAATTGATTTAAAAATCGTGCTGGAGAGGGCGAGGAGGTGAAATGTTGGGAAGCCAAGAGCCTCTGGATCTGCTGCTCCCGAGCGCATCTCCCTCTTGCCGGCCCGGTCCTCAACGGGGGTCAATTAGTGCCGACCTAACGACCCCAGGTCCCTGTGGCAGCTACCGGGGGTCCCCACTGTCCCTGTCCCCCCGATTCCTCCTGCTCCAGCCACAATTGCTGCCTCCTCCCTGGGCTGGGAGCTCTGCCCGAGCCAGGCAGGGTGTGTGTAAACAAAAGGGTCCGTGTTTGGGAGTGAGGAGGAGGAGGGAGAACATATTGTATTGCTCCACTCTTTGGAAATTTCTATGCATTTGTAATAACAAAATTACCATAATTCGCTCGTTAACGCAGCTAGATCAGTCAACCATTGTTCCCAACATGCCGGGGATGCTTCTCGCTCCAGGTCTGCCAGTGTGTTAAGCTCGGTGGAAATTAGCATGCAAATAGCCCTAATTCTGCCGCCGAGCTGTCAGATCCGCATCCAGCCCTTGTTCCCTCGGAGATCCCTGACAGGAGCTGCTCAGGCAATCCCACCCGGGTGGATCCAGCCAGGAGAGGTGCCAGGGGCACCGAGGGACAGTTGTGCTGCCGGGCCGGGGGTCCGGCCGGACCTGCGCCCAAACCGGCCCTGCGCTCCCCGCGGGACGTGTCGGGTGCAGCTGCTCTGTGCTGGTGCTTCCTGGGGGTCCCGGCACGGCTGCTGGGGGAGCAGCCCTGAGGGGGACAGATCTGGGGGGCCCGTCGGGGGTCCCAGGCTCTGTCTGGCAGGAGCTGTCCCCCCGAGGGACCCAAGGGTGGCAGGGCCGGAGGCAGCGTCATCTCCCAGGTGAGAAACACAACAGCAAGGATGTCAAAAGCCTCTTTATAGCCTTTTTATATAAAACAGCCTTGTTGCTGCTGTTGCTTTTTGGTGTGTTACCCAGCGTTTCTCCACCCCCGTTCCGAGCCCCGTTGTCTTGGCAGCTACAGCAAACAGGAGTCTTTGCCCCAAAATACCCCCCTGCCAGGGATGTGAAGATGAGGTCCCTGCAGACAAATGCATGGAAATAAATTCTTCACTCTCAGGGTAGTGAGGAGCTGGGATGGGTTGCCCAGGGAGGCTGTTGATGCCCCATCCCTGGAGGTTTTTAAGGCCAGGTTGGACGAGGTTTTGTGCAGCCTGGGCTGGTGGTTCGGGCACATCCTGCAGGCACCAGGACGTCCCCTCTGCCAGGGCTGCAGGGGCACCATGTCCCCCTGCCCTGGGGACAGCTGGACAAGGGGATTCCTCGGGGAGCCTTGTCCACCTGGGTCTTGCAACCAGCAGTGAGAACTTAGCATCCAGCTGGGCACAGCGTGCTGTGGGTGAGGGACCATGGAATCACAGCATGGTTTGGGTTGGAAGAGACCTTAAAGAACACCTACTGCCCCAGGTTGCTCCAAGCCTCGTGGCTGGGACCACAGAGACATGTCGTTCCACTCAGACCTTCCATGGAAACACCTGCGACCCAGGGGCTGGGTCCCCTCTTTCACCCCCATCCCAGGCACCCATCCCAACATGCTGGAGGGACAGGAGGGGCCTGGGCAGGCTGGAGAGGTGGAGGTGTGCAAACAGCATGAAGTCCAGCAAGGCCAAGTGCAGGGTCCTGCCCCTGGGCCAGGGCACAAATCCAGGCTGAGGGAGCAAGGCTGGAGAGCAGCCCTGAGGAGAAGGAGCTGGGGTGTTGGTGATGAGCAACTCCCCATGGCCCCATGTGCTCAGAGCCCAGAGCCCACCCGTGTCCTGGGCTGCATCCCCAGCAGCGTGACCAGCAGGGCCAGGGAGGGGATTGTCCCCTCTGCTCTGCTCTGCTGAGACCCCCTGCAGGGCTGGGGCCAGGCTGGGGTCCCCAGCACAGGAGGGACATGGAGCTGTTGGAGAGAGGCCAGAGGAGGCCCCAGAGATGCTGGGAGGGCTGGAGCAGCTCTGCTCTGGAGCCAGGCTGGGAGAGTTGGGGTGTTGAGCCTGGAGAAGAGAAGGCTCCAGGGAGACCTGAGAGCAGCTTGCAATGCCTGAAGGGGCTCCAGGAAAGCTGGGGAGGGGCTTGGGACAAGGGCAGGGAGGGATGGGAGCAGGGGGAAGGGTTTCCAGCTGGCAGAGGGAGCTGGAGCTGAGATGGGAGGGAGAAATTCTGTGCTGTGAGGGTGGGGAGAGCCTGGCCCAGGTTGCCCAGGGAAGCTGTGGCTGCCCCATCCCTGGGGGTGTTGAAGGGCAGGTTGGATGGGGCTTGGAGCAGCCTGGAATGGTGGGAAGTGTCCCTGCCATGCAGGGGTGGCACTGGGTGGGTTTTGGGGTCCCTTCCAACCCAAACCATCCATGATTCTGTGATACTGTGTCTGGGTCTGGGGACAGCCTGAGGGGATCTATCCAGTGGTGTTAGGAAGCACTTGTCAGGTTGTCCTGTGATGAACTGGATGTTTCCTGCTTCCAAGGTTTGTGTGGAGGGGGGAATGTTGGAGACCCAGTCCTGTGGCCAGGCACCCCCGGCTCCTCCTTGGCCTCTGATGCTTTGGGGCAGGTTTGGGGCAGCTTTGGGACAGGTTTAGGGCTGTGCAGCCCCTCTCCCACGGAGCATTCCTTCTGAATTCAGCATTTTACCATCGATGGACTTGTTTTCCAAGGCCATGGGCTTGATTACCATGTGATGATTGGTGGAGGAACAGTTTAACATGAAACATCTGCCCTGCGGAAAACCCCAATGCTCAGAACAGCACAAATGGAAACAGAATATTTTTAGATTGAAGTATTCTTTCTCCAGGAATTTGTGTGCACGTTGAGACTTTGTCAGAAGAAGTGAAAATGCCAAGACATTAAAATAGATTGTGGTGCTGCATGTAAATTTACCAGTGCAAGAGAAGCAACATGAGGTGATGGAAAGAAAACCAAATTACAAATTTTAAGCAAAATTACATACCTGGATAAAAACTAAGGGCAGTGCTCCGTGGACTGCACAGTTTGCACTGCAGAACCTTCCTCTGAAAGCACAAGTCAAGGTGGAGGCCCTGGAGCCAGAGGAAGGGAGTTGGTGTTGGAGAACCCCTGTGAGCCCCTGCAGGAGTGGTGAGGGTGGGAAAAGCCCCAGGACATGAAACTGCCTCATCCCACGGGTAAGAAATAATGAGCAAAGCTGGATTCCTTCCCAGGTGACCTACTCTTGTTGTGACTGCTCTTGCAGTGGGAACCTCACCATGGCTGCCTGAATCACCACGTGTCACCCCACAGGGCAGTCACAGGTGGACAGGCCATTGTCACCTCACCTGGAGCAGGAGCCTGTCTCTGGTTCTCATACTTGGCTTGAGAGCTGTCCCCCTTAATTCCTTCCAAAACAAGTCCAGAATGAGTGTTCTGGTCCTGACCTGATGTCCATTTAGCAGCAGATGCACCATATCCCCTCCACCTCTGGTGGCACCAGCACAGGTTGGGCCACTGGGACATGCCTGGAGCTCCAGGTCCCCCCGTGGGATGTGTCACAGCCACCCTGGTGTCCTTGAACATCATCCTGCTACACCTGGGATATGACCCTGCATCCATCCTCCTTTCCCTGCCGTGTGTCTGCATCCTTGGGCACAGTTCTGGGCTGGCTCAGCAGGAGCTGTGCACACTGCTTGGGAATGGCTCTGGCCACAGGACCTGGGCCAGCAGAGCCATCCCAGGGACTGGCCTGGGGACAGGCTGACATGCTTTTTCCCTGCATTAAAAGGATGGCTTCTACGTGGATGTGGTGTAAAACCAAAGCAGTGCCCTGAAAACCCAGTGAGAAATTATCTGTCTTCTGTCACTCAGGTGTTCATTTGCATCGTGTTTGGTGCTGGGAGGAAAAACTGACATCTCTGCTGGGGCCGCTGCATTTCAGAGCTTGCACGAGCTCACCAGGGTGACAGAAGGGACTGGAAGGGGAATGTGGACCCTGCTTGTATCCCAAAGCCAGAGTCCAGGGCTGGCTGGAGCCTGGAGCCCAGCAGGAGAGCCCAGCTGCCAAGTGGAGAGACTGAGGTTGGGAGCAGCTCAGCCCAGAGTGCTCATCCAGGCAGAGTTCACAGGAGGACAAAAGGCTTTTCCATCCGTCTGCCTCAGCAGCACTGGCAGGACCTGGCTCTGGTGGTCCTGCTGATCTGGCCCCAGTGGGGTCTGACGTGGTCAGCCAGGATGGGGACAGCAGTGGGATGCCTGGGAAGATGTTCCTTCAGCCATCCCCGGCCTGGCTGCCCTGCTTGCTCCTGTTCCTGCAGATAATTGAAGATCACTTCCCCATCAGTGGAAACCTGCCTTTTATCAAGACACCAAAATGCTTCATCTCCAGGCTTCACAATTTCCATGCTGTAGCTGCGTTGTTACGGCGCTTAACGTTGTGTCTGCTTCAGCTCCTAGGTAAATTACTTGTGTAATTTCAGGAAGTAACTACACATTACATTATCACTACGAAGGCTGAAATTATAAAAAAGGCTGAAGTCAGGACAAAGTGTGGAGTGGAATATGCTCATCTGAACAAAATGCAACATTTCCATTACATTGTTTGGAGAATTTAATCCATCAGGATAAATTGTGGCACTTCTTGCAGCAATTAGGGATGACACCATGTTGTAAAGCTTGATATTTCCTGTGAGATGGAAGTTTTCCTTTTGCATCCTGTCTGTGCTACCAGCTGGTCAGTCTGGAGCATAGAAGGTGGATGGAGGTTGAATCCATGCCCTTTATCCACTCTGTGGCCTTTGTCTTGCCTGGGCACTCCTGGAGCAGCTCTGGAGCCAGGCTGGGAGAGTTGGGGTGTTGAGCCTGGAGAAGAGAAGGCTCCAGGGAGACCTGAGAGCAGCTTCCAGTGCCTGAAGGGGCTCCAGGAAAGCTGGGGAGGGGCTTGGGACAAGGGCAGGGAGGGATGGGAGCAGGGGGAAGGGTTTCCAGCTGGCAGAGGGAGCTGGAGCTGAGATGGGAGGGAGAAATTCTGGGCTGTGAGGGTGGGGAGAGCCTGGCCCAGGTTGCCCAGGGAAGCTGTGGCTGCCCCATCCCTGGCAGTGTTGAAGGGCAGGTTGGATGGGGCTTGGAGCAGCCTGGGCTGCTGGGAGATGTCCCTGCCCATGGCAGGAGGGTTGGGACTGGATGACCTGGTGCCTCCCACCCAAACTAGTCTGTGGTTCTGTACAAAGGGGCTTTGCAGAGGTTCCAGGTGGCCCCACAGGCTCCCTCGGTTCTGGAATCTCCGGCACATCCAGCACCCCCCACCCGGCCCCATGTCCCAGGGTCCCTGTCCCCAGGTCCCCACAGGTGGCTGTGGTAGGTGAGCAGCCGTCCTCCCCGCCGGGGAGATCCATCTCTCCTCAACAGTCCCAGGATGGTGGCACCACCTGCCTTTGTTATCCTAAAGTTAAATACCTTTGTGTACAAAAGTTTAAAGTGCACAGCAAAAACGGAGGTGCTTGCAGTAATTGCAGGTGTAAATCTTTTTGTCGTCCCACGAAGACCAGGTGAGGTGTTTCATAAATATGCCAGAAGCAGCATTAAAATTTTATGGCAGGCAGCGCGGGTCGAGAATAGTACAGTGACTTCACAGCAAGGTACGTCCACCTTAACCCACAACTCATTAGTCATTGATGGGATTTCTGTGCCTTGTAGCTTCTTGGAAACGAGGTGGTGCTACAAAAACCTGCGTGCAACTGTTTTCTTAAAATATGACAACCTGCTCAGAACCATTAAAAATAAAGCTGTGCATCTTCAAGCAGGTGCTAGTTAATGTAAGGATAAAATAAGGGGGAAATACTGTCCAATCTGCACAGTCATAAAATTATATACAACCTTCATTAGAAGTTAATTGGCAGTTTTGATGGGAACTTTGGAGAGATGTTGCCTGAGTGTGACCAAGTGCCATTCAGCCGTGACTGCAACAAACTTCTGCTTGGCTGATGGCAGCAAAAATGAGCTGGAGTTTGGGGTAATTTCACTTGGAAACGACGCGTGGGAAGGTTCAGGTGGTGGTTGCACCTGGACTGTTAGTTGAAGGGTTAATTGATGGCAACAAGGTGCTGGAGATGTGAGTGGGATGTGCTCTTGGTGGGGGGGTGACAGGTGATGGTGGTGTGGCTCTAACAGGACAGAGCAGCTCCAGGGGCTCTGTCTTGGCTGGAGGCAGGGAATGTTGGACACGTGTTTATTCTGTTGTGCTTGAAGAACCCAGGTGGGGGGCTCAGAACTCACTGCTCCTCTCTTGTTATTTGTATTTTTTTTTTTAATTGGAAATGAGGAAGTGAGGATTTCATTCTGTGCAGGGGGAGTTTTACTTGAAAACCATTTTGGAGTGCTGCTGTTGTGCTGAAATCTCTCCCTTTCATCCTCAAAAAAATTAAAAATGTTAACTGCACAGAAAACATTTCCCCTTTCCCATTTATTAGTGCTACATTCACTTCCTTCCTGTGGGAAAGGATGAATTGCTGGTAAGCAAGGGTCCAGCAGCTTCCTATTCTGGTGCAGAGGATCTAGGGCATTTTGAAAAGCAGGGAAGAGGTTTTCCAGGGCAACGTTTTCCAGCCCCTTGGGGTGATGCTGCTTTTTCACCAAAGCTCCTGCCAGCCCCAAACCCGGTGGCCCTGGGGCTGTAAGTGCTGCTGAGCATCCCGGGGCAGGGTGGGCAGCAGCCACCCCCTCAAAGCCTGTCCCATCAACCCTGGTCACTTGTCCCAGGCTTTTCAGCTGGTTATCACCCTCGGTGTTTTCACTGAGATAAACTGGGCAGGACGTGACAGGGTTTTGTTGCCTGCAGTGGCTTCTACTCAGTCTCTCCCCAGGGAACCGTTGCTTCTGAAATGTGCTGCTTTTGTTTTCTTTCCCAGGAGGGCTGCATTTTGGTGATTCTCCCCCTTCCTGCATGGCTGTCTCTGTAGCTCCTGGGCTGCTCTGTGCTGAGTCTGGAGCAGACAGATTAATGGCCAAGTGTGCTTGGTCAGCGGAGCAGACGGCGGAGTTATTGATGTCCTGCTTCCTGTGGGACTTAGGGAACATGAGGGACCAGGAGAGGACCTGGCAGATTACTGGTGGTCAGTGCCCTGGGTTTATAGACCCCCAGGTTAAACAGAGCTGATATTTACAGGTTACACCAGCATAAATCACTGATCCCATTGGTTGCTAGTGGATGCTGAAACTGGAAGAAAGGATGGGGTTCCATCAAAACAAAAACCTGCAGTAGAAATTGCCCTGGACCAACTTAAAAGTTGTTTTGATTCAAAGCTACTGTTTGCTTTCCAGTTGAGATTTTTGGATATTTTTTCCTTGACCTCACCAAACGCTGTATGGAAGCTTAACATCTCTCTGAACATAAGAGAAAAAGAAACCATTTGTTTGGAAAACTTTTTTATTACTGTTATTTAAGTTCAGGGTTCTTTTTAACTGAAGGACTTGGTGAAAACAGTCACAAATTCATGCATATATGTTAATGATATGAAACTGTACTTTTTTGTGAAAGCAAGGTTTAAGTGAAAGGTGCTTCCCAGCTCCCCTGTACGTAGAGAAAACTTCTGAGGGTGTGACGGAGGCTGCAGCTTCCAGGCAGGGCTGCAGAACTCTCCTCTTCCTAAACCTCAGCTTGGCATGGAGAGGAAGAGTCACTTGGCCAAGGTGATTCCTGACTCCTGCCTGCCTGGTCCTGCCCCAGCTTGGGGACAAGTACAGCAGATTATTTTCAAATTCACTCTGCACCCCAACAAGATCTGGGCAAGGAATTGTGGTTCCTGGCCAGTCTGGTTTTTGTCTCACATCTCCTGTTCTTGCCCCAGATGCAGTTGCATTTATTGAACACCATTTGTCCTGGTTTGTTTCCATTTTCTGCCAAATAGAAGGGATAAGGAAGACACTTGGTGTCTTCTTGGTGTTGGAGCTTGGGTGGCAAAAGGACCCAGTTAATGGGGGCTGGTGGAGAAAACCAGTGTTGGGATGAGTCTGGCAGGAGGAGCAGGGCAGCACAGGGAGGGATGCACACTGTGTCACCTGCAGGCTGTGTCACCCACAGCCATCACAGGGACACAGCCACTCGCCCTCGTGGTACCAGTGGCTTCTCCTTGTCCCAAACACGTGCAAAAACCTGGTACCTCAGAAAGCACAGGGAAAGGGCCCATGTCTTTGGCTCTGGCTGAGCTGTGCTGGCTCTGGAGCTTCACAGGGTCTGCTGAAGACTGGAGCAAAGTGTTGAACTTGGAAGTTACATGTGAAACTTCTTTGCTGAGCGTTTATTCAAATCTTGTGTTTCAGCCCAAAGGTGTAATGAGGTGTGAGGTGGTAACGAGCGTGTTCTGTGCTGGATTGGGCTCCTGGTTTTTGCTGGTCTTCAGGGCCACATGGTCCTAAGAGGACAAGGCTAAAGGGCAGATCTGTTGCTGTTGTGCTCCCTAAGGGAACAGCATTGGGGTGATCTGTCCAGTGACGGGCTAGGCTTTGGAGCAGGGGCCCGAGGAAGATGTGACATCTCCATCCTGGGAGATTTCCACCCCTTGGCTGGACACAGCTGGTGTCCAGGCTGTCCCTGCTTTGAGGCAGGGTTTGGAGCAGGTAACCCACAAAGGCCCCTTTACTTACCTTGCTCTGTGGTTGCAGCATCACTGGTTGGAAACAAAAGATGGCAAATAATTTGCATCCCCCTCCTTTTTCCCAAGGTCCAAAGCTGGCTGGGACTAACCCTGGGTCTGTCCATCCCGTGCTGCCTGATGTGCCTTTGCCTGTCTGTCCATCCTGCTGCTCTTTCATGGGGAGGTTTAGAGGGAGCTGCCCCCTGTCCAGCCCCAGTACCCGTGTCCTACTCCCCCCACCCACCAGCAGCTCTGAAGCTGTGGCAGGTGCAGAGACACCACAAAACCTCTCTCTCCATCTTCTGCTTCCTGACATTTTTAAGCTCAGGCTTTTCAGCTTTTCTGCATGTTGGAAATGAAACTTGAGGGAAGTTGACCTTAAATCTACACAGACAGGTTGGCAGGAGTGGTTAATGCACAGGGAAGGTGCCTCTTCTGCAGTGCTGGGTCCATCCAGCACCACCAGACTTGGTTTGCAGGGCTCACCCCGTGGAGCAGGGGCTGTGCCTCTATCCCCCAGCTCCTGGTGGAGGGCATCTCCCAGGGCTTCCTGCATCCCACTCCCTTCCTCCATCCCACTCCCTTCCTACATCCCATTCTCTTCCTACATCCCACTCCCTTCCTTCATCCCATTCTCTTCCTGCATCAGACTCCCTTCCTACATTTCCTACATCCCACTCCCTTCTTCCATCCCACTCCCTTCCTCCATCCCACTCTCTTCCTGCATTCCACTCCCCTCCTTCATTTCCTCCATCCCACTGTCTTCCTACATCCCACTCCCTCCCCACATCCCACTCCCCACATCCCACTCCCTCCCCACATCCCACTCCCCACATCCCAGTCCCCACATCCCACTCCCTCCCCACATCCCACTCCCTCCCCACCTCCCACTCCCCCCCCACACCCCCTGCATCAGACTCCCTTCCTACATTTCCTACATCCCACTCCCTTCTTCCATCCCACTCCCTTCCTCCATCCCACTCTCTTCCTGCATTCCACTCCCCTCCTTCATTTCCTCCATCCCACTGTCTTCCTACATCCCACTCCCTCCCCACATCCCACTCCCCACATCCCACTCCCTCCCCACATCCCACTCCCCACATCCCACTCCCTCCCCACATCCCACTCCCCACATCCCACTCCCTCCCCACATCCCACTCCCCACATCCCACTCCCTCCCCACATCCCAGTCCCCACATCCCACTCCCACATCCCTCTCTCCCGCCGGCTCCAATTTCTCTCCTCGCTCTGCGACGGGAGCTGCAGGGCTCGAGACCTTCCCCCCCACTTCTCCCTTTCCCCACTCCCCTCCTCTGTCTTCTCTCTCCTTTCCCTCCTGCCCCCCTCCTCTCCCTCTGTTCCCCCGCAAGGCTGATGGATATGCAGAGTATGTTAAGAAGCAGCAGCACTGTCACCGAGCTGATGGTGCTCAGTGACTCCTCGAGCTCCTGGCTGGTCTGTACTGCAGGAGCTTGACACCCTGACCACTGAGGCATAAAAAACAGAGAATTGGAAGCCTCAGCCTGACAGCCCCGCCGCGTCCCCCAGAGAGGAGCCGCTGGCTCTGCCGAGGAGGGGGAGGAGGGACGGAACAATGGGAGCTCAGGCCCTGCCTGGAGGGACAGGGGGGCACTGGGGTTCTGGGGGACCCTGTGCCCCCTGGGGGCTGCTGCAGGGGCCGGGGGCTCCTCGGCAGAGATCGGGCTGTCCCTCTGTCCCTGCTTGTCCCTCTGTCCCTGCTTGTCCCTCCCTCCCTGCCTTGTCCCTCTGTCCCTGCCTTGTCCCTCTCTCCCCACATTGTCCCTCTGTCCCTGCTTGTCCCTCCCTTCCTGCCTTGTCCCTCTGTCCCTGCTTGTCCCTC
>NW_009952053.1:119025-129727 GCF_000747805.2 Chaetura pelagica
CTGCTTGTCCTGCTGTCCCTGCTTGTCCCTCTGTCCCTGCTTGTCCCTCTGTCCCTGTCTTGTCCCTCTCTCCCCACCTTGTCCCTCTGTCCCTGCTTGTTCCTCTGTCCCTGCCTTGTCCCTCTGTCCCTGCTTGTCCCTCCCTCCCTGCCTTGTCCCTTTCTCCCCACCTTGTCCCTCTGTCCCTGCCTTGTCCTGCTGTCCCTGCCTTGCAGGACGCTGCAGTCAGAGCTGCTCCCCCCCCCCCCGCCGTGTCTGTCAGGGCAGCTGTTGGATGCAACCAAAATGGAGAGAAATCTCCTCGTTTCTGTCCCCGCGGGGTAGATGGAGGTGTCGGGACGGGCCGGGGCAGCGGCACCCGCGGGGTCCGGAAAACCTGGGGAGAAGTAAGGCAGAAATTCCAGATAATGGGACATTTCCAGATAAAGTTATTTCTTCCCTTTGTTCTGTTGGCTTTAAAATTCCAACAGAAAATGCCAACCCCCCCGTCTCATGTGATTTGATGCTGGTCCTATGAAAAGTCATAAACTCCAGTAATGCCAGGTCAGGCCTGCTAGAAGAGGAGAAAGGTTCTGCTGTCCATATACTGAAAAGCAGTTTGTCACAGGTGACCCTCATGACAAGGAATTCAGGGAAGGGCTTTCAAGGGCCGGGACAGGCCCTGCCACCCACCGGTGACATTATGGGCCACTCTGCTGCCCACAGGCTTGGGGAGACACTGGGGCAGACTAGGGGGCAGACTGGTGGAAGGGTTTTGGGAGCAGGGGAGGAGCTGGGAGGGCTGGGGTTAGCAGACAGCTCAGGTGGCAGTGGGGAGGGAGGCAGAGGGGCCAGAGAGGAGCTGCTGTGTCCTGCCACAGGGACCTCCCTGGTGCCTTGGTGGGCTCCTGACATCTCTTCTGGCTTTGGGGTCTTCACCATGTCTAGAGTGAGCACTGTGATGGAGGGAGCCTTCAGGTTCTGAAGTAATCTGTCATCCATCAGGACAGGGAGCAGGGAGGAAATGTAGATATTATGTGCTTACTGGGAAAAAGGGTTTGGAGGCTGTTTTCCTTGGCTTATGGTGAAATGGTGCCATTCCTTAGAAGGAAAACCTGCTCTGCTCACAGAGATGTGGTCAGGACAGCAGTGGCTTCAGACCCTGTCTCATTGTCTGTCTGTAGACACTGGGGAGGAGCAGGTGGAGGCTGGTGGGTGCCATCCCGTGGGGCCAGGGTCTGTGGGGAACAGAAAGGGGTGTTATCAGAGATCCCCTGGAGCTCAGCCCAGGGGCTGCCAGGTCTGCATGGCTGTGGAGCCCACCAGGCTGCCAAGCCTAGAGTTGCTGGTGCAGCCACAGGACCCCACGGGTCACCAGAGCTTCATCCCCCTCCAGCCTTGGGCCAGCAGGTCAGCACCTCACCTAAACTGTGTCCTGAGCCAGGAGGGCACTGATGGGTGTGGGGACCCAAATGTGGTCCCCAGGGCAGGTCCATGGGTGGTGCTGAGCCCTGGGGAGCTGCTGAGGTGGTGCTGGAGTCCAGGGCAGGGGCTGCAACAGTGCTGAGCATCACACCAGGCAAAGGGGACCACGAGCATCTTCTGCTGAGCCTGGAGCCTTCTCCTCCTCTTGCCATAGGAAACCTGCTCCTTCTCCTGCTGTGCTGTGGCGTTGAGCATGTATTTTTGTATGAGAGAAGGAAAAAGAGAAGAGGAAGGCAGAGAGGAGGCAAGAGAGAAAATGTCATTTGTGGCAGATTTCCCTACCAATCAGCAGCCTTTTGGTATTTGCACGGTGGTGGAACCGGGTCCCCTGCCCAGGGTCAGAGCCCCATGGTGCAAGGCTCTGTCCTGAGGAGCTTTCAGCTGAAGTATAAAACAGGAGGTGACATGTGAAGAGAAGAAACAGATGGGGAGAGCAGGAGTTGGTGAGGAGACAAGTAGAAGTAACTCTTTGAGTCTTTTTTGTGCCTTTGGAGTGTTTCAAAGCCATCTGAAACTGATGCGAGTATCCCTCTGGGTTGCAGTGATAGGTGGATGTATGGAACCAAGACCTTGTTCTCCTGGAGAGCCTGGAAGGGTATCCAGTACCTAGATTATCTCATTCTCTGCCAGCAGAGACCCTGTCTGAGCAGCCCTGTCCTTGTATTGCCTCTTGCCCTGAGTGTTGCAAGGCTGTAGAGGCAAGGGCCAGCCCCATCCTGCATCCCAGAGTGCTCTCCATTCCTCCTCTGTCTTGCTCCTGCAGCATGAGCTGCCTGAGAACATCCCACCAGCTCAGCAGGCCTGGCCTGCAGCACAAGAAGGACACTTAGAAGGTGGCTGCACCCATTTATTTAATAGTTCTCCCCCCTGTGTTGCCCTCCCTTACAGAGCGTGTCCAGGTGCTTCAGTGGAGCAGTGTGTGCTGAGGAGCTCCTCTTCCCACACGGTGCCTGTGGACTTAACTCAAATGATGTTTTGTTTTCTCTTTGTCTCCTTTCCTCAGGGAGTGAGTTTTCTGGGAGCCCTTACAGCCACCCACAGTATTCCACGTACAACGACTCCTGGAGGTTTCCCAACCCTGGGCTCCTGGGTAAGTTGCTGTCGCTGCTGCGGGGGCTCAGCACAGGCTGCTCCTGGTTTGCAGAGAGTGAGGGTCCATGGCTGGAGTGGGCAGGACATGGGTCCTGGTGTGGTCCTGAGTCCCTCTGCTCAGATCCACGTGGGTCTGGACATCTCCATCAGGGTACACAAATGCTCTTGGTTCTCTTCCCCAGCAAGGAGCCCCATGCCCAACCCCTTTGTCTTCTTTCTGCCCCATAAAATCCTTCCAGGCTGGAAGGCAGGATCCCCGTTTTTTTGAGGGTGAGGAACAGTGTTCAGGAGCCCCACTGTTCCCTGTGCTGTGGATTCTTGCTGGTTGAAGCACTGAGCACTTCTCCCCGACCTTGTGTTGTGTTTGCTCCCTGGTTGTGTGGCTGCCTCGTCTGTCCCTCCTCTGCAGGCACCGTCCCCACAAGCAGTGGGAGGCAGGAGCCCCATGGCTCATGCAGGATCATGGCCCTCATGTGAAGGATAAACATAATCCATTTTACACCACTGTCAAAAGCTGGCCCACTTTGACCTTATATACATGTAGCATGCAGTAATTAGAATTTTTCCCTGCATAATTTGCATGGATGAGGTAAGTAAAATACCAATTAATTGTCATCTCTCAACACAGGAGTAGCATGCCTTAGAGATTTCCAGATTTATGGATGACAGGGCTGTTATATGTGACCTCCAGCAGCGAAATAATTTTGAATTTTTGTCATACTTTTTTCATCCAGTTTCTTTGTTTTAAGTAATTGAGTCCCCATGTAATTGAGCCACCCAGGCTGTATTCATCATGGCTCTTGTCCTTAAACAAATCCTCGGGGAGCAATAGGCAGCCTCAGCCTCCCATGCCATGGTGCTGGTGTAATGCTGCTATTTGCTGTGCCACATTTAAGGGTTTGTTAGTGCTTCCACCATAAATCAGTGGGCGGATCTCCAGCTGATACGGATGGCCCGGGCTGCACAAAGCAGGGAGTCCCTGCGCTTCCACCCGCAGTTTCCATGGCCACAACCGGCAGCGCCCATGGGACTTTTGGCCCGGCCACCTGGGGAAGATGCTGCAGCCACGCTCCCCTCCTCTCTGATTCTGCAGCTCCCTGGGAAGCCGGAGGGCTGCTTGAGCAAAGCTCTGCTGCAGGGGCGGGCCTGGGAGCTGGGCTTTGGGTGGGTTTTTAGGTGTTGTTTGCGAGGGGTGAGGAAACCGGTGCGATGTGAAGAACACATGGGAACTCAGCCCCAGCCCTGCCCGTCTCTGCAGAGGGAGGGGTGTTGGTGGGGCCTGTGGGGGTGCCCCTCTGTGGGGAGGACGTGTGCTGGAGACACAGCAGAGCCATCCTGGCACCATGCTGGTGCCATCCAAAGCCATCCCAGTGCCATCCCGGAGCGCAGCGCGGCGCTGCGGGGTGGGCAGTGGCTCTTGGCTGTGCCCACCAGCTGCTCCCTCTTCCTGGGAGCTGATGGGCTCGTGTTTCAGCTCCAACCTCCTGGACGGGGTGCAGGGCAGGTACATCCCCCCGTGCCCTGGAGCCAATGGAGATGGTCAGGTCTGGGTCAGGAGAAGACTTTAAAACAGGAGCTGTTCAGGAACCATCCATTCACTGCCAGGACTCCTTTTCCCTGTGCCATTCCCTTGGTTTTCTCCCTCTTTCCTGGTTTCCTTTCGGGGTGACCCATGCTGGGGACATCTGGGTCCCCTCTCCATGGTGCTGGAGGCTGTTCTGCGGGCAGGGCTCCTGGGACAGCCAGGATTCCCTCCCCCATCCTGCTGGGAACACCTGGTCCAGTGAGGCAAGGGCAGGAAGGTTTGGATGCTGCTGTTTTCCTTCAGAAACCACAGATTTGTCGAAATGGAAATGCTCCACAGTATAATGACAACAGTGCTGGCGGGGTTTTTTTGCGGGCAGGAGTTGTTAAAAATGTATAATCTTGGCTTCCATGTTTTTTATCTTTGTTTTTATTTTCAAAACCTTATGTTTCGGTAAACACAGACTCAGTCACTGCACAGATACTGTTCTGTTGCTTTGAATGTGCAGTGACTCACTGATGTGGAGTTACAAGACTGGAAGTTCTGATGCATCAAAAAAAGGAAAAGGAAAGGGAATTTTTATTCTGCAGCAAGTCCTGAGGATGAACTTACCATTCCATCCCAGCCTGGTCACAAAACTTGGAGCACTGGAGATTTTCTCGAGGGGGAATCCCCTTGTCTGATCATTGGTAGTTTTAAATTACCTGTTCTGCTCTGTTCCTGTCACCTTTGCCAAGCTGGCAGAGAGCTGGGGTAGCCTGAACCTCCTTGTGCTCCTTGAACACACTGTGGGCCCCAAGTAAGAGCTGGGCAGTGAGGTCTTGGGAGCTGAACCTGGGATTTTCATTTAATTTCAAGCCTCTCTGTCAGAGGAGCACCGAAAGCAAAATGATGCTTGGTTTGGAAAGGCATGTGCTAGAAGTCCAGGTGGTACCACACCAGGCATTGTGAAGGTCTGTAGCCCAGCACCAGAGGGAGAAACCCAGCCTGCTTGCCCTTGGCACACAGGGCTGGAGAGCAAGGCCAGTGAGCTAGTGCTCCAAAAGACACAGAATCAGAGTGAGGGTGATTGAGGTTGGACCTCTGGAGATCAGCGCAACCCGCTGCTCAAGCTGGGTCACCCAGAGTAGGTGACACAGGATGGCATCCAGGCAGATTTTGAATGTCTCCAGAGACTCTACAACCTCTGTGCAGCCTGTTCCAATGTTCTGTGACACCTGAAGTCAAGACATTTTTCCTCATGTTCAGGTGGAGCTTCTGTGTCCCAGTTTGTGCCCATTGCCCCTTGTCCTGTCACTGGACAGCACTGAGAAGAGCCTGGCCCCATTCTCCTGACAGCCCCTGTAGATATTGATCAGCACTGATGAGATCCCCTCAGCCTCCTCCTCTCCAGCTGAGTAGCCCCAGCTCTCCCAGCCTTCCCTCCAAGAGGAGCTCCAGCCCCTCGCAGCCTCCCCTGGACTCGCTCCAGTAGCTCCTTGTCTTTTGGGCATGAGGAGCCCAGAACTGGGCACAGCAAAGTCCAGGGACACCCATAGGGCCTAAGTGAGAATGTCTCTGTGTTCACCCACAGGCTGAGGGTTGGACACGTCTCTTGTGTGATCCCTGTGGAGATCCCACCTACCCCTGGGAGCCTGATCCAGCACTGGCTTCTCAGCTGAGGCTTCCACTAACCCTATTCGTGTAGAGTCATTGTAGAACCAAAAGTGTTTGGGTCATAAGGAACCTTTGCAGGTTGCCTCATCTAACCCCCTGCAGCTGGGGGACACAGGGAAGTTCAGGGCAAGTTGGAGTCCTGTGGCAGAGCCTGAAAGTCCTGCTCCAAGTCTGCTGGCACACTTGGAGCACTGGTCACCAGCCTGAGCACCTGCGGTGGGGAGGAGGTTAATCTCAGCTACGTCCAGGAATCTTCCACTCTTCTCAGGAGTACACGTGAGAGTGTTCAGTAATTCTCTCTTGGGAACAAGCTCTGGCAGTGTCAGCCTCAAGGCAGAAACCTTGACAAAGTTAATCAGGACTGGTACATGGGCTGACACCATTTGTTTTACTAAGTCCCGCTGCCGAGATGGAAGTGCAATGCTGTGAGCACTTAGCAGCACCCGGGTTCAGTTAATTCCCTGTGCTGGCAGGAAGGAATTGCCATCACCCCAGGCCTGAGACAGAGGAGCTGAAGGGAGAGATGCCTTGAATTGGAGGTAGCGGGAAGGAAGCATACTTGTGTTGAGAGATGTTTTTTGGGGGGGAATAAAAAGGAGTAGAGAGAGCTGAGAACAGTGAAAATACTTTGATCCTTAGTCCCTGGTCTTGGTCCCACAGAGCAGCTGTGGGGGGAGTGAGCAGGACTATGCTCCTGATGGGGAAGGTGGGTCCCATTCCATGCTGACAAGTCACAATAGCTCCTTCACCATTTCTGCCCCTGGTGTTTCTCTTGAGGTTGCTCCACCAGGCTGGGGTCCAGAGCTGGACAGCTGGGGCTGGATCCAGATCATTTCCTGGGCAGATGAGAGAACAAGCAGGCAGCAGAAAGGACCGTGTCAAGAAATAAATCAATTGCAGTGTGAATCAGAAGGGAAGGATGGCAGAAGGAGGGACAAGTCTGTTCTGGATGGGGCGTGGTGACAGGGAGGAAGAGTGGAAGCTTCATGATATAATGTTTTCATTTTTCACTTGAAATACAAGACTTTTCGATTTCACTGCTGAAAGGCAAACTGGAAAAATCAGACTTGAGAGAAGTGTAAGCCCTTTGGAGAGCAGGAAAGAAGTGTTGTACTGGGCTTTGGTAGCTGTGCTGAGCGAGAACAGCAGCAGAGGAACAGGGAAGGGGAAGGCAAAGACCCTGACCCCAAAAAGACCTCCTTTACCCCAAAACCTCAGGAAGTGCTTCACCAGCTCCCATGGGACCCACACCCCCAGTTCAGTGGCTACGGAAATGTCCCCAAAACCCCAGCTGGACAGGGCATGCACATCTGAAAGCATGGGGAGCTGTGCTGTTGGTCTGTGCTCCTTCATCACAGCTCCCCTGGATTTAAAGAGCGAGCGTCAGGAGATGGAGCCAGGCTCTTCCCAGTGGTGCCCAGTGCTGGGACACGGGGATATGGGCACAAGCTGGAGCAGAGAAGGTTCCATGTAAACGTGAGGAAAAAGATTTTCACTGTGAGAGTGACAGAGCCCTGGGCCAGGCTGCCCAGAGAGGCTGTGGAGGCTCCTTCTCTGGAGACATTCCAACCCACCTGGACACGTTCCTGTGTGATGTGCTCTGGGTGCCCCTGCTCTGGCAGGGGGGTTGGGCTGGGGGAGCTTTCCAGGTCCCTTCCGACCCCTGGGATTCCTTGATGGGGTAATTCAGTGTAATTGCTTGAGGTTGGCTGGGATACACAAATACAGTGGTTTATTGTAGGCTTCCTGTGAGAAGGATGTTCACAGTGCTTGTGAACTTCCCACTGCTCTCTTGGGGGACATACAGTTCCTGAGTCTGGGGCTTGTTACCCTGGTGTCTGTTATCTGGAAGAGGAGTGTCCATCCAGCCCAGGATCCTAGCTGTGGTGCTCTTGGCAGGTAACACGAGGCTGTCAGCTCTGCAGGAGTGGCAGTGTGGGTGGGATGGTGACCCTCTGAAGGGGTCTGCTTTGCCTCCATTGATTGTGGCTAAAAGGTCTTACCTTTAGTTAATGAACCTAGGTGAGATGGGCTCCTGCCTCAGAGTCATTCAAGCATCTTCAGAAATGTTTAGCCTGGCCAGTGATTTCATGGACTCTTGTGCATGATAAGACTGCCCTTCTAGACAACTGGGACAGTCCTGAAGCTTGGTTTGTCTTCATCACACCCACCCTTTGCAGCATTCAGGCTGAGATGTCTGGGGTTCTGAGGATGGTGCTGTGGACAACACAGAGCCCCGTGTACAAGGTCCTTTTCTGCTGCAGCACTGACTGATGGAGAAGCCAGTGTTGCTGCAGCCAAAGCCCATCAAGTCTGACCTGTTGGGGTTGCAGCAGCACAGTGTCCCAAGCTGTGAGAGGACTCTGGCCATGAGGAAGAAGTTCCTTCCCTGTGGCTGTGCCGAGGAGTGCATTGCCTGAGCTGTGCAGCAGTGGGTGTTGGCTGAGCTCCACGTTTCAGATGGGTTGGCTTCCTTTGGAATGAGCAGCAGGAGGATGGTGATGAAGCCTGGGCTGTTTTCACAGAATCATATAATAGAATCATGGAATGGTTTTGAGTTGGAAGGGACCTTAGGGATATCCAGTTCCAACCCCCTCAGCATGGGCAGGGACACCTCCCACCAGACCAGGTTGCTCCTGATGTGGTGCTCAGGATGAATGTGGCCAAGAAGAAGCAAGTGAGCTTGTCTGTGGGATGGATCCTGGTGGATCCACAACAGCCAGGTAGGGCAGAAAAGACCATCCTCTCAGGAGCTGTTGGGGTTGGTGGGGCTCTCTCCTCAGGGTGTCTCTTGAGCAGCAGGATTTATTTCACTAGCCCTGGAAACCTCTCCAGGCAGCTCTGCAAGGCTGAGAGCAGAAAGCCCTGCATGTTGGAGCTTCACCACCAGCCTGATCCAACAGTCAACAGCAGAAGTGCCTGGGCTTCCTCTCGGAGGCTGGTGATGTGGTTCTCACTATGCTTGGACTTTTGAACCAGCAGCCCTTGAGTGATCCCTCAGGTCTCTTTGGGGTGAACAGCAAAGCCTTCAGCTGGAGCTGGCAGCTCTTGGATGGGGTCACCTCTGAGACCAGACCCTGAAGCCCAGCCTGCTCCAGAGCTGTTCCTCATGTTGTCTCTTTGTCCAAACCTACCTGGGGATCTCAGGTGCATGTGTCCAAGTGTGAGTCCTCCCAAGGAGCATGTCTTACATCTCCTGTGTGTGAGGCTGCTGGTGACTTGGAGACCAAACTGATAGCACCTGGAAAAACTTATTTGCCCAACTCATTTCTTAAACTGAATCAGAGCTGGTTCCCTCTCTCTGACACTCAGAAGGTATTTCATTGCTGGTGCTGTCTGAACAATTGGCAACCTTCGGATATATCTGAAGTCAAAGACTCTTCCTTGTCCAAGCAGAAGGCCCAGGTTCCAGGTGCTCCTCTGGTGACCACTCTGCCAGCACTTAGCCCAGCAGGGGGGAAAATCTGTTGCCTTGATGTTTTCTGGGCCTTGTGGTGGTAGCTGAGTGCCTCAGTCTGCACAGCTTTAAGCCTTCTCTGTGAGTTCATTCCAGTCTGTGACTCAACCACTCAACCAAAAAATAGAGTGTCCATTTGATCGGTTTGAGGCTTGAATGTCCATTTCAAAAGCTATGATGTGGAGTGTCAGGGACTGCGCAGGAGGCAGCGTTTGCTGGAGGTCCTTGCAAACTGCTTTGTCAGCTCAAATTCGTGACCAAGTGGAAGTTGGCAACGTTTGCTGAGACAGTTTCTTCCTTTAGCAAATGTGTTGGATGCTGAAGGAGTTTCCCTGGCCAGGCAGGGGCCAGTGCAGTGTTGTGGTCCCAAAGAAGATCTAGTAGCACAAACTTGACGTTTCTGGAGCTCCAAAGTCACTGCCAGAGCTAAGGGAAAAAACAGAGGGTTATTCCCTGGTAGGGGAAAAAGGGGGAATTGTAGTTGAGTCAAGTGAACCATGTTGAATGCTTTGGGGTTCAACCTCCTCTCAAAAGGAGAGGGAAAAGGAATCTGAGTGCCTTAATATGTCAGGGCTGGAACATTCCGACCTTCCCTTCTGAAGACCAATTTACTTTTTGGTGAGGTAGATAACACTGATGTGTTGAGTGGAGGAAGTGATCCAGGTGCCCCATGGCTGGCAGAAATGCAAAGCAATCATGGAATGGTTTGGGTTGGAAGGGACCATAAAGGTCCAAAGGTAGCACCATTGCCTTAAAAACTTCACAATATCTGCAGTTCCCACCGTGTCCATATTCTTTTTCTTCTTCCTTACTTACCTGCTTCATACATGCTCAAATTTAGATAAACTACTGATACTAATGATCATGACTAACACCACTGCTGCTTTAGAATGAGGAGCTGAGAACATTTAAAGGGAAACTGGTTGTTGAATCAGGACAGACTTTCAAGTCATTATCCTGGTTCCTCCTTGCCAAGCCCCTGCAGCAAGCCCAGAACTGGTGGGGTCCTGCTCACCCCTCTTCTGTCACAGGGGACCAGGGTTGGATGATGGATGTTTCTCATTTCTGTTACTCCCCAGAGGATGGCATGAAAGACATGGAGGAGAAAATGCCTTCAACCCCATGGGAGAAGTTTTAGCATCTTTTATTCCATATTGCCCATCTCCTTGCCCATGGGAGAGGGTTGGAGCTAGAGGATCTTTAGTGTCCAGCAGTAGCACTGTTCTCACGCAGAATGCATGAATGTGATTTTTATTCTAATTACCCACCTCCTTGCTGTGGGGCTGAGCTCAGGCTGGAGAGCTCTCCACTGTCCATGTCCTAGAATCAGAGTTGTTCTGGTTGGACAAGACCACCCAGTCCAACCACCCCTCAGCCCTGCCCAGGCCACCCCTACCCCATGTCCCTCAGCACCATCTCCAGGGCTTGGAAACCCCCCCAGGGATGGGGACTCCCCCCCTGCCCTGGGCAGCCTGGGCCAGGCCCTGACAACCCTTGCCAGGGAGAAA
>NW_009952053.1:130400-133192 GCF_000747805.2 Chaetura pelagica
GCTGTGAGACTCAAGGCAATTTAATTTACTTTCTTTTTTTTTTTTTCTGTTTTTCTTTCTTATTTTTTTTTTTTATTATTATTATTTGTCGGTGGCAAAGGAAAAATCGGTCTGCTCAGATCTACACAAGCACCACTGTAAATACTCGCTTGTTTGTGTTACTGTGAGAGTGGCTTGACATGGAGCAGCTACATCGTACAAATCAGAGCTCAGAACGCGTCTGAAGATGTGTTTTGGGGCTGGTGCACTGATTCAAAGAATTCCAGTAAGCTTTAAGCAACTTTGAACCAGGTTAACACTCACCGTGGCTGCGTTTTGGGCCGATGTTATTTCTGTACAGAGCACCCTACCCGAGAGCCGTGCGCGATCGCGCCGGGCGCCGGCACCGAGCACGCGTGGGCAGCTGGAGGACCTGGGCAGCTCTGACATGTCACTGATATTTGTCACCTGTAACGAGCACTGAAACGAGCTCTCTGGTTTCGAGCGAAGCAGCGCCCAGGAGGGAACTCCCAGACAGTAGGTGACACCTTATGCACATCTCAGCCTGCCCAGGGCTGCAGCCCAACCATCGAGCACCGCGCGAGAAGGAGGTGCCATGGCGAGGGTGCTGGTGGCCAGCCTGTGCAGCAGGGCATTCCAGGCCGGGGAATTCCAAGCTCCAGGGTGGTGGAGGCTTTTCCAGTAGTCCAGACCAGCCCCTGGAGGGATTTTACCCACGTTTCTTCCTTCCCGCTTGGAGAAGGAGCACTGATGGTGACATTTCCCTCGACGTGTGGCTAATGAAGAGAGGAGAGGACTTGCCAAGCAGCTTCACCCACCACTGCCACGTCTCAGAGCCAGGAGAGCTGCTGATTTCTCCCTGCAGCCCCCACCGAGAGGTGTCCAGCCTCAGTCATGGATGGATGACAGGGCTGACCACTCCCCTCCTCCTGAGCGTGGTGGAGGAGCTCCCTGGCCCTGCTGAGATGAAGATCTGGCCATGACCTCCTTATCCCTGACCCTCACCAGCCTGGGCACTGCAGAGGGGTCCTGTGTGTGTCCCACAGCTGAAGATGGGTTGTTGGTGTTGAACCTGAGGTGCATTCCATGGATGAACAATCAAGTACAAATAATGGCTTCCAGCTGAACAAGCATTTCTTTGAAATGGCAGCTCCTGAGTTAACAATCTGCTCTCCCCCCGCCTCTCCCCACCTCATTACTTGTGCATGGTGTCCAGTGTCCTTAGAGGCCATTGACCTCTTGAGAAGCTCCCTCTCCAACTCCAGTGGCATCTTCTCAAGCTACAGAAACACAGCCATCACTTCAGAGCAGGTGTGTTCAGATCTTCAAAAGCCGTGGAGACACCCAGGTCCTGTGGGTTCAGGAAGACTTCACTGAGATGTTCACAGGGCCCGTCGTGGATCTTGGCCTGAATCCTTCAAACTCCATCCCTCACCCAGAAGTAAGTTTTGTGACAACCTTATCAGTGAGAAAAGTCCTGCTTTGCATCTCTCAGCAATTCATGGCTGATACACACGTTTTTAACTGAGGACAAGCAGAAACATGGACAGTTTGCACAAGGAACTTTCTGAAGCATTGCTTTGGTGCCATCCCTTTCTGAGCACCCCGTGGTCACCTGCTTGGTGCCCATGCTGGGCTAAAATCAGTCTTTCTGTCTGCCCAGTGAGGTCCTGTCAACAGCATGTGGATCCCTCACCCACTCAGTGTCCTGTCCAGAAAACACACTTATTTGTTTCCTCAGTGGCATTGACTGGCATGACTTTACTAATTCAAACAATGTTGAGAAGACCAAACATGAGACTTTGGCAGATGGGAGCATGCTCAGGATGGAGGCTCCTGTGGTTGGTCTGGGGGCTTAGGAGGGGCATGGCTGGTGTGTTTCTCACGTGGCTGCTGCTGGATGAAGTGACCCAAGGTGCTCAGACCTGGGGGCCCTGTGGTTTTCATCAGGACTGCTGGGCAAGGTGGTGGGCTCCATCCTGCCCACTAGGGCTGCTGGTGGAGACTGCGTGGATGTGTGCAGAGCAGAGGTCTGAGATGGAGCCACAGAGGGACAACCCCAAGCTCCCATCTGGGCAGGTGCCCACCTGGGCCTAAACCACCTCCCAGAACATGGCAGCCAGGCTTGCTTGTGTCTTCTGGGACTGCTTTTCTGCAAGAAGGGCCAGCAAGGGTTAGCCCGTGGAGTGTGTATTTCTGAAGTCATTCTTGACGGCACTTTCTGCTTCTGACAGTGTTTGGCCTGGGCTTTACAAACTGCCCTTCTCAGAAGGTCTGGACCTGCTGTCCATAGTCTTCCTGGTGGGAGTCCTCGGGGAGCGCCTTGGAAGGGCAGGGGATGGTCCTGTGGGGCTGGGCCCCCTCTGCAGCCCCTCCGTTCCCGGGGGTGGAAGCTGGGAGCAGGTGGCTCCTGGGCCTGCAGGGAGGAGCAGGACGTGGGGTGCCCTGCCCGCTCCCCGCGGCAGATCCTGCTCAACCCCTGCAGAAACCACTCCTGCAGTGCCCTGAGGCAGCGCCAGCCCTGGGCACTGCCTGCTGGGGGGTCTTCAGTCACACCAGCTCCAGCAGCACAGCCCTCAGGTCTGCTGCTGGCACAGGCTGAGGAGGGAGATGGAGCGATGGGGAGTGGAGACGCTGCCCTAGGACCGTGTCAGGGGAGGCCCCGCGCCGGGACCTGGCTGAGGGAACCCCGGCCCAGGCTTTGCCAGCGGGACCGTGGGGTGGCTGGGACCCCGCGAGCACTGGGGTCTCTGTGCACACAGACCAGCCACGGGGCCAGGGGCTCGGGGTGT
>NW_009952053.1:133563-133889 GCF_000747805.2 Chaetura pelagica
CCAGGCTTGGCAGCCAGACTAGTCTGGGGGGGGACGTCCCGGCACCGCGGAGCACCCGGCGTGGCCCTGGGCTGGGGACACCAGCCAGGGACCCGGTGGTGTCCCCCCTGTCACAGGGACACGTTACCAGGGTATGAGAAACACAAAGATCCAGAAAGGTCTAAACCAGTGATGGTGGCTTTTCCGTGGGGCTGGTGCAACCGGGCGCAGACCTGACGGTCGGTGTCACCCCGAGGTGGAGGAGCCCTGGGATGGAGCTGGACCCAGGAGCTTGGTCTGAGCCCCCAGTACTGCAGGGCATGGGCACGTCTGCTTGCACCTCCACG
>NW_009952053.1:134133-148374 GCF_000747805.2 Chaetura pelagica
CAAAGGGGAAAAAAAAAAAAAAAAAAAAAGGAACAGGGTTTTTTTTTTTTTCTTTTTTTTTTTTTTTTTTTTCCTTCTTCTTAAAGACAAACTACTTTGTATTAGGGACTTCTAGCATCAAAGAAATACATATCTATTGTATCCACCAAAGTCTGCAATGCCTGCATTGAAGCTTACTTCTTCAAAAAGAGGAAAGAGGGAGAGAAATAAAAACCTCCTCCCCTTGAAAAATACATACATACAAATAAACAAACTTACAAAAAAAACTCGTAAAAATAACTGTTGAATTGCCTTTGAAAGTAGGGGATAACATCTGTTGCAAAACAGATGAAAAAATGCTTCTTAAAATGTGTATGTTTTGTATTCTTTTTTTCTAGTAGGAAAAGAACAGACTTGAAATCTTGGTGTTTTTTCCTTAGTGCTGTGTTGCTTTTGTGTGTTATAATATTTGAATGTAATTACAGCAGTGCCAATTTGCCAAAGATGTCGAACATTATTTTGGGGGTTTTTGTTCTGGGGTTTGTTTTTGGGGAGCCAGAGGGGAGGTGGGCTGGGGAGCGGGGCTGCTAAGGCATGGGTCAGGAGGGGGGGGCTGTTTGAAAGGTTTGGGTTTGGTTGTTTGTTTGGTTTTTTTTTCATTTGTTTGGTTTTTCAAATTATTTTTCTCGTCGATAACTGAAATTTGTGATTTTTGTTCTAAGTTAAATGGTTGACTGCAACACTTTTTATTTTTAGATTAGTTGAGGAAACATGCAATAAGATTGGCGTAGTTCAATATCTGTGTGTCTTTTCATGAGAGTGACTGTTACTTGTGGACATTTGGTTTTATGTAACCTTTATGTGAGATAATTATTTGTAAATATTCACCATAATTTTATTGGTTCCTAAAATAAAAGTAATTTTTTTAAGTTCAAAAAGCCTGCTTTCGCACTTGTTTTTCACCTTGTGTCTTCGATCCCTTGGAGAAAAACACCAGGTGGCTGCATTTGAAACGGGGCTTGTGGGGCCCTTGGGAAAAGGCATCTGTAGGTCAGGAAACCCTCCTGCCCAGCTGGGAGCGCCCGTGGCAGGGTCACTGTGCCCATGGTCAGGTTCGGGTGGCTGAGGGAAGTCCAGGTCCTCAGAGAATCACAGAATCACAGAAAGGCTTGAGTTGGAAGGGGCCCCAAAGCCCATCCAGTGCCACCCCTGCATGGCAGGGACACCTCCCACCATTCCAGGCTGCTCCAAGCCCCATCCAACCTGCCCTTCAACACTGCCAGGGATGGGGCAGCCACAGCTTCCCTGGGCAACCTGGGCCAGGCTCTCCCCACCCTCACAGCACAGAATTTCTCCCTCCCATCTCAGCTCCAGCTCCCTCTGCCAGCTGGAAACCCTTCCCCCTGCTCCCATCCCTCCCTGCCCTTGTCCCAAGCCCCTCTCCAGCTTTCCTGGAGCCCCTTCAGGCACTGTCCAGCCATTACCAAGTCAGGCACATCCCTCAGTGCCACATCCAGATGACTGGTGGGGCACAGAACCTCCCCGCCAGCCCAGATGCCACCTGGAGCAGTTTGCTGGGGACTGGAGTCAGCAGCTGCGTGGAAGTGCCCAAAGAGACACTGTTGGTCCCTGGAGACCTCCGTGGTTCCACTGAGGCTTCCCCTGGTTCAGAGCAGGTCTCTGCTGTCTTGCCCTGACATCATGGCAAAGGGTGTCCTCTGGCTGCACGGGAGGGAACTCCCAGGAGTTTTGTCCCATTTGCCTTCTTGTCCCAAGAAAAAATCCGTGGTTCCCTGTGAGACAGGTGGGAAGAGCCCAGAGCTGGGCCCGTGTCACAGGAAAGCTGCAGCCTGGCAGGGAGGCTGTGGGCAGTGGGAGGCAGGGGAGCTCCTTCCCACCCCTGCCTGGAGTTGCATGACCATGTGGAGCTACAGATGCGTAACTTCTCAATGAGTTAGATGTGACTGCATCTTCCTTTGAATGCAGAGGCACATGCAGGGGCTCACTGGTGGTGCTGGTGTTTCTGCAAGCTCACCCTTCTCTCCACCTGCCTTCTCATGGCAGCAGCTCTGTGCTCCTCAAAGTATCTGCCTGTGTGTCTGGGGCACTGAGCATCTTCTGTAGCCTAGAGTTGTGAGAAATGTCCTGCTTGTGCTGCTGCCACAGCCCAAACACCCTGGGCTGGGGCCGTGGGGCACCAAAAAGGGAATAGCCCTTTGATCCGACATGAGTGGGTGCTGAGCTCCCTGTTCTCTGTCTTAATTTTAACAGTATTCCAGCAACTTGGGTACTGCAAATTTTAATTAACATTGAATAAATAATGGTGTCCAGAAGTTCTGCCCTCACCCTTTCTGCATTCCTTCTGTTTTAGCCATGATCTTTGTACCAGGTCTGGCTGGAGTGAGTTCCCTCCCTTCACAGCAGCAGGTGTGGTGCTTTGGATTCGTGGCTGAGAGAGGGTGGGTGTCTCTCCAATGTTTAGGTCCCTTGCACAGCACTGAGGCTTTTGCTGCTTGTCTCTCTGGCCCCAGTGAGCTGGGGGTGGGCAAGAGGCAGGTGGGGACACGTCCCGAGGGCTGACCCCCCTGATCAGAGGGGTGTCCGTGCCATATGGCAGCGTGTTCAGCAGCAGAACAGGGGAGGGGGGTTTTTCAGAGCAGCTGATGCTCAGGGACTGTCTGGGCACTGCCAGTCTGCTCGTGGGAGGTGGTGAGTGGTTGCCTTAGACTGAGTTGGGTTTGGGTTTTGTTTGCCCTCCTCCCTCACTTACTAAACTGCCTCTGTCTCTGTCTTGATCTCCCCGTTCTCTCACCTGTGCTGTGGGGGAGCAGCTGGGCACCTCTGGTGCTGCTGGCCACCTCCAACCCGCCACAGCCACGTGCTCCTCAGAGCAGACGCTCACATCAGGGCTGCATTTAACAGGCAGTGTCACTGTTTGACTCACGTTCAACAACAATGCTTTCGATCCCTTCCCCCTCCCACCCAGGTAGGGAAGGAGAGAGAGGAGACTTTTCTGGGTTGAAAACTGAACTGCACAGCTTTAATTAAACACTAAGGATAAAAGAAAATACGTACAACGACACACAGATGTGTTCAGGAATGTGTAAACCCCTCCTGCCTCCCCCCACCCCCAGCGACTCCCACAGCATCTCCTGAGCTGGGAACAGTCCCCAGAAGTCCCGGAGCTGCTGCAGAGAGGGCAGGGTGATGAGGGTCAGGAGAGCTGGAGCCTGGGGGTCCCTGGGAGGGATGGACGGAGTCCTGCGCGGGCGCCGGCCATGGGTGGAGGAGGAGGGAAGAAGCAGCAGGGAGGAAGTTGTCTTGTGTGCTCTCTGTCCTTCCTGTGAGCTCACGTAGCTCCATGGAATGGAATCTCTCTGGCCAGTTTTGCTGTCTGTCTAACTCAGCCTCCTTTGGGGGGTCAGAGATCTGGTGGTGCCGGAGCTGGCAGGGCACAGGCGTGACTTCGGGGTCCCGGCAGTAACAAACGTTCTGGTGTTACCAGTGCCAGCTTACTGAAGGAAAAAAACCAAACTGTAAAAGGGAAATTGGCTTCATCCTGGCTCAAAGCAGGAGCAGTGCAGCTCCTGGCAGGCCATGAGGAGGCAGAGGGTGCTGAGCCCTCCCAGCCCCTGCTGATGGAGACCTGGGCAGAGCTGGTGCTGACACCAGCAGCCCCTGGTGCCTCTGCCCTCCCTCGGTGCCAGAGCAGGGGCTGTGGGTCCTGCCTCTGCTCCTTGCAGCCCCAGGCACCTGGGCTGCTCCTAGTCCAGCCTCCCACGTCCCGTGTGAGCCCGTCAGGCTCCTGGCAGCAGAAGAAATGGGATCAGCCCTGACAACAAGGATCCTCCGTTGCTGCGGGGTGAGGCTGCTCCCCTCGGCCCCAGTACCCTTCACGGATGCAAATGCAGCCCCAGCTCCAGCCTCCCTGCAAACAGCAGTTTGAGATGCCTGGGAATTGTCACTTCGGCTTCTAATGAATAGGAAATGAAGACCCTTTAGTGCAGCAAAGGAACGTCTCTGTGCTATGATGGAAAGTGCAGACAAGGGCAACGTGCAGCCCAGCCAGGGCAGTCAGGAGCAGAGCTGGACTGCATGGGAGCTGGAGCAAAGAGATCAGTGACAGCCCCTGTGCCAGGATTCCTGGGGTGGGCCATGATGGCCATGAGCAGGAACACCCGGAACTCATGTCACAGGCAGCTGGGGAGGACGTGTGGCTTCTCTCTCAGCATTTCATGGCCTATTTGCATTCTCAAAAAAACCCAACAACCAAAACCACAACAAAAAACCGACCAACCCAAGACTTGAAATGTCCCAGGGAGAGAAGAAAATCCTTTTTCTGCATGTGCACAATCTTGGAGCCATTGGGAAGTGTCCCTTAGGGCATTGTTTCCACACCCATGGAGCTACTGACCATACCCACATGGGGAGCAGAAGAGGGTGCTCCAGCAGCCATCCAGCTGGGGGGACACCCCTGTGCCTGCCAGCACGTGGTGACACTCACTCACTCCTCCAAAGGCCCTGAGAGACAAGAGGCTCCAAGCACACCCAAAGCTGGATCCTGTACCTGTGGTTCAAACTGAGCAGCAGGCACTGGGAGCACATCTGAAACTGCAGAGCCAGAACTGGTCACCACACACACGAGGAACGGGCTCACCCACAGCAAAGCAGCTGCCTTTTGTCAGGCTGCAGCATCATCAGGCTCAAATAAAGGTTAGAAGCACAAATGAGGAGTGGGAGACACTTTGTGGAAGTAACGTGAAAGTAACATGAAGAAATGGATTTGCCAGAGAATGTCCCAAGGCTGTAGGTTTGTGCATGATGCTGCATCACCTCACCTGTGTGCACACGTGTCCTGACAGCTGCTGTGGGAGGGCTTGCAGGAAACCTTCCTTCCAGGGTGGTTTTCTTAGGTGGAATCTGGGCCATTTACACAAGGCTTCAAGCCACAGCAGGAGATGTTGTCAGTGTAGGGCCACGGAGGGCTTTTAGTGCCCCTTCTCACTCACACAGTGCACAGAGTGTGAACCCACCATGTCCCTGCCCTCCAGCACCTGGGCTTGCATCCCCCAAAGGAGAAATCCCCCACTGGGTGAAACAGTTGAGGGAAGCTGGGTATAATTTCCCTATTTGACCTTGAGAAGGTCCACAGGGTTAGAGTCACTGGGACCTTAGTTTGAGCAGTAAGCTGAGAGGGGCTAAAAGAAGGTTTTTGCCAACACTCCAGCAGGAGAGAGGCTGCTCCAGCCTCTCATGGAGCTGTGCTGGGAGCAGGTGGCAGAACAGGAGCCAGGACTTGGGTACAGTTGGATTCTTGTATCACTGATGGAGTTGACATCTGCAATCCTCTCTGGCCACAGCCCCGGGGCCTGGCTCTGGTGGGCTGATCCCACCAGCTGCTGAGCTTACCCTTCCTGCAGCAGGAGGGAGGAGGGAAACAGAGAGGGGGGAAAGTGAGGAAAACTTGTGAATCATGAGGGTGACAGTTTAATGAGGGAAGCAACATCATTTGCACCAGCAAAGCAAGACCCTGGTGCCCAGCTCCCCGTGGTGGGCAGATGTCTGGGCACTCCTGGAAAGCAGAGCCTCAGCACACGTGGCTGCTCTGGGAAGGCCATCACCCTTAACATCCCACTTCCTCCTCCTTTCCCTCTGCTCAAACTGCTGAGCAGCACCCTGTGTGGTGTGGAACATCCCCTCAGCCAGCCAGGACCAGCTGCCCACTCCTGGTGGGGCTGAGCAGGGGGAAGAGAAGTTTGAAACTGAGAGAGGGGACATTGAGGTGAGATACTAGGAAGAAATTCTTCACTGTGAGGGTGGTGAAGAACTGGGATGGGTTGCCCAGGGAGGCTGTTGATGCCCCATCCCTGGAGGTTTTTAAGGCCAGGGTGGATGAGGTCTGTGCAGCCTGAGCTGGTGGTTCCTGCTCATGGCAGGGGGGTTGGAACTGGGTGATCTTTAAGGTCCCTTCCGACCTTCATGATTCTATGATTCTAAGTTGGTGCTGTGCAAGCCCTGCTGAGCAGCAGCAGCTCCAGACACAGCCCCACACAGGGCTCTGAGGGGATTGTCCTGGGTGGGCTGGCAGGGCTGCGCCAGCCCCAGTGCCTCCTGAGCTCCTTGTGGAGCCTCTGCCACCTCATAGCCCTGGGAAAGTCACACCTGGTAGGAGGCTGCTCAATTCTGGCTCCTAACTGTATTAAACCTATTGTAAACAGTCCCTGATAACACTTGAAAATAATGGTCCATTATGGCAGCAATGCTTAATTAGAGTGGAACTGACAAATGGAGTCATCATGATTAATGTTATTATAATGAATACATCTGCAATTTGGTGTAACACACAGAAATGTCTGGCTTCCCAGGAAACCCTCAGATTCAGAGGGTGTCTTTTATATTCATAGGGATATAACGATTCCTCTGAAGGAATCTCATCGTAATTTAGCATGAATTAATGTCCATTTATCACACTGTGTTACCCAGAGCAGCCATTTATCTAAATCCTGTATGTGCAATGTAGACTCTTGTCTAAGAACACCCGATAATGGAGAAAGACTTTGAAGAAATACATTTACTGTAGATCATTAATGCTCAGTGTGCTAAGTGGCCTTTAAATTAAACTAAGTTAAATAAACTCTTTTTTAATATACCAGTGTAACTTCTCCATTAACAAACACATCAGAGCTCTCTCCATCTGCATGCAGCTGGTGGGAGCCCGTGATGCCACCGCGCTCGGCGAGGGGAGCACGAGGTGGCTCAGGAGAGGCAGGAGAAGGCAGGGCTGGGCACCCCAGCCCTGCAGGGGCTCCTGCTGGGGTCTCTGCAGCCTGGCCTGGGGGTCGTTGCTGGTAGAAGGGTGACGAAGCCCCGCTGGGGGGGCTGCAGGCTGTCCTGGGTCTGCCATGTGTTCTGCGCGGATAGAGCTTGCCCGAGCTGCTGTGTCCTCCCCCTGCCTGACCTGCTGGTGCTGCTCATCCAGCCACCATCTGCACCCACCTGTGGGCTCCAGGTCGGTTTGCAGACTGGTTTCAAAGTGTTTCCACTCCTTTCCTGGGGAGGGGAGCTGGAGCTGCACCCCCAAGGCTCCAGCCCTGCTGGGGACGTGAGCGTGGGGCAGAGGGTCCTGCAGCCACCCCAGCAGCTGCAGGAGCTCCAGGAGAGGAGCAGCTCTGGTGGCACAAGAGCTTCTGCTCCTCTGCTTTGCCCGAGGGCCCCGGGGAGCCCTGATGGTCAGAGCTGCAGGAGGCACCTCCTGAGTGAGGAGTTCCCAGAGCAGCAGGTTCCTGGTGTCTCCCTCACAAACCCCTGAGCCTTGGCTTGCAAGATGCTCTTGAAAGAGTCTCCATCAAAACTTGGTGTTTCTCTTGATCCTCACATTCAAATCCTATTTACACAGGAGTCCATTGAGGAGATTCCTGATGTGACTGCAATCCCCTTTAGCAGGAATTTTAAGCAACAGCAAGGAAACATCTCATAAAGGTGGAGGAATTATCTTTCTTCCTCCTTGCCACCTGCTTCCATTTCCCTGTGTGTCCCCAGGAGCAAGAGAAACCCCAGGTATTCAGGGAGGCTCTGCTGGGCCTGCAGCCCAACCTGCTGTGTCCGTGGGAGAGGGAGTGAGGAAGGACCTGCTGCAAACAGAGAGAAAAACCAAGGCTGTGATCACAGCACTCAGAGCTGTGTGCCCGTTACACACTAAGCTGGAAAAACACCTGACCTGAAAGGAGCAGTGAAGCCTGTTCCTGTGAACTCAGCTGGACAAGCCTGATGGTGAAGGAAGAGCTCCAGGCATGTTTTAATTGGCTCTTGTGGAAACAGAACTGCATATATATCCCTGTTTGCCTTATAAAAGCCCAATTTAATACTTTACTTTCTTTATGCAAAACTCGCCTGAAAATCTTTCCACTTGCTTGTCTCACCACACTCTGCAGATGCTAATTTGAGAGGCTGTTAAACCACAAGGTGCAGGATTGTTTAGCTCAGCCACTGACTTAAGGACTGTGGGTTTAAATTCACTGACTAAAAAAATTATGCTGATTACCAGGCTATAAAAGGTGCAAAATGAAGTACATTTAGTGTGGCTGCTCAGGGGGAAGGGGAGGTGCAGAGGCTCTTGAATACCAATCAGAGAAATCAACACATAAAACTAGGGGAGGATAAAACTTCTGGAAAATGAAGTACTCAGGGCAGGGGAAAACAAAACAAAACAAAACTTGAATACAATTTTTATATCTGAGTTTCTCTATAGCAAACAAATGGTGATGGAGGACCAGAGGGAAAAGGAGGAGGAGGAAAAAGAGGAAGAGCAGAGTTTCCTGTGGCAGAGCCATTTGGGTTGGTGACTGTGCTGGTCTTGCCTGGTGGGTCCTTTTCTACACTGGGCTCTGAGACAAGGCTGAAAAAAGGAGCCTTTAAAGAGCTCAGGTTTTGGTCTCGGTATTCTGAGAGGAATTTGGTCCCTTGGTGTTTTCTTGGGAATGGCAGGTTGGCTGGTTGGTTGATTGGTTGGTGTTTTGTGCAATGTCCTGGTTCTCAGAGCTGAGTTTCAGCAGTTAAAGAGGTGGGGTGGTGCATCTTGCTGTGTGCTACACTGCACCACATGAAGCTGTTGGACTCCATACAGGAATTACCTAAACCACCTGCTCCCAGAAAGTGGGAAGGTGCATGGATGAAGGGCTCTAAACAATCCCTTTCTCTTTTGCTCCTTCCTTTAGCATCCAACCCACAGACAGGATCCAACTCAATGCAAACCTTTGTTCAGTTTTAACCCTGTTGCAATCATCCTCTTCCTACCCTTGGTGTGGCACTAGCAGCTACCAAAATCCAGGGGTCAGTCTCCCCCTCCTCTGGAAACAGGTGTCTCTATGTTCCTAATCCAGAAAAGATCATCCTGGAATTAAACTTCAGACAGAGGACAAGCCATTTCCAAAGGCAGGAAGCGAAACAGCAAGCAGGTTTGGACTTGGATACACACCATCACTCCTGCCAGCAGTGGACCCAAAAAGGGAGGAAAAGTGGGAAGAAAGGGAATTGTGCAAACTTGTCAGTCTGGGAGAGGAGCAAGGCAGGCAGGGAGGCACTGAGTTAGGCTCGTTGTGTTTTGTCAGGCTTCAGTCAGTTGCAATTTTCACTTCATCTTTCATGTATTCCCACCTTGCTCTAAAGATACTGCCTGGCAAAAGCCTCAGAGGATGCTTCTGGAGCAGGTGACTTAGGTATATCCCTTTTTTCAAGGATGGTAAAGAAATGTTTTCATTCTGTGAGTAAAGAAATGTCAAACTTGGGCTTACTGTTGGTAACATTTTCTTCCCCCCCCCCCCCCCCCCTCCCCTCCTCACAAAACAGCACATCTTGAGAAGAAATGTGTGTGCACACCCAGACCCACACAACATACCCAGGGGGTGAAGAAGACCCTCTGCCCTGTGTTTCTCCACCAATCCTTTGCTACCCTTGTGGGGCTTTGTATTCCTTCACACAGCAGGGCTCCTTGTGCTTAGTCAGACTTCAGTCAGTTGCAATTTGCACTTCATTTTTCATGTGCTCCCACCTTGCTCTAAAGATACTACCTGGCAAAAGCCACAGAAGATGCTTCTGGAGCAGGTGACTTAAGTGTCTCCCTTTTTTCAAGAGTGGTAAAGAAATGTTTTCATTCTGTGAGTAAAGAAATTTCAATCTTGGGCTTCTTGTTGGTAACATTTTCTCTTTCTTTCTTTTTTTTTCCCCCCTTTATTCCAAGAAGCACAGGATCTTTTGCAGCTGTTACCTTGTAAGTTATAACCCACCACTCAGAAACCTGACTTGTATAAAGACTGATAAAATGGAAGGGCTTGGGAATTTAAGAAACGAAGAAATCAGATTCTTCTGAACCTCTGATGGATGGAGGAAACATTGACCCACAGCCCTGCAGACACTAAAAGCTCAGCTGGGATTTGTCTTTTCATTCCCAGCAACATTTGAGGAGGCTTAAGAGGGGTGGGGAAAATGCCTCCTCGGTCACCCAAGCCCTGGCACATCAGATAAAAGCAGACATTCAGTTCAGGTCACTTCTCCTCTTGTTGGTACCGTGAAAAGGCTCCTCCAGGTCAGCTGCTGTAGCTGGGAGTAGAGGAGTCAGGAGCCTGGCCCTGGGCACCAGCAACCCAGGGCTGCTGGTCTGCACCTCCAGCTGCAGCAGCATCACTGCACTGGGGCACAGCAAACCCTGCTCTGTGCCCGGCAGCCCTGCCTGGGAGAGAAAGTTTTGCAAGTAAAAAGAACGAGAGAAGATCAGTATAAAAAGCACTGTGATGTTGAGGGCAAAGACTACAGAAGATACAAGGGGTAGTCTACTTTTTACTCATGCAGTAGAACCAATAACAGAATCACAGGGTTTGGAGGAGACTTCTGAAGTCGTTGAGTCCAGCCCCTCTGCTGCAGCCTTTTTAGTTATTACTGTCGTTTACGTGAGATGGCTCATTTCAGCAAAGCCACTGAACCTTCACCCTGGATGAGCTTCCAGAGCTCCTGGGATGCAGCAGACAGCAGGAAATTCTGGGGTCTTCAGCTAGGTGGGCATGGGCTTGTACCAGCACCATCACATCACCATCTTTCTCTTTCTGTCCTTTCTTTTGATTTACTTTGTTTTTATGTTGACTAACAAAGTCATGAAAACCAGAAGGTGTCAATTCTGTGGCTGTCTGAGCAAAGGGTGGTTACAGACACACACCTCAAACACTGTGAGCTCTCAGCACCCAGAGGCACCACTTGCTCCAGCACTGACCTCTTCAGCTCCTGTCTCACAGTGTGGGGAACTGGGCTGGCTGGGACGTGCCAAAAACCAGAGACCAAGCCACAGCCTTGTTGGTAAGAACCTGATCCAGGCAGGACCAGAGCACCTGAGCAGCTGAAATATGTGACAGGCCTCCAGTTTATACTGACCCTTTTCTTGGGAAGCAGGAGAACTGAAGCCTGGGAAGGCCTCCTGAATTCAGTACAGCAGCCAACAATTGAGGTTCCCCACTGCTCAGGACTGATGACTTGTGGCTACTTGTCCAAAGACAGAAAGATAGTGCCGAAGAGGTGCTGAGAGGTGCCCCTGTGGGTGGTACCAGTGCTCTGGAGGCAGGTGGAGGATGCTCTGAGCCACTCTGACCTGCTGCAGCATTAAGATCAACACCTCTCACAGGGGGACTGAGCGTGGCACCATCACTCCATCACATGAGTCTCTGCTGGCTGGTTTTACTGGATTCCTCCCCCTGCAGTTATTTAGGTGTGGGCAGGTGCCAATTTGTGGACGATTTTTCAATATATTGTCACCACTTGGTATAATCCATAAAAAATTAAATGAGAAGACCTGGGCTGATTGTTTAAATTCTATTACACCCAGAAGCCGGTTTTTACCATCCTGTGAAATCAAGCACCTCAGGACTCACAGCCACAGCATAACAGCACTGGCAAGATGCTTTCTGTTTCCTGGTGGGTTTGGGGTTTTTTTTTGCTGATGGGATTTATGTGTTTTCAAATACTCTGCTTGCAGTGTTCCTCATTATGTTTGGCAGGCAGGGTGTTTGGTGCCCCCACTGCACACCCTTCCCTGCAGTGGTGCAGCCAGCCCTGCCTGGCTCCTGTCCCTGCTTTGGGCTGCCAGCAGTGTCACGCCAGCAAAAACACAAAACAAAAACCATTCTCTGCCAGATTCACCTATTTCAAAAGCATTAAGGGAAGTCTCAGAACTGACACACACGTGTTGCTTCCTAATCCAGAACTAATGTGACCAGTGTGGAGCTCTGGCTCTATGCCCACAGGCTGCTGTTGGGAGGGCAGCCCTGTGCCTGCAGAGGAGGTTTTCATACTGTATGGGGAAAAAAAATAATGTAAATGTAACAATCAACTCCAGTGCAACAGCTAAAATAACTTTTAATTGTTTTCCCTTCACTTATATTTTCTGCTTGGCTGACTCTGCTTATGGCTCCTGGAAAGGCCAGCTCATCAGTTTTTGTTGTTAATCAAGAACAGTAATTGTGTAAGTTATAAAGACACAAGATGATTCTTTGCTGAATAGGATAACAACTTCCAGAAAATGCAAAGTAGTTTTTTTTTAATGCTTTTTTTATTAGTAATTTGTAAGACTGCTATCTGAGTAAACAAAGTCCCCGGGAGGCTTCGGGAATCCAGGCTCAGGGAAGGTTTTTGTCCCCCTGTTCCCAGCACAGCAGGTGCCATTTCAGAAGGGCTGTCACTGGGCACCACGGGCTTGGGGCACACACCACGGGTCTGGTTCTGACTCTGTTCAGAACCAGCAAACACTGGGCAACCCAGGGAGATGCTGGGAAAATGTCCTTCCTTCCCCTGGTGCCAAGACACCCCATGGAAGGCTCCGTGGGTCCTTGGACATGTGTGGGAAGGAAAGGGAGGCACATCACAAGTTCAATTGACTCTGAAGAAAAGAATCACCTTGTTTGGAAAAGACCTTTAACATCATCAAGTCCAACCATTAACCTGCTCTACCAAGTCCAGTGCTAAACCAAGTGTGCTAAACCACCCAGAGTGGCAAGGTCCACTTCACCTGCCACCACCTTCCTCCTCCAGTACTCATCCCCATGGGCTGCTCCAGACCCCTCTCCCCACCATCTTTCCAGCCAGTGGAGAAGCCCTGGGATGTGTGTGGGATTTTCCTCTCCAGGTGGGGCAGAAGGGGCCCCGAAGAGGAGGAGGCTGGGAGTGGTGTGAAGAGGCTGGTGATGCAGAGGAGGAAGCACTTCCCATGGTGCCAGGAGCTGGGCTGCCCTGCAGCCAGGGAGAGATAAGTCCAAGGCAGGACAGGGTGAAGTCCAACTGCTGGAAAGGCTGTGACCCTCTGTCCCAGGCTGGGAGCCTCCCTGCTGGGAGCTCTGCTGGCAGCCCTTGTCACACACACCTCTGCTCTGCATCCTGCCAAGAAAATGAAATGCAAAGTTTGGTGGCGGATCAGGAGACAACTGACATCTGAGAAGGAACAGCCAAGAGAAAGCTCTGGGGGAGCCCTTGGCTGGGTATCCCCTGCTACAGCAGGAAACAGATACATTTTCTAGTAAGAAAGGGAATATTAAAAACAAATTTCTGAGAGAAAGTGGAACGGGGCAGTCGATCTCACTCTAAATATCAGGTCTGACTTCAGTTTCATCATTAGCAGTGATTTTCATCTCTCACAAAAACTTTGAGGGAGGAGATGGCTGGATTATTTTTGATACAGCTAGTTAAACACTGCTGCATTCTGAAATCCTTTTGTTGTATATCTACTGAGTTATGAAGTGGATTTAACTGGATGAACTCTGGTGCAGCCTGCTCAGCAATGCATGAAGAGAAGAGCTGGAGGTGTAAAAAATGTCAAATAGCTTTCTCATATGCATTAAACTATTAATAAAGATAAAACGATCTTTATGCTTTCAGTTTATAATGTCTCTTTTATGAAAGCAAGAAGTGACGTTGATTCACGACTCGCTGGTTTCACTGCTTTGTGTCATTACTGGAACACGTAAAGAATGGCCCCCAGAGCAGGCACCAAGTTGAGAGGAGAAGGTGGCAAACAAGAGAAGAGCTTCTCCTTTTTGAAGCCAGAATGTTGCTCTGAATGGATCTCCTTCCTGCTCCGTGGGCAGCCCAGCCTGCAGGGCACAGGAGGGGGGAACAGCACTTGGTGGGGATTCCCAGAGCCCAGCGAAGAGGAGCTGTTGGTGCTCCTGGGGTGCACCCTGGTCCTGGTGGCATCTGAGCACCTGGGAAACAGCCTTGAGCAAGCTCACCAAACATGGAAGAGATTAGTACAGTTTCTTCACATCCATTTCTAACTTGTCATTAATGAAGGTATCCTGAAGTACCAGATCAAGGCCAGGTTGGATGGGGCTTAGAGCAGCCTGGCTTGGTGGGAGGTGTCCCTGCCCATGCAGGGGTGGGACTAGGTGGGTTTTAAGTTCCCATTCCAACCCAAACTGTTCCATGATCCTATGATCTATGGGAACCAGGATGCCAAAACTTTGTACCCCAGGTCTCATCCCATCCACAAGTGTCATGATGTGTTGTGATTTCTCCAAATCTGAACAGCTGGAATAACACATGGAGTAGAATTTTAATGAACACAACCAGTAACAGCAACCACAAACCCCATGTGCTCTCTGAATCCAAAATAGAAACCTGCATTTAGGGCAGTCTGAGGACCCAACCCATAGTGCCAGCCACAGACTAAACCTGAAGGAACTTTGCAGACCTCCTGATCTGGCTTTGCTCTTGTCACAGCTGAGTACTGGA
>NW_009952053.1:148808-154835 GCF_000747805.2 Chaetura pelagica
ATGAGCCATGGGCTGGTCCATGGTGCCCATCAGAGGCCACCTCCACTAGCCCTGAGGGGCACAGGAGCAGTTGTGAACACACATTAGGCACTCAGAGGAAGGGACACCCCAACCCCATCCAGGACCCTCCCAGGGCTGTCCCAGGAAAGGCTGAGAGACCCTGGGCAGACAGGGTCTGTGCCCAGCTGCTGGAGGAGGTACAGATACACCTTGAGGGATGTGCATGTGTGTTCCTGGAGGGATGCATATGTTTTTCCAGGGGGGGGCTCTGTCCTTCTTGACAAAGAAGGTTTCTATCCCTCCAGCAGGGGTCTTCAGAGGTTCGTTTGGAAAGCAGTCCTCCTCAGAAATACCCCACCCATCTTGGAATTAGCTGCACTAAACTTGCTTCTGCACACAGGTAGGAATGTGTCCCTGCTGCAAGGCCCCGTCACAAGGAGGAAAGGAAGATCCCAGGACTTGGACAGGTCCACAGGGAACACCTTCCACCAGGTGAAGACTTTCCAGGTCCCACATTACAGCTGTAATGACTGTGTCCTCATGTGCCACGTGGTGATGGCAGCTCTCTGGCTGCCAGCTGAACAGAACCACAAATAATGCTGGAGTTAAACCTATTCACTCATTTTAATTTATTGGCAAAGTTAAATGATTGCAGAATTAAAACAGAGGTGGAGGTGGCCAAGCTACTTTTCTAACCTGCCTCACCCGTGCAGAAAAGCTTAAAATAATATTTTATTTTTTTTTAAAAGTCAGTGTTTGTATTTTAAACATTTCCAGTATTTCAATTAATTTCATTCTGGCACGTTCATGCCTTGCAGGTGAAAGGGGCAGAGCAATGATCTGGCACGTCCCAGTTGAAACTTCCCAAAGGCTGGAAAGAAGGGTCATCAATTCACTCTGTTCATCTCCAGCCTAAGCAGGGAGGTCTGGGCTGGGGGCAGTGACTGCTCAGAGAAACCCCTCCCGCTGCACCACATCAAAGCCTGATTTTCAGACTATCAAATCTGTTTAACAGGGAGGTGAAATATGCAATTAGTATCATAGAAACGAGCTTCAGTTCATGATACATCTTAATTAGCTATGTAATTTTATTTATGTTCCATTTGTAAAGTCCAGTCTTGTAATTACTGCTTGAGTGCTGAGTGAAGGGGTTGGGGGTTTTTTTGGTTTGTTGTGTGGGTGGTTTTTTTTCATCCTTGAAGCAGAAAGGAAAGAGAAATGTTTGGCAGAAGGAGAGGGAAGTTTCCCGAGGTTTAAATGGGGCTTCAGCAGAGACACACTCCTCCACTTCCCATGGCTGTGGGCTACAGGTTGGGTTTTGGGCCTCAAATCTTAGCCAACCAATGGCATGACAATGAAAATTACAGCTCATTCAAGCAGCTGCTCTGGTTGGATCCATTCACTTTTCACCATTTCTGCTGGGAACTAGTCACATTTCCCCCCAGGGACAAGGGAGGAGACAGACACCAGCTTCTGATTGTCCTGGACCAGTCCTGCTCACTGGGGCCAGGATTGTTGTTTGCAGGAAAATCTGTTTCCAAAACCTGCAAAAGGTGGGAAATCACAGTCCTTTGGGAAGCACAGCACTTGAGAAACTGCTGTTTGGCTAGGAAAGGTCCCCTTTCTAGAGATGGTTATTTTTCTAATGCTGAACAGTTGGTTCCACTCTTCCTAGAGCATCCCTATGGGTGATCATGGCCTTTTTGGACTGGGTTGGGCAGATGCAGCATGCAGACACCCTTAAAGTGAGGTTCCCAAATGCCCCTACTGGGACCTGGATGAGAGTGCAGTGTGAGCAGGAGGTGAGGGGAGACCTGCTGGCTCTGCAGCTGCTGAGAGGAGGTTGGAGCCAGGGGGGTCGGGCTCTGCTCCCCAGGAACAAGGGATGGGAGAGGAGGGAACGGCCTCAAGTTGTGCCAGGGGAGGTTTAGATTGAATATAATAAAATTTCTTCTCTGAAAGGGTAATTAAGCACTGGAACAGGCTGCCCAGGGCAGGAGAGGGTTGAGTCTCCATCCCTGGAGGTGTTTGAGAGATGTGTGGATGATGTGCTGAGGAGCATGGTTTCAGCACTGGTCTCAGTAGAGCTGGGTTAATGGTTGGACTCCACGGTCTTAAAGGTCTTTCCCAACCAGAACAATTCTGTGATTCCGTGTTGTGCAGCACGTTTTGCAAAAGCTGAGCAGAGGCAAGTCCTGGGACAAACACCAAACCCTGGGGAAAATCCTGAAGTTCAGAGTAGAAGAGGAAGGGTCCCACCTGCAGGGGAGGTGGGTGCCCACACCACTGGCAGGTGCAGCAGCACCCCTGTTTCACCAGAAGTACCCACCAGCAGAGCTCAGCTCCCTCCTGCAGCCCAGCTGCACGTCAGCCTGGAGAGAAGTGAAGGAGCTTCACAGGAACAGGGGAGTCATTTGACAGACCAAAATCTCTCCCAGAGTTGCTGGCAGGTCATTGAGAACTGGCACGTTACAATTCAGCTGCCTGTTTTTAAAGTCCCCCAAGGGGGTCAGTGTGACACCCTGGGGCTCAGTCCCCTGCGTGGCAGGTCTGGGTCATGTTGCTGCTTCTATCCAGAGAGGGATTTCATTAGGATGTACAAAATTATTTCAAGTTAAAAGAGCTGCCTTGCAAAATCAGAGAGCATGTAAGGCCTTCTAAAACTATGCATGGTTACTTGATAGCTAATTAATAATTAGCTAATAGTCTGTATTTAATTACAATAAGGACAACAATTCCTAGTTCTCATATGATGCAGAAAGGCCAGGAAAGTGACTGCAAAACCTGCAGAAAATCATGATGCCTCTGATCAGGCTCCTCAGTTCTCCACTCGACCTGCAGGTGCCCCTCCCGGGGACTGGGAACAACCCTGGAAATGCACCAGGACATCCCTGGGGATGGGAGCTCCAGGAGCTCCACACTCACAGCTGGGTGGTGTGGAGCAGGATGGCAGCCAGGAAAATAACTCCATCTTGGGGTATTGGCTGGGCATGCACTAGAAAAGCTGATCTCATGGAATCATTTTGGTTGGAAAAGACCTTTAAGATCATCCAGCCCAACCACCCCTCAGCCCTGCCCAGGCCCCCACTGCCCCGTGTCCCTCAGCACCATCTCCAGGGCTTGGAAACCCCTCCAGGGATGGGGACTCCCCCCCTGCCCTGGGCAGCCTCGGCCAGAGCCTGATAACCCTTTCCATGAAAAAATGATCCCTAATATCCAACCTGAATCTCCCCCTGGCACAACTTGAGGCCACTTCCTCTTGTTCTATCACTTGTCACTCGGGAGAAGAGACTAACAACCACCTCCCTACAACCTCGTTTCAGGGAGCTGTAGAGAGCAATAAGGTCTCCTGTCTTGGAATTACTTCCTTACAAGATAGAAGGGCCACAACTGATGTTTTATATCTAATAAAGCCCCCTCAGGAAGCTGCAGGTGACAAGTCTGATGGGGCCCAGCATTGACCTGGGACAAAACCTCCCCAAAATCTCCCTGTGCTCCAGCTCAGGTGCTGTTTGAAGCCACACTTAAGCACAAAGCCCCAGATCTCTAAATCCCCAAAGTAGGGATAAACAAGGATGGATTTGAGCTAAGACAGAAGAATTCATCAGAATCCTTGAATCTGAATAAGCTTGAGCTATTTTCTGTCAAGGTTATTTTACTGTCCTGCATTTATTTATTTCTCTTCACACTCCATCTTTCTGGTGTCCTCTGCAGACTGATAACAGCCTCCAACATGAAAATAAACAGGGAAAGGCTCCAGGAAACCTCTCTCCTACACCTGAGGAAAACAACTCCTTGCTTTGGGAGCACTGGGCATTAAGGGGTATTAACAAAAAATGATAGTCCTTGAAAAAAGAAAGGGAATGAAAATATAGAATTAATTTAGTTTCTTTAAAAGTAGAGATATAATATATAATAATAGATATAATAGATAATAGATAATAATAGATATAACCATAATAGGCTGTGGGTGCTTCTAGGATCCTAAAACAATTCTGGGTAAATGAAATCAGAAAGTCAAAGTTAGGAATAAAGACCCTTCAGATTCTGCAGAAGATTAAGACATTTAAAAACAAATATTCCCTACCAGAATCACCCCGACAGGGACACGAGCACGGCTGCCATCCCGGCACCAGCAGCACACCCAGCTCCTGCCGCGGAGTCCAGGCAGCTGCCATCCAGGGAGGGCTGAGCGTTGGCTCATTGCGTGTTCCAGTTGTCCCCAGATAGAGTAAATCTGGGAAAATAACCTGAGGAGTTTCCTGAATTGCAGCGTTTCGCCCTTCCCTGGCTGTGGGCAGAAGTGCTGAACGACCAGACTTCCCCCAGGGCAGAAATCCTGAGCTCTGCTCACCTCTGTCAGGGACAAGGAAGAAACTCGGGAGCTCCGTGCCAGAGAACTCCACACCACGGCAGTGCTGGGCTTGGCAGAGCGCTCAGACCTGCAGAGTGTGCTGGTTTCACTTGAGCAGCACATCCCTCACACACTGAAGTGCGAGGCCTGGCAGGCAGGAGCATGGAATGCTGTCAGATTTGTGGGAAGGAGGCGTGCATTTCTGAGAAGTGACAGAGAAAAGCAGGTGCTGAGGACTGAAGTGCAAAACCAACTCAGCAAGAGTTTCCAGGGCTCAGCAGGGAGGGAGCAGGGAGTAGGGATGGCAGGACAGGCAGTAGCAGTCATGCTGCAGCCAAGTGAAGCTTCTCTCAGTCTGAAAACATGGGGACAACTGCACCTGGCTCAAGGGAGGTCTCCTAGAATAACTCTGGGCCAACAAACCTTTCTTGTGTTGACACTGGCCTTTGGTTGGTCCCAGGGTCAGTGAGAGACTGACCTGGTCTGCAGGTGGGAGCTGTGAGTCCCAGACTGGCCTGACAGAGGAGAGATCCAGGGCTGAGCAAGGAAAGTTGGAAAAGGAGTCAAGAACTGGTTTGGGCAAATGCAGAGCACAGCGTGCACATTTCAGCTGGGGAGGTAACTGGGCACTGGACCATTTTCCTTTGCAATGAAACGGGCATGTCGCTCTTGACACCTCTAGATGTAGTTTCAAAAGATAAAGTCAGTGCTGGTCTTGGACTTGCCAGGAAAGGCTGATGGAATCAAGGCATCCCCACTGGGATCCAGGGCAGGTGAGTTTATGTTCCCTTCTAGTCTCCTCATGTCTGGCTCTACAAGAGCCTCCAACACGAGCATAACAAGCAGTGTGGGGTGGATGGATCCCTGCATGGCAAGTGGCAGAAGACCCTCTCCTCTGCAGCTTGGTCTGCCTTGGCTCCTGCAGGGCAAACCAGCACGGCCAGCAGAAGCCCTTGCAAGGGAGGCTGGAGGGCTCATTAGATTTGGCCCTGGGCCCTGCCACGACTCCTGGGACACAGATCAGAGTTGGGAAGGTCCGAGTTCAGAACCCACCGGCGTATCTGGCTGGAGCAGTGACCTCCAGCAGCTCCTCGGGCCCCTGCACACCCTGCGTGATTGTTTCAAACATCTTCTTTGGGCCGAGAAACCCCCAGCAACTATTCTCTAAAAAGGGGGGGTACACAGGTGACAAACTGCTTACAATAGAAATAATGTGAATATTAAATTAATCAAAGCGCTCACATTGGAAGAGATTAAAAGAGAGGATGGGAAGGAAAAAAAAACCCCACAGCCCAGCTCGTAACAAGCAATCCATGTCACTTTTTTTCCCTCCTGTGTACTCTTGCTCTGTCCCATTTGTCTAGCAGTAATCTACATTTCAAATGATTACATGGGAAGCTGAAGTGGTAGTGACAGGGATAAACGAAGCTTGTTAAACTAATAGCTGCACTAATGCCCAAATATGTGAACTTCCAGAGTCAGGCAGGATCCGAGGCTGCCGGAGCTGTCAGCCTCGCTCCCCCGGGCGCGTCCGCAGCCGCTGCCACATGATGAATGGCCCTGTCGAGTAAATTCATCCGGGGCCCAATTAAACAGGCAGAAATGAACTGGAGCCGTCAACCCGGGAGAGAGGGAGGGAGGGAGGGAGGGAGGGAGAGGGAGTAGAAAAAAAA
>NW_009952053.1:155074-158037 GCF_000747805.2 Chaetura pelagica
CCCTGTGACACCCTGTGACACCCCTGTCCTGCCTGGCACCCCCCTGTGACACCCTGTGACACCCCTGTCCTGCCTGGCAACACCCTGTGACACCCTGTGACACCCCTGTCCTGCCTGGCACCCCCCTGTGACACCCTGTGACACCCCTGTCCTGCCTGGCAACACCCTGTGACACCCTGTGACACCCCTGTCCTGCCTGGCACCCCCCTGTGACACCTGAACCTGCTTGAAACACACACACCCCCCCTGCCTGATACACACACTGTGACACCTGAACGTGCCTCCTTGCCCTCCTGCTGTGCCACACAGACCCCCTGCCCCTGGAGCTCCATTCTCTCCCTCATGGCTCTCAGCCCCACGGGCAAGTCCTGGACCCTCTGTCCCCTCCCCTACAGAGACCCCAGCAGCACCATGTCCCTCAGGGAGCCCAGCAGGGACTGAGATGAGCTCTTGGCCTCCTGCCTGCAGGACCCAGGGAGGACACACCAGCTCCTCACCTGGTTTGTGCTGCACAGGGTTCCCCTGCTTTCCCTGGCCCAGAAACCTCATGGAACCACAGACTGTTTGGGTTGGAAGGGACCCCAAAGCCCACCGAGTGCCACCCCTGCATGGCAGGGACACCTCCCAGCAGCCCAGGCTGCTCCAAGCCCCATCCAACCTGCCCTTCAACACCCCCAGGGATGGGGCAGCCACAGCTTCCCTGGGCAACCTGGGCCAGGCTCTCCCCACCCTCACAGCACAGAATTTCTCCCTCCCATCTCAGCTCCAGCTCCCTCTGCCAGCTGGAAACCCTTCCCCCTGCTCCCATCCCTCCCTGCCCTTGTCCCAAGCCCCTCCCCAGCTTTCCTGGAGCCCCTTCAGGCACTGGAAGCTGCTCTCAGGTCTCCCTGGAGCCTTCTCTTCTCCAGGCTCAACACCCCAACTCTCCCAGCCTGTCTTCAAGGGCTGCAGGCAGAAGGCAATTGGCTGCTGATGGGAGGGAGATGAGGAGAAGATGTGGTAGCTCCAAGGCAGAAGAGCCAAGGGACCCTTACAGAGTGAAGAGGAGGATGCAAGTGGACCCAGTTAAGAAGAAAAGGAGTAGACTGTGTTTGACCTCCTTGGGGCTTGGGAACCAGAAACTACGTGGTGGACACCCATAAATCCTGCTGATCAGGGCTGGTTCCTGCTCTCTCCTACCAGCTGATGCCCTGAGGCACAAAAGCTTCAGGAGAAAAGCTGCCTGAGACAGCCCTGACCACCCAGCCAGGATGAGACACACATTGGATGAAACAGGTATCCCTGATTGTCTTCCTGGTGCCTTCTCCACAGCCAGGGGTCCTCTCCTACCCTCCACACATATGTCCCCAGGCACATCTCATGGAAAACCTGGCATTGCTTTTGATGAAGCAGCCACTTACCCCAGGCCTTGCTGTGCTGTGAGTTCTTGCTTAAGTGTCAGACAGGTGAACCCCAAAGGCCCCATGGGGTTCCCTTCCCTTCCCTTCCCTTCCCTTCCCTTCCCTTCCCTTCCCTTCCCTTCCCTTCCCTTCCGCGCCAGCTCCATCTCCTCTGAACTTCTAGTTTTCTAAGCCTTTTGTCAGAGATGTCAGGTACTCCTGGGAAGCTGGAGAAACAGCATCAGCCCGTTACCCTTCCCACGGTGACATTCCTCTGTGCTCCCTCTCGGTGTGTCCTGCAGGCCACGCACTTGGCTTTCCAGCCTGAAGTGCCCTGATCCTTCTCTGAGGAAGTTTCCCCCCTGATGAGGGGGCTGATTTGCTCTGCTCTGGCTCTGCAGGTGCAGGTGGCTCAGCTGCTGCCGGGTCCAGCAGGGATCCAGGGGTGCTGCCCAGGCTGGGAACCCCCCTCTGCAGAGCAGGGACGTGACCCAGAGCGCTGAGGTGCAGGAGGGACAGTGACACTTGGGCACAGGGCACTGCTCTCCCTTGCCAGGGCACAACAGGGTTATTCACTGTGGCCCCCAGAGCCCAAAGCAGAGCTCAAGGAACAGCTAAAAGACAAGCTCTGTCTGCACGAGAACGTCAGATTTATTTATGGTTGATTTTGGTGTTGTTTTGTTGTTTGTTTTTGGTTGTTTCTTTTCACAGGGCAAAGATTTTTCTTATCAAAAATCTCTTCTCTAAAATGCTAATGATAGTCAGTGATTAGAAACTGCTGCTCAAGTTGTGGAAGTTCCCAGTGGGTTTCGCAGGCACAGCGTGTGTCTTGTCAGCTCAAGAAATGCTTTCAACAAATCAAACTTCAGGGTATGCGGGTTTTTTTTGAAAATATTTAATTTCCTTAATGCTTCACTGTGCTAGAGCCAACGGGGACTCCTGAGCTAAGTGACAAAGCTAAGTGACAACCTTATTGGTTGCAGAGCCAGCTCTGATAGGAGTGTCTCATGGCAAGATGCTCTCAGATAGGCATAGAGGAACTGCTGGCAAATGTCTCCAATGCTTATCTTAATTAGAATAGCTGTTTTATTGAAATGAACAGTGAGCTTCTTTTTATTTATTAGTGTGGGAGAGGTTCTCTGCCAACCAGGTGGGAGTGTTCCAGCAAGAGACACAGATCTTCAAGAAAGGCACCTGGAAAGATCTTCAAGAAAGGTACCTGGAAAATGTCAGATTCCAAGGGGCAATGGATTCAAACTGGAGCCCAGGAAGTTCCACCTCAGAATGAGGAAGAACTTCTTTGCTGTGAGGGTGACAGAGCCCTGGGACAGGCTGCCCAGGGGGCTGTGGAGTCTCCTTCTCTGGAGACTTTCCAGCCCTGCCTGGATGCCTTTCTGAGTGACCTGCCCTGGTTTGGTCCTGCTCTGGCAGGGGGGTTGGACTGGAGGATCTTTGGAGGTCCCTTCCAGCCCCTGACATTCTGTGTTTCTGTGGTAGGGGTTGGAAGGGACATCATGTAGTCCAACACCCCCTGCCAGAGCAGGTTCACCTGGAGCGGGATGCCTGGGATGGGGTCCCGGAAAG
>NW_009952053.1:158269-162058 GCF_000747805.2 Chaetura pelagica
TCCTGCTGTGACCAAGGGGGGACCCCTTCTTTGCTTGCCAAAGAAAGGCAGGAGGGACCACACACACCTTTACCTCTGGTTAGGGGACAGGAGTGGGTAGAGCAGTGAAGTGCTGAGGGAGGTGGGTGCTGCTCTGCTGATGAGGAGCAGGTCTTGTGGGCAAGTCTGGTGTTGTGACCTGGGGGCTGCTGGCCAGCTCTTGAGGGAGGCCCAGGCATAGAAATTAAGTAAATTAACTGGTTTGGTGCCCTTTATGTTTCTCAGGTCGGCTACATTACATGAATTAAGGAAGGGGGAGAGTTTAAAATAATGGAGTTAAAAAAGGGCAAGTGGTTACCCTGGTGATGAAGGAGGAACAAACCCAACATCCCTCTTAAGAAATGGGCACTATTGCTTATTAAACATCCCAGGTTTGTCCGAGTGCACACTGTTGTAGGAAGACAGCTGGTGTGGAGGTGTGAGCAGGAGGCTTCCTTTGCCAAGCAGTAGCAGAAGCAGCAGAACAGGGAGGTGACAGGACACCCTGAGTGGAGCTGTGTGGGCACCTGTACCTACACACCTCTGCAGCCTGCCCAGCTCCAGCTCTCTCTGCAGCTGCCCCAGGAGATGTGTCCTCACCCCAAAGTCCCAGCCTCCCCCTCCTGCTGGCCCCAGGAGATCCAGGTCCTTTCCTGCCCTTCCTGCATATCCCTACAGAGTCCATCTCTCTTCCAGGGAGCAAAAGCATTCCTCCCTGTGAGCCTTCCCCCCTCTGACAAGCAGCTCCCCAGGGGCAGGGGAGGAGAGGAGGAGCATCAGCATGAGACCCTTCCCCTGCAGGACTTGGACTGAATGGCCCTGAAAGAAAAGGAAAATGGATAAATAGTTTGAAAAGCCTTTCCCTGCCATCCCTGCCCTGTGCATGTCCTCACGAGACAAGGTGCCCTCAGAAATTCAAAATCCTTGTTGAAAGAAGTGCCCAAAGTCATGAGAAAGGAGGGATGTGCAGCCAGGACAGGGTGACAGAGACCTGTTGCCTTCCCCTCACCCTGCAGGGAGGGATGGATGGATGGATGGATGGATGGATGGTTAGATCACCATTTGCATCTGCCCATCACTGCTCTGCAACACCACTGTCCTACTGACCCCACCAGAGCCACCACACTCCATCCCTGAAGAAATGGAGGGAAAATGTGGGGTGAAAACACTTAAAACGAAGACAGGGGAAGAAGAGAGAGGCAGGAGGGTCCAGCCACTGATCTGTCACCTCCAGTGTCCCCTGGTAATGGTCACAAAGGGGCTTCCCAACACTGGGACAGGTGTTCTAGGTTAGTGAAAGGGCTTAGCTCTAAGACTGACAAGCTTAAGTCAAACAAAGTAAAGATGCAACTTTACACATCAAGTGAAAAATAATAAAGATGTAATTGAAAAAAAATATTTACATGCTTAATGAAAAACAATGTGTTCATGCAGAAAGAACTGTAGAATGCCTTTCAATAAGGTTTACAGCTGCCATTTTGAAGCAAGTTTTAAAAAATTATTGGATACAGAGTAAATAAAAGCTCTTAAAAAAGTTAAAAATGAAAATAAACCAGAAGGGCAGAAATCAGGCAGAAGTCTTTTTCCTTGCTTGGTTTCTCATAGATGGAGAACTGTTTTTGCAAACCTGCTATTTAAATAGAGCCAAAGCCTGACATTTCCTAAGGATTTGGGATACAGAGTTTTCCTGTAGGAAAGCACATGCAGGGCCATTAAAAAAATCCACAAGCAGAAGGGTGGAGGCTGGGAATTTGGGATGACAGAAGTCAGGGCCACTAGAAGTACCAGAACAAGGAAGCAAAGAGCTGTGTGTGGATCCCACCTGGTCTGAACTTCCAGACAGCACTTTACTTGTTCTGCTGAGAATTCCCAGCAGGAGGGAGGACAGATCCACACAGAAGAGGCACCAGAGGACCCTGGTTGATCTGAGGAAGGAGGGTGAAAGTCTGGACCACATCTTCAGTCAGGAGAGGGGTGATGTGCCTCAGCTCTGTCCTGTGGACCCTCTGCAGCTTTGCTGGGGAGGGGGACCCAGGAGCCCCCGACCCTGGGGCTCAGGACCTCTCTGGGGTGGCTGCTCCCCCTGTGCATGGGAAGCAGGGGATGGAAGGAGGTTTCATCTCCTGTCGCTGGGAGAGCTGGGCACAGCAGGGGAGGCCCCTGCACCTCTGCCCTTCCCAGGCTCCCCAGGCCCGTGTCCCCTGGGATGTTTCCTCTGCCACACGGATCTTTCCTGTGCCAATGGAACTGGCAAATTGCAGCAAGTGCCAATAATTCCATCCTGTTCCTAAACTTCTTCTGTTGTTGTCATCAAATTTAGCTTACTAATAATTTCCTTGGAGTTTCAGCTTGAGTGGGCACCCATAGATTTTCCTTCTTTTTGGGTTAAGCCTGGAGTGACCATTGGATGAGCCAGCTCTGGGCTGCTCCCTTCACTTGCCCCTGGCCATAAATCTGAGGATGCAGAAGTGTCTCAATGGGGAAGGGACAGGGCTTTGCATCAAAGACACATGGCTGCATACATTATGCTGTGCCACCACTGCACTTCATCAAGTTCTAATTATTCCTGGTTGACAAATTCCTAGCCCTTTCAACTGGAGATAGAGTGTCTTTGACTGAGTCCATTAGGGCTCATAATTTTTGATACGTGAGTTTGCCAGTTGTCTGCTTATACAGATTTTTTCCCCCTGCTAAAACCAACTTTTATATAACTGCAAGTCTGGGTTCATTTACTTTATGTACAGGTCCCCTAAGAGGCAGAGAAGTGAATTATATTCTCCCTCTTGGTCTTCTGCAGTTACTAAATTACATTTTTAGCACCTGAAATTAACAGCTAACTGGAGGCAGGCTAGGGAGAGAGTGAAGTTAATGAATTGACTAAATATGATAGCAGAGGAAAGCAACGATCTGGTTTGCATCTACCTGTTTTGCCAAATCCTACTGAAGCAAGAAACCAGCAATTATGCCTCAGTCCTGGGGCCTCTGAGAGCCAAGGGAGCTGCCTGGGAGCCAGGGCTCCCATCCCAGACAGCAGCCTGGTTTCAGGAGCAGAATCCCTGGGATTCCTGGGATCAGTGGGGCAGGCTGGGCAGGCTCTGCCTGGGTGGACACGGGGGAGCAGGGAAGTGGACACACTTCTAGACCCACAGCAGCTTTCATCGCCCCTCCGGGGAAGAGAAGGGTCCAGGGAGACCTGAGAGCAGCTTCCAGTGCCTGAAGGAGCTCCAGGAAAGCTGGGAGGGGCTTGGGACAAGGGCAGGGAGGGATGGGAGCAGGGGGAAGGGTTTCCAGCTGGCAGAGGGAGCTGGAGCTGAGATGGGAGGGAGAAATTCTGTGCTGTGAGGGTGGGGAGAGCCTGGCCCAGGTTGCCCAGGGAAGCTGTGGCTGCCCCATCCCTGGCAGTGTTGAAGGGACCAGAGGGAAAGTCTTAAAAGGAGAGGCTGAGGGAGCTGGGCTTGTTCAGCCTGGACAAGAGGAGGCTCAGGGGGGACCTTCTCACTCTCTACAACCACCTGAAGGGAGGTTGTGGTCAGGGGGGTCTGGGCTCTTCTCCCAGGCAACCAGTGACAGGATGAGAGGGCCTGGCCTGAAGCTGCTCCAGGGGAGGTTTAGGTGGGATATCAGGAAGCACTTCCCCATGGAAAGGGTGATCAGACACTGGGATGGACTGCCCAGGGAAGTGGTGGAGGCACCATCCCTGGAGGTGTCCAAGGACAGGCTGGAGGTGGCACTTGGTGCCCTGGTCTGGAGATGTGGGGGTGTTGGTCATGG
>NW_009952053.1:163027-165960 GCF_000747805.2 Chaetura pelagica
CCCAGGGCAGGCCCCTGCCGGCCCAGGGGGTCCCAGCACGAACCCTGCAGGGTCAGTCTGTTCTGCACAACTGTTCTGGCCTTTTTCTGGAGAGAGGGAAGGCAGAAGCCAAAGCAGCACTTGTTCCACCCATAGAATCACAGACTCATCCTGGCTGGGAGGGACATGAGGATCATCAAGTCCAACCACCACCTGACTCCCCTACAACAGCCTAATCTACCCGGTAAAGCAGCACTTGTTCCACCCATAGAATCACAGACTCATCCTGGCTGGGAGGGACATGAGGATCATCAAGTCCAACCACCACCTGACTCCCCTACCACAGCCTCATCTACCCGGTCAGTGCTGAAATCACATCCCTCAGCACCACATCTACATTTCTTCTGAACCCCTCCAGGGGTGGTGCCTCCACCACCTCCCCGGGCAGCCTGTCCCAAGGCCTCACCACTCCTTCTGGAAAGAAATTTTTCCTAATACCCAATATCTGAACCTCCCCTGGCACAACTTGACCCCATCTCCTCCTGTCCTGTCGCTGGTCACCAGGGAGAAGAGCCCAACTCCCACCTCACCACAACCAGCTCAGGCAGCTGCAGAGCAACGAGGTCTCCCCTCAGCCTCCTCTTCTCCAGGCTGAGCAGCCCCAGCTCCCTCAGCCTCTCCTCACCAGACCTGCTCTCCAGACCCCTCCTCAGCCTGGTTGCCCTTCTCTGCCCCCTCTGCAGCCCCTCCGTGTCCTTCTATCCTGTGGTGCCCAAACCTGCCCCAGTGCTGGATCCCCTCCTTGCTCCTGCTGGCCACACTGCTCCTGATGGAGCCCAGGATGACATTGACCTTCTTGGCCCCCGGGGCACTCACTGCTCAGCTGGTGTCAACCAGCACCCCCAGGTCCTTCTCCACCTTGGAGCTTTCCAGCCACTCACACCCAAGCTGCAGCTGTGCATGGGGTTGTCCCCAGCCCCTCGCTCCTCTAGTGCTTGTTAAAGGCAGGGAGAACCCTCAGCTGAGGTCAGCAAGGGAGATCAAAGAATCCCTGTCTCAGAGTTAGACATTTTCATCACTTAGGTTTTTTTTCTGGTTGTCCAAAGGTCTTGCTTCTCACCTGCTTCTGCATCACACATGGTAACTGCATTTTGAGAAAGGTAATAAATATCTGTCCGTATCCCTACAGGAAATAATACATTTAAATGTTACTGTTCTTAGGTCTCCTCCTGGACTGACATTGTTTGCTGGGCATTTCTGTGTAGTTCACTGGCGTTGTGATTAACAAAGACTCAGTGAAGGGCTGAGCAAAGTTATTTGAAGCAAACAGCCCCAAAACCCATGGATTATCCTGCTGCAGGTCCAGGCTTGCTTAGCAGAGGAGCTGGAATCAGCTGGTGTCCGGAATTGGTGCGAGAGGCTGCAGGAGACCAGCTCTTTAAAGGAGGAAAGCTGGAGACAATACAGGAAAACACAAATTTAAATGGTAAAGTGGCTTATTTCTTGGAAGTGGGAGGAATGTTCTCTCCAGCAGTGAAGGGGGCAATTAGCAAATTGGGCTCCCCTGGCAGGTGAAGCACATTAAGCCCCGAGGAGTCTCCTCCTCTGGAGACTTTCAAGACCCACCTGGAGGTGTCTCTGTGTGACCTGCCCGGGAGGTCCTGCTGCAGCAAGGGGTTGGACCTGATCTCCAGAGGTCCCTTCCAGCCCCAGCCATTCGAGGAGCCTGGGGCAAAACCTGGAATTTCTGCTTTAAAGGAAACCTTGGGGTTTCCAAGTATCCCTAGAGGTGCCGCCCGGAGGCGGAGGCTGAGGGAAAACTGTCATTCCACAACTGTGGAGTTTCCTGGCAGAACTGAAGCTCTTTCAAATGTGATTGTTTTGTGTTTCTCAGTATCACTGCACAGCATCTCATGAGCTTTTATGGCAAGAATGAAAATAAAGGAACTAGGGGGATGAAAACCCCAAACAAACACACAAAAAAGCCATCTTGGAAACTATGCTCTTGAATGTCTTAAAATGAAGATTCCAAAACTGAAAATATGTTTTGGAAGTTTCTAATGTGGAAATTTCTTAATTTCTCAAAACGAACACATATCCTTAGAGCTCCCCATTTGGGTGAAATCCATGTTTTCCAACAAAATGCACTGAAAAAATTGTGACCGACTTCAACAGCCAAGGCAAGCAAACGAAATGGTCTGGGGACAGGTTCTCATTAAAGCTGAGATTAATCAAGGCCCCTGCTCCCGGATGGAGAATCACCCATCAGCAGCACTGAGAAGTAACCCTAAAGCAGTGGGGGCCCATGACCCCTCACACCCATGAGAAGGTTATGGACAATGGGTTTTGTTAAAAATATTTACTTGGGTAAAACTGGGAACTCTCAGATGTGGGTGATGTCACAAGTCTTGAGAGCAAAGACTTGACTTTGGACCCTGTGTCCAGAGAAGGGCCCTGGAGCTGGGGAAGGGGCTGGAGCAGGAGGAGAAGGGGCTGGAGAACTTGTGAGGAGCAGCTGAGGGAGCTGGGGGTGCTGATCCTGGAGCAAAGGAGGCTGAGGGGAGACCTGCTGGCTCTGCAGCTGCTGAGAGGAGGTTGGAGCCAGGGGGGTCGGGCTCTGCTCCCCAGGAACAAGGGATGGGACAGGAGGGAATGGCCTCAAGTTGTGCCAGGGGAGGTGGAGGTTGGATCTGGGGAACAATTCCTGCCTGGCAAGGGTTGTCAGGGCCTGGCCCAGGCTGCCCAGGGCAGGGGGGGAGTCCCCATCCCTGGGGGGGTTTCCAAGCCCTGGAGATGGTGCTGAGGGACACGGGGCAGTGGGGGCCTGGGCAGGGCTGGGGGGTGGTTGGACTGGGTGGTCTTAAAGGTCTTTTCTGACCAAAATGATTGATTCTACAGTTCTATCAGTGCAACACCAGCAAAGCCTCCAACCTCTCAACCCTGGCCAGCCCCGT
>NW_009952053.1:166666-173495 GCF_000747805.2 Chaetura pelagica
AGAGGAGGAGATAGGAGAGGGGGGGGGGGGGGGGGAAAGAAAAAAAGACAGTAAGAGCTGCCTCTGGTCACACCAGGATTTTTGGGGGGCAGGACAAATGAGAGGGGAGCGGCGGAGCCACCAAGAAGCGCGAGGCAGGGAACGGGGACAGGAGGGATGGGGGAAAGGGGAGCTAGGGGGGCACAGGGGTGTTGGTGGGACAAACTGACCCAAAACAGGTCGACCATCTCTAGTCCTAAGGCAGCGAAGGGGGAATGTGGTTAATTGCTGCAGGCTCGTTTGCTGCCCGCCCGTGGGAGGGTCCATGGCCCGTGATGCTCACAGGGGTGTCGCTGCTGGAAGGGGCTCCGGGGACAAACTCCCTGAGGATCTCTCAAAGCTCTGAAATGAGCAGTTTCCTCTAAAAACCCAGATGTCATCAGAGGAACCCCCTCAATCCTGGAGGGAAACATGTCCTTACATCTTTGCACGATTTCTTAGAGCAATGTTTCACAAGCAGCTAAATCTGGTGTTTCCTGTGAACAGTCACACTTTTGTAAAAAAGCAGTTTTCCTGTCTGCCTGTTCTGGTTTTCATGCACTTTTTTTCCCCAAGTTCCCTTTTCCCCACCAGTTTTCAGTTTGTTTGCTTATTTATTTATTTGTGCAATCTCCTGCAGCATTTTTTTTTCCCCCCAGTATCTCGAAAAATATTGATCGTTCAGCCAATCCCCTCAATAAAAACCCCAACAACAATAAAATCCTATTCTTTTCACTTTGGCAATATAATTTTCACCTTGTGGGGAGGGAGCATGGCCGTTTCCCACAGTCCTGGGGTATTCCCTGCTGTGGCAGGGGAGGCAGAGGTGTGACTTTCCCTGGCCTGGATGTCCAGCCAGCTCGGTGGGAATGAGCACACTGACATCTGTTGACTGGACACGACTTCTCCAGTCTGGTAACAGAGCTGGAGAGGCCAAGGCTTGGGAACTGGAGCACAAAGGAGCCCAGCTCTTATTTGTCATCAGGAAGGGCCTTATTAGGGAGCAGGCGTCTCTCTCTGGTGCTCAGGTTGTGCTCACAAAGCCTATTAAAAGGACATTAATGAGCTGCTCGTAACTTGGAAGGATCTCTTGCTTTCGAATATTTAGAGTTACGTTTTGCTGGCAACAAAATTTATTTCAGAACCACTCAATTAGGCTAAAACCTTACTGTGCAAGGCTTTAAAAAACACTTTAACACACCTTCTGTTTCAAAACATTTGCAGAATCTGAGATATTATGATTTTTTTTTCACTCTCTGACCCTCAAACAATCCCAGGAAGAAAACGTTACAGTTACCTCCTGGGAAGGCAGAGCCAATTTCCAAAATCAAGAGCTGTAAAATGTCCCATAATTTAGCTTTTTTTTTCAGAAGTGGAAAATGTGAAGTTCTGAGCTGGGAAACAGCTCTGAGTTTTTTCTGGGAAGGTTCCTCTCCCAGCCTGGCTGAGGGAGAATCCCACCAGGCACAGCAGGATGCTTGAACATTGGGGAAAAACCTGATCCCTCAGAGGGGGCACTGCAAAACCAGCACTGGCTGGAGCTGTGAGGAAGTGACACTTCAGATCCCCAAAGGAAGAGTAAGAGATTAAAAAGGAAAAAAATAAAAAGAAAAAAAAGAGAGGCATTTAGAGAAAGCTGGAGTGGGAGGAATTGTGGAAAGAGGCCACAAGGTGCAGCTGTGGGCTGGGCAGGTCTGGCCTCACATGCCTTCCAAAGTGAGATCCTCTGCCCATCTGCAGACACAGAACACATCCTTTGATCTGAAATAAAATGGAAGCTCCTCGCTTCCAGGGAATTTCTTGCAGGCTGGCATCCCATCATTTGTCCTGCAGGTAGTGACCTGTAGGGTACAGAAAAGATAGAAAAGAGTCTGTTGGAAAACGAATTTTTAGAAAAAGCAGCAATGACACGACCTTACTGTAATTAGAACTGAGCAGTTCAGTGCCTGTCACAGAGTGCTTCACAAAATGCTTTAACTTGCCCACAGCGCTCAGACATGGAGCTTTAATCCCAGAGGAGGGCTGAGGAACATGCATTTATCTCCACTGGCTGCTGCAGGATCTGACACATCGGTAGCCCTGGCAGAGCTGGTAGGTTCCTCAGGGCACCCAGGTACCATCCAACTAGCACTGCTCAAGTAACTTTTTGGAAGCCAAAGGTTGATATTGTAGAGGAAAGACAGGAATTCATCTCACTTACCCTGACCTCCCTGAGGGCAGGTTTGAATTACACTCCAGGTGGGCGCTGGAAATCTGTCACGTCTCTCGCTCCATTAGCTGGCACACTCAGTGAGGGCTGGGAAATGACCAGACATACTCTTCTCGTCATGGACAAGACGTGCCTGCCCCTCTGCTCGGGTGGTTTCTGCAAAATCACTGTCCTGGGGAGGCCAGAAGCTGCCAGCACAGCCCGCAGCAGGCCTGGCTCCAGCTCCCAGCTCCAGAGAGGGAGCATCAGTCCCACTGTCACCCCCAGGGCATCCCTGACAGCCAGGAAGGAGGAACAGGCAGGATGGAGAAGGGCACTTGAGCAGCTGCTGGAGAACCACCCAAAACCGTTGCTCCCCTGCTCCTCCAATGGAAGGATTACAGAAGGTGTTGCCTAAAGGACATCAGCAACCCCAGTGTTGCTTTTCTGCAATTTGTGCCCCAGTGTTTTGTGTAAACTTGAGTGTCCTAGAATAACCTTTGGCTTGTGATCCCTGCTGAGCCGGGCAAAAAGAGGGAGAAAAGCAGAAAATTCCCTGCTGGGACACCATCCCAGTTCAGGCACTCTGGAGGAAGGCAGCAGGCAGGTACCTGTGCAGCAGGGTTTCAGTTCCAGTCCCCTGTGTGAGCAGCTGCCCCGAGCAGAGCAAAACCTTTGGCTCCTTTGCTGCTCCAGCTGAAGGAGTCAAGGTGGGAACCAAAAGGATGGTCCCTTTGCATGGTCCCTTTCCTGCCACCCACCCCAGAGGACCCCAGGCTGGGTTTGGGAACCACTGGCTTTCCTGGCACAGTATTTCCAGGCACCCCAGGACTGCAGAGGGGGAACCCTCTGTCCTTGCATTGCTTATGGTGTTTGATTTACACACCAGGACTCTTCTCAAAAGTCATGCCTGGGGCCAGCACATGCTTGTAAAGCGTCTTCACAGGGAGGCAGAGATAACTTTTCTTAAGCTGTGTCATTTCAGCCTAATTGTTGTAACACTTAAACTAAATGAACTCCAGAGAGCAGAGTGGACCTGCTCTTGTAAGAGCGACCCGCTCCCCCCATGTGGGAATGGCAGCAGCTGACCCTAAACCAGCAAAAAATTAAAGCAAGGATGAAGAAGATAAGTAAAGCCAAATAATTCAAGGAGAGCAATTTAAACTCATATTGGCAATAATAATGTGCACTGGTCCACATCTGATCTTCAGCTACTTCTAAATTACACAGAGATAATCAAAAAGAAAGAGGAGCTGCTGCACATGCATGTGCAGCACAAGCCTCTGCAATTAGCAAGCCAAGGTCTCTGGTTGATCAATAGTGACCCTCCCTGGTAGCCCGGGGTGTTTTTACAAGGGAAAGGTCGTTTCTGCTTTTCCAGCTGCAGGGGGAAGAGGACTCTCCCTAGATGAGAAGGGCTTTGCCAATTCCTGGTGCAGGATTGTACCCACAAGGTTTTATTTTCCACAGCTCCCATCCAGTGGCACTGCAGTCAGCAGCAGGCAGGGCTCAGGGATCAGGTCCCATTCTGCCAGATGCTTCTTGGGAAGATCCCGGGGCTGCAGCGTGGCTGAGGTTGGCAAGAGGCCCTGGAGGTGCCCTGGTCCTGGCTTGTCTCTGGCCCCCCCAGAGGGTGCTCAGGACTGTGCTCAGGCTGCTTTTGAGCATCCCTGACCTCTCTGAGCACCCTGCTGCACTCTCTGACCACCCTCCCTGTAAGCAGCCTGGGCACCACTGAGAAAAGCCTTTTTCTGCCTTCTTCACTCCTCCCCATCAGATGTTTTTACCTGCCACGATCCCCTCTGAGCCCCTTTTCCCCGGGCTGGGTGGTCTCTGCTCTCCCAGCCTCTTCTGGTATCACTGGAAGCCCCAGCACCTTCACCACTTCCATGGCCCTGTGTGGGACTCCCTGCAGCATCTCCATGTTTTCTGCCCTGGGAGCCCAGAGCTGGACCCAGGAGTGTCCCCAGGCTGGGCAGGGGCAGGAGCTCCTTCCTCCCTGCTGCTGACCTCGTGCAGACCAGGGACCACCAGCCTTCCTCCCTGCCACCTCTAGCCCTGTTGCCAGGTTCTGTGCAGCTGTTACCAGACCTTGGACATGTCCTCCTGGAGCTTCAGCAAAACCTTTGCACAGGACAAGGAGTTCATCCAACAGAACCCCCTGGGACGTGGCCCCAGGCCCCTGCTGAGCTTCTGTCCCACAGCAAAGGAGCTGGTGCCCGGGGATGTCACACCAGGCTGGTCAGAGGAGCAGGGACCTTCCTACCGACCCATCCCAGGACGTGTCGGTGTCTGATCTCCCTTTGCGGACCCGACTTCTCCCTTCCTCCTTTTCTCAAAAGACATTCTTTTTCTGTCTCTTTTCCAGCCCACTCAGCGCCGAAGCAATGAGAGGATTGCAGGCAGGTCAGAGAGGGCAAATTGCTTGCCAAAATAGTCTCCCTGCAGGGTCTCACTGGTGTTAGGAGCTAAGTTACGTGATAAGTCAAAGTTAGCGTTGCGTAACATCCTCCCAGGGCTGCCTGTAACCAGCACGGGGAGTGATTCACTTTCTGCAGTGCCTGGTTCCTGCTGGAGCTGCTCAGGTGTCCCTGCCTGATCCTGCCTCCTGCTCCTGCCTCTGCGCCAGACGCACCTGCCAGGACTCACGTGCTGCTCTGAGCTGCCACCAAGGGCAGAGGCAATAGTCTTGGCTACACGCACTGAGTTTATGGCTCTTTAGGTTCTTGGATCACAGAAAACTGGTTTTGAAACGCCTACAAAAGGTGAGGTATTTTGGCTGATTCTTGCTGAGTCAAGAGGACTAAAACCCTAGAGCCTGCGGGACCTTCTCTGGAGGTGTCAGAGCCACAGAATCAGAGTATTCCTGGTTGGAAAAGACCTGTGAGACCATAGAGTCCAACATTTAACCTGACTTTACTGAGTCCAGAACTAACCCCTGTCCCTCAGCACCACGTCCAGGTGGCCTTAAAACACCTCGAGTGGTGGTACCACCCCCTCCCTGGGCAGCCTGTGTCAGTGTTTAGTTACCCTTGCCAGGCAGGAATTGTTCCCCAGATCCAACCTCAACCTCCCCTGGCACAACCTGAGGCTGTTCCCTCTTGTCCCATCCCTTGTTCCTGGGGAGCAGAGCCCGACCCCCCTGGCTCCAACCCCCTCTCAGCAGCTGCAGAGCAGGATGTGCAGTCACTGTGACCAAGGATCCCCAGGCCTTCCTGGGATCCACCAGGGCCTGGGAACTTCATGGTTCCTGACAGGACAAGATGATGTGGATCTGTCAATGGGTGTGTCAGTGAAATTAAAAAAATAATATTAATTTCACCTTTCAGCCAGAAACACCATTTGATTGCAAAGCTGCTCCTTCAAACAAACATGTTATTAAATCTACTTCCTTACCCAGTATTAAAAAAAAGCAACAATATTTTGGCACTTCCTCCTTCTTCCTTCTAACGGAGATGCCCTTGTGCCTCCTCACCTGGGATGCAGGGGCACAGGGACCAGCCAGCAGGAGAGCCATGAAATCACCAATTCTGATCGTTTTTTAAAGAAAAGTAGGGTGTGAGGATGCAGCTCTGGCACTTTGCACTGATCATTTCCCTGTGAGCAGCCCTGGCTTGGGTGGGTTTGGTGTCACAGAGCCCTGGGAGAGGCTGTGGAGGCTCCTCTGGAGACTTTCCAGCCCTGTCTGGATGCCTTTCTGAGTGACCTGCCCTGGTTTGGTCCTGCTCTGGCAGGGGGGTTGGACTGGAGGATCTTTGGAGGTCCCTTCCAAGCCCTGACATCCTGTGATTCTGTGGTATCTGGAGCTTCCCATCTTACTTTTTCCTACCTGTTTTCCCCCCGTGGGTGCAGCTGCTGCTCCCTGGCAGCCCTGCCCCCCAGGAGGCACCGGCCACGGTGGGTGATGCTGCTGGTTCCACGTCCAGGAGCACTAATGCCCTTCCCATGATCCCAGAGAATGGATGGAAAGGCAGAGCATCCCCTGGGATTGAGGGTAGAGGACAAATGTAGCCGGCCAAAGTGAACAATTGCATGAAACAAAGGGAAAATAACGACTAAAGATCTTTCATTGCAGCCAGCTAATTATCATGAGTTCTGGACTTAACTGTTCAGGCATAGAATTAAAAACCTTAATTATATTGTCACCTTTGTCTCTCAGCTCCCGTTGCCCACAAATGAATCCATTTACTGTAACTGCTGCTGATGGGGAGGAAGTGGTGGCAGTCCCAGTGAGGTGGGAGAGGAGCTGGAAGGATGAGAACAGGGAGCAAGAGCAGCGCGGCGACGTCTGCGCAGCTGGTGACAGCTACATTCCAGGACATTATACATTAAGAACATTTTTAATGAGACAAACAGGGGTTTGATGGATTTCGTGCTTTCCCTCTGCCCCCTGCTCCCTCCTCCCCCCTCCCCACCCTCTTGCTGCCACCGGAGTTGCCTTTTTTAGCTTTAAGTCAGACCGTTCTCCTTCCTTTGCCACCAGCCCCCCAGACCCCTTGTCTGCAGCCCCTGGGGTCCCTGCTGGAGCCCCAGGGATGGGGGTCCCTGCCCAGGCAGGGGCACTTTTCTGGTCACAGACACAAGTGTTGGATGCTCCTGAAGCCACAGACCAGGGTGGCCCTG
>NW_009952053.1:174281-180916 GCF_000747805.2 Chaetura pelagica
ATCCCTGGCAGTGTTGAAGGGCAGGTTGGATGGGGCTTGGAGCAGCCTGGAATGGTGGGAGGTGTCCCTGCCCATGCAGGGGGTTGGATCTGATCATCTTTCAGGTCCCTTCAACCCAAACCATTTTGTGACAATTCTGTGATGCCACAAACCAGTTCATCCCCAGGCTGATGATGGAGAATGTGAACTACTTAGGAATAGCAGCACAGTCTCCTGTGAGCTGCAGGTGAGTCTGGAGAACTGGTCACTAATTACTGTTGGTGTCATTGCCTGTGCCAGCAACTGGTCTGGCCATGCCTGTAGCTTTGGTACTTGGGCACTGGCATTGATGGAGCAGTGAGGAAACCTGCAGAACTTCAGCTTTTCACACCAAAATAACCATTAAAACCGGTACATGTCGTTCTCAACATGTCAAACACATAATTTCACACCTGAGCTCCCTTCTCCTCCCTTGCCAGTAGCATCTTTAGGGAATTAAGCCTTTCTGGGGGGAGTGTGTGGTCTTGTTAGGAGGACTCTGTTCTGATCCAGAGGCTGAGCTCAGCTCTTGTCACAGATCTCACTTCAGGTCAGTACAACTGATCCTCCTAAGCCGGGTTGGCACGTCTGCCCGTGGACCTTGACCCCCTGGGCTCCCTGTGGCATCCTGGCCCTTCCCACAGGGTCTTTCCCACTCCAGGTTTGTTGGAGGAGGCTGAGCCCCCGGCAGGGCCAGGGGGCTGCAGAGGAGCTGCCCTGTCCCTGCCTCCAGCAGCCACCACCCGCTGCCTGCAGGTTCCGTGAGGGATAAGGACACTTCTGGGATGGATTTGGTGCCCACTTCTGTGCCCTGTGCACTGGGAAACCCCCTGATGGCTCTTCCCGTTGCACCCAGAGCCCCTGAGCACCCACCAGCACGTCCCCCAGGGCTCTGCCCGTGGGCTCTGAAGGGACGGGCTGGTCGAGGCGCAGAAGGGAGCACGGAGGGCTGTGCCCAGGGAGACAAGGGCCACCAGGAGCCCCTGCAGAAGCCTGTCCCCCTGCAGCAAGGCCGTGTCTGGCAGCCCTGGCCTCCCCAGCTGCTGGGATGGGTCCCCTTCCCCACACCTGCTTCAGCCAAGCTGTGCCTGCCCGGTCAGCAGGGTCTTCCTGCAGCCTGGACCCCCACCCAGCAGCACAGGAGGCACCAGGCTCCCCTCCTGGAGGAATGCCTCATTCTTTAAGGTTGGACAGGTTTTGTGCAGCCTGGTCTAGTGGTTGGTCCCCTGCTCATGGCAGGGAACTTGATCTCTAGGGTCCCTTCCAACCTGAACGATTCTGTGACTCTAAGACTTTCCTGCAGCCTCTGGAAAAGCTGCTCATCTGCCCTGCCCAGCAGCCAGGCCTCAGCATCCACTGCTGCCTGCTGCTCCTCACAGGGCTGGGGGACATTCCCGGGGCAGCATTTGGGAACCCTGATGTTCAACAGATTCAGGTGCTCCCAATCCCTGAAGTTTTCAGCCCCAATGGTTTCTTGCTCCTTTGCCTTTTTCCGACTCCCAGACACGTTCCTGAGCTCATGCACACACTCCTGTGCCCTTGAATCCATTAGCTGTGGCAAAGTGATTAATTATTTTAGCCTCTTTATGGCATCACTGTTAACTTACTGCACATTCATACTTCCAGTCCTATAAATGATAGTCTTAAAATAAGGAGGGTATCTGTTATTGAACTATTTATAATTGAAGCTGCCTGGAGCAGAAGAAGATCTGAACGGGCAGAAGAAAGCAACAAAAGTTAATGATTCAGAGATAAAATACTGTGTTTTAATCTACAAGGTGTGTGACAAATCCAAGAAAAGTGGAGGTGAAAGGGCCCATGACCCTTTGCCATGTTGATGGCAACAAAAGTCATGCATCCCAAAGGGTTGTCCTCTGGGTTTTCCTCGGGGCACATCTCCACCAGGACATCTTCCTGCCACGTGCTGCTCCTGAGCATCCTGCCATGGACCAGGACACAGGCCAGGGGGTCAGTCCCTGGGGGTCTTCTGGAACCCCTGAGCCATCTCCTGACCCACACCCTTGCCTCTGGGGTTTTCCAGCCTGCTCTTGCTGCTCTGTGCTGTTCCCTGCCACACTGCTCAGCTGTAGGCAATTGGAACCTGGAGAAGTGCAGCCCTGGGGGATGCACTGAGTGCTCTGCCCTTCCCACGTCCCCCCCAGGGACATCACCCCTTGTCACACACCCCCCCCCTGGGTCCCCTGGGACCTGCCCCTTGCTCCCATCCATCACCACCAAAGAGGTCCTGGTGGCTGCAGTGCAGTAAGTACATCTCATCACCACCTTGATGGCTGCTTTTTTTGGGCACTGCCAGAGTCCAAAGGAACGTTATCTATTCCTGGAGGCTTTTGTGCCCCCGTGCCTGCCCTTGGGTGGCTGCAGGTGCTGCAGGGAAGGTCCCCAGGCTGATTCTTTCCTTCCTGGCCTTGTCCTTACACGTGTCTCTGCTGGCAGAGGATAAAGGCCACCTGGCCAAGTGTCTCTCCCATACCCAAGGGAAATGACAGTATTTCCAGTCTGTATCTGGACAAAAAAGGTGAAGATTTTCTACACAAAAAGTGTCCACATTTAGCCTCTGAAGTGCCTGTTTCAGACACCTGAATTAGCAACTCGATTACTGACTGTAAAACCAGAAAGCACGTAAAGCCAATTGGTTTCTTCCCAGAAAATGTCATGTTTTTAAGCCAGTCTCTGGACTCTTGGGATCTGCCTTGTCCTGGCATGCCAGAATCACTTTGTTCTACCTCCTGTTAAGCACTAACATCTTAGAAAACCAGAGTGATATGAAGCAGGTTTGTGATTTGGACCTTTCTGCCCCATCCCTTCCTGGTCTTCCACCCCCTCCTGCCAATCCATCCACCTCTTCTCATAGCACAGAGGCCACATCCTCAAAAATCTTCCTACCCCTGTTTTACTAGGCATCTCATAGCTGGGAAACATCTGTGTCCAGTTCTGGGGTCCCCAGCACAGGAGGTACATGGAGCTGTTGGAGAGAGGCCAGAGGAGGCCCCGGAGATGCTGGAAGGGCTGGAGCAGCTCTGGAGCCAGGCTGGGAGAGTTGGGGTGTTGAGCCTGGAGAAGAGAAGGCTCCAGGGAGACCTGAGAGCAGCTTCCAGTGCCTGAAGGGGCTCCAGGAAAGCTGGGGAGGGGCTTGGGACAAGGGCAGGGAGGGATGGGAGCAGGGGGAAGGGTTTCCAGCTGGCAGAGGGAGCTGGAGCTGAGATGGGAGGGAGAAATTCTGTGCTGTGAGGGTGGGGAGAGCCTGGCCCAGGTTGCCCAGGGAAGCTGTGGCTGCCCCATCCCTGGGGGTGTTGAAGGGCAGGTTGGATGGGAGTTGGAGCAGCCTGGGCTGCTGGGAGGTGTCCCTGCCATGCAGGGGTGGGACTGGATGGTCTCTGGGGTCCCTTCCAACCCAAACCAGTCTGGGACTCTGTGATCTCAAAACTAATTTCCAGCAGTTCATCAAGTTGGGTTAGATTTGCTCCAGTGCTGGCAGGTACAAACAGGGTCTCCTCCAGCCCTGCAGACCCTCCTGACCTCAAGATTCCTTCCCCCTTGGGTGTCTGGAGGAGCAGGGCTCGGCTGCAGCCCCTGCAGTCCTGGGCAGGCAGGACACGCAGCTCCTGCCCTGCTGAGCCAACCCTGGGAACATTCTGTGTCCCCTCTGGAGCCCCAGGTCCTGTCTGCTCTGAACAGACTGCTCTGGATTACCCCAGGGAGCCTGAATCCCACGGGCCTGAACCCTTGGGTTGCTCTGTAAAGAAATCAGGAAGCTGGGAACATTTTCCTTCTCTCCATGCCTGCTTCTCCTGGCAGGACACATCTTGTGCACTACAGATAAAAAAGCCTTATGTCAAAACCTTTAGCATCCTGGAACACCTGCAAAGTGCCAGCACACTGCTCTAGAGCAGCTGCAGTGACCAAGTGGTGTTTTTAAATTACTTTCTTATTCCCCCAAGGTAGCTGAGCCTCCTCAGGACACCAGAAGGCTGAGCTGGGTCTCTTGCTTCGTGTCTTCACCATTAATGGGAAAATGAACAGTATTTTAATGTCTCCTTTTTGTCCCTGAACCCCACTGAAACACAACTGAAGTCCTCAAATCCAGACGGTAAGATATGAGTTGTACTTTGTATGGACTATATGATACAGCCAATGAAAGGTTAATTACTGGAGCACAGCTAATGACAGTTCTTTGACATGGATCCCAAGTCCTGGCTGCACAGAGGTGGGCACTGCTGACTGAGATCTCCCCAGGGCCCCTGAGGTCCTGCAGCAGGAGGGGTGTTGTGGGTGAGAGAGGAAGGACTTGAGGTTGCTCGAAGAACCACACCAAAGATACCAGGAAAAGTGATCTTAATATAAATTTGCAATAGTGGGACTTAACAGATGTGGGTGGTGATGTTCACTCTAGCACTTACTGTATGGAAGACATAAAGGCTGGCATTGGGCTGGAGCACTTTACACAGGGATCAGGAGAAGGGATTTATACAGAGATAAGGGGAAACTGAGTCAGAAAGGGACTGGAGTGATTTATTCAGGGATCAAGGGAAGAGAAAGAGAGAGGCTGGGGTTTTGCATCAGGCCCTGTGGTAGATAATTTACTGGGCCAGATAGTTCCAGTGTACAAATTATCTAGAATGCAAGTCTCTGCCTAGAGAAAAAAATTACCTAGGTTGGGAAAAAATATAATTGTTTTCCCTAGGATAAAACCAAAGTTTTCCTTAAAACATAAATCCCAAACTGGACCAGTAAATTATGTACCAGAATTATCTCCCCCAGTTAAGTGCTACATCTGACGTGCTGCCTGCCCAGCCACGGCTCCAGTCCCTGCCTGAATTCCCAGCAGACACAAGGGGTGACAGGGCAAGAGGGTCCCTGTTTTCAGGGCTGTCAGAGTCTTGCAGCAGGATGGAAATGTGGGTTTCTGCCCCTGTCACAGCCTCCTCCTGCAGCCTGTGCCCGTCCGGGTGCCCGCACAGAACCAGAGGGAAGGGATTCAGGCTGCACCAGGGCAGGTTCAGACTGGACATCAGGAGGGATTTTTTCACAGCAGGAGTGGTCAGACCCTGGGACAGGCTGCCCAGGGAGGTGGTGGAGTCACCAGCCCTGGAGGTGTCTGATGTCGCTGGGACGTGGTGTTGGTGGGGATGGTTCAGGGGAGAACCTTGTGGAGCAGGGAAGGTGTTTGGACTGGGTGATCCCAAAGGGGCTTTTCCAGCCTGAAAGGCTCTATGGCAATTCTATGAAAACATGAACAGGGGAAAACCAAGTCTGAGGCAAATGAGAGGGACAAGTAAGAAACAGGGGTGGGTGAATTTAGTTCAGTTTAACCTTCCAACACCTGGGTGCTCCCATCCCTGGAAACCCACTCCCTGTGCCACCTGCCCCTGCCACCCTGTGTTGTCCTCACCTCGACACCAGCCACGGGATCAGGCCTCTCCACACCCTCCACCTGGAGCCATGGACATGGCAGGAAACATCCCCAGGGATGAAACTGGAGCTCTCTGCCTCCGGGGACCCCTCCAGGGTGCAGTGGTGGGATGGGGAGGAGAAGGGGGAGCTCCCTGTCCGTGCTGTCCGTGGCTGCAAACACTCCCACAGCTCCTGTTGCAGCATCTGATTTGAAGGGCTCATAGTAATAAGGGGCTGGAAATACACACGTATATAAAATGATGCACCCACAGACAGAATTTTTTTCCCTCTAATGACTATAATTAAGGTGATTAATAGGGCTTGCAAGCCTGGCAAGTTCTTATTTCAGTTCAGACTTGCTCGCCATTGCAGTTTTCCTTGGGAAAACCACCCTGAGGCTTGGGTAGCTCAACATCCAAACTGCACAGCAGGACCTTGGCCTCCTGTTTCCCAGCCAGACCCCCAGCTCTCAGGCAGCTCTGACTTTGTGAGGACACTCCTTGTCCTTCTCCAGCAAGAGTCATGAACCCTCAGCCTCAGAACCACTGCTGCCTGGCCATCTTGGACAGTAAGAGCCTGAAGCTGCTGTCACTGAAATAAAACAGTAGTTTTTACTGAGTTTAAGGATTCCTGGATACCTGAGCAGCATTTCTTGTCTGCATTGAGTAAAAACATCAGTTAAAAAAAAGTGCTTTTATCAGAAGTCCCCATCCCTGGAGGGGTTTCCAAGCCCTGAGATGGTGCTGAGGGACCAGGCAGGGTTGGCCTGGGCAGGGCTGGGGGAGCAGTGGGACTGGCTGATCTTAAAAGTCTTTTCCAATCAAAATGATTCCATGATCCCAGGGTTCTGTGATTAATTTATTTGCAAAAAGCCTTCAAGAGGGTCTGGGTGAGGCAATCCAGGCTGCCAGCTCTGAGGACCCTGATGTGGTCCTGGACCAGCTCCCGAGCCCGGTCAGTGCCAAGGGAAGAGGCCACAGAAAAACCCACCAAAACGCCCCAGGGAGGTTTAGTTTTTTCTGTACCAGCTCTTCCCAGAGAGGCCAAGGGGACTCTGACCTGAGCATGGAATCAGTGCCTTTCAAGGGAGGGAAGCTCTGAGCGCAGCTTTAACTGTGCCCCTCCTCTGCAGGATGGGGACCCCAGGACCTCTGTTCCCTCCCTGTGCTGGCTGGGGACCCCAGGTCCTGCTGATCCCTGTTCCT
>NW_009952053.1:181128-184397 GCF_000747805.2 Chaetura pelagica
GTGCCGTGTGCCTGCTGATCCCTGTTCCTGGTGATCCCTGCTCCTCGTGATCCCTCCTCCTGCTGATCCCTCCTCCTGCTGATCCCTGCTCCTGCTGATCCCTCCTCCTGGTGATCCCTGCTCCTGCTGATCCCTGCTCCTGCTGATCCCTGTTCCTGGTGATCCCTGCTCCTCGTGATCCCTCCTCCTGCTGATCCCTCCTCCTGCTGATCCCTGTTCCTGGTGATCCCTGCTCCTCGTGATCCCTCCTCCTGCTGATCCCTCCTCCTGCTGATCCCTCCTCCTGCTGATCCCTCCTCCTGCTGATCCCTCCTCCTGCTGATCCCTCCTCCTGCTGATCCCTCCTCCTGCTGATCCCTCCTCCTGCTGATCCCTCCTCCTGCTGATCCCTCCTCCTGCTGATCCCTCCTCCTGCTGATCCCTCCTCCTGCTGATCCCTCCTCCTGCTGATCCCTCCTCCTGCTGATCCCTCCTCCTGCTGATCCCTCCTCCTGCTGATCCCTCCTCCTGCTGATCCCTCCTCCTGCTGATCCCTCCTCCTGCTGATCCCTCCTCCTGCTGATCCCTCCTCCTGCTGATCCCTCCTCCTGCTGATCCCTCCTCCTGCTGATCCCTCCTCCTGCTGATCCCTCCTCCTGCTGATCCCTCCTCCTGCTGATCCCTCCTCCTGCTGATCCCTCCTCCTGCTGATCCCTCCTCCTGCTGATCCCTCCTCCTGCTGATCCCTCCTCCTGCTGATCCCTCCTCCTGCTGATCCCTCCTCCTGCTGATCCCTCCTCCTGCTGATCCCTCCTCCTGCTGATCCCTCCTCCTGCTGATCCCTCCTCCTGCTGATCCCTCCTCCTGCTGATCCCTCCTCCTGCTGATCCCTCCTCCTGCTGATCCCTCCTCCTGCTGATCCCTCCTCCTGCTGATCCCTCCTCCTGCTGATCCCTCCTCCTGCTGATCCCTCCTCCTGCTGATCCCTCCTCCTGCTGATCCCTCCTCCTGCTGATCCCTCCTCCTGCTGATCCCTCCTCCTGCTGATCCCTCCTCCTGCTGATCCCTCCTCCTGCTGATCCCTCCTCCTGCTGATCCCTCCTCCTGCTGATCCCTCCTCCTGCTGATCCCTCCTCCTGCTGATCCCTCCTCCTGCTGATCCCTCCTCCTGCTGATCCCTCCTCCTGCTGATCCCTCCTCCTGCTGATCCCTCCTCCTGCTGATCCCTCCTCCTGCTGATCCCTCCTCCTGCTGATCCCTCCTCCTGCTGATCCCTCCTCCTGCTGATCCCTCCTCCTGCTGATCCCTCCTCCTGCTGATCCCTCCTCCTGCTGATCCCTCCTCCTGCTGATCCCTCCTCCTGCTGATCCCTCCTCCTGCTGATCCCTCCTCCTGCTGATCCCTCCTCCTGCTGATCCCTCCTCCTGCTGATCCCTCCTCCTGCTGATCCCTCCTCCTGCTGATCCCTCCTCCTGCTGATCCCTCCTCCTGCTGATCCCTCCTCCTGCTGATCCCTCCTCCTGCTGATCCCTCCTCCTGCTGATCCCTCCTCCTGCTGATCCCTCCTCCTGCTGATCCCTCCTCCTGCTGATCCCTCCTCCTGCTGATCCCTCCTCCTGCTGATCCCTCCTCCTGCTGATCCCTCCTCCTGCTGATCCCTCCTCCTGCTGATCCCTCCTCCTGCTGATCCCTCCTCCTGCTGATCCCTCCTCCTGCTGATCCCTCCTCCTGCTGATCCCTCCTCCTGCTGATCCCTCCTCCTGCTGATCCCTCCTCCTGCTGATCCCTCCTCCTGCTGATCCCTCCTCCTGCTGATCCCTCCTCCTGCTGATCCCTCCTCCTGCTGATCCCTCCTCCTGCTGATCCCTCCTCCTGCTGATCCCTCCTCCTGCTGATCCCTCCTCCTGCTGATCCCTCCTCCTGCTGATCCCTCCTCCTGCTGATCCCTCCTCCTGCTGATCCCTCCTCCTGCTGATCCCTCCTCCTGCTGATCCCTCCTCCTGCTGATCCCTCCTCCTGCTGATCCCTCCTCCTGCTGATCCCTCCTCCTGCTGATCCCTCCTCCTGCTGATCCCTCCTCCTGCTGATCCCTCCTCCTGCTGATCCCTCCTCCTGCTGATCCCTCCTCCTGCTGATCCCTCCTCCTGCTGATCCCTCCTCCTGCTGATCCCTCCTCCTGCTGATCCCTCCTCCTGCTGATCCCTCCTCCTGCTGATCCCTCCTCCTGCTGATCCCTCCTCCTGCTGATCCCTCCTCCTGCTGATCCCTCCTCCTGCTGATCCCTCCTCCTGCTGATCCCTGCTCCTGGTGATCCCTGCTCCTGGTGATCCCTCCCTCTGCTCAGCTCCCTGGGGGGCACCCCTGAAGCTCCGCATCCAGCTCTTGGCTCCTCAGCAGAAGAAAGACTCGGACACACTCGGAGAGAGGCCCACAAAAGGCTGTGAGGATGATGAAGGGACTGAAGGATCTCTCCTGTGAGGAAGGGCTGAGGGAGCTGGGACTGTCCAGCCTGGACGAGGCTCAGGGAGGTCTCATCAGTGCTCGTGGGTGGGATGAGGGTGAAGCCAGGGGTGTCCATTGACAGGACATGAGGCAAAAGGCACAAGCTGAACCACCACAAGTTCCCTCTGAGCACCAGGGAACACCTTCTTACTGTGAGGAAGACTGAGGTTGTTGCTAGTTGGCCAGGGAATTTGTGAAGCCTCCCACCTGGGAGGTGTTCAAAAGGAGGTTGTAACGAGGTGTGAGCTGGTCTCTTCTCACATGTACCTGGTGATAGAACAAGAGGGAATGGTCCCAAGCAGGGACCATGAGCCATGGGAGGGTCAGGCAAGAGTAGCCAGACCCTGGGACGGGCTGCCCAGGGAGGTGGGGGAGTCACCAGCCTTGGGTGTGTTTAAGAGTCATCTAGGTGGAGAGAAGGGTTAATGGTTGGACTTGGTAACCTTAAAGGTCTTTTCCAACCTTAGTGAGTCTGTGAATCTAGGAAAAGGCATCTGGACACAGTCACGGGCAACTGCTCAAGCAGGGGGTGTTGTCCAAAGGTCCCTACCAACCTCGGCCAGCCTGGGATTCTCTGGCTCTGCACAGGCTGTGGAAACCTGGAGAGAACTTTGGGAGGTCCTCGTAGGTAAAAACAACCTGTGATTTTCCACTGCTAATGGATCCAGTGTAGGTAATGCCAGTGAGTTGACCTGCTGGTTCAGGAGCAGCACCTCACACGAGCAGAACCTGGTCACCTGCGGGCTGGTCACAGCCCCACAGCCCAGGATGTGACAGGGGCAGCTGCC
>NW_009952053.1:184751-186274 GCF_000747805.2 Chaetura pelagica
CCACACCTCGGAAGTGGCTGCAGGGGGGAAGGGCTGCACAGGAGGAGCTCACAAGGCCCCTAACAGGGGGCTCATTATTAACACGGATATTGCTGTTCTACAAGCCCACAAGGCACAACGTTATGACACCAACCCGTATTTATACAGATGTGTGTGTGTGCCCACCCCTGTGCCTCCCAGCACTGCCTGCCCACCAGTTCTGTTCACTTTGGTTTTTATAACCCCCCTCCTCTGCTGCTCCTGCCCCCGACTCCAGCACCTCCCTCCCCGGGGATAAACACACCAGGCTGCTCCAGAGCTGCCCCAGAACTGTCCTCACCCACAAATGCTCCAGAGTAAGACCCACAGCTTCTTTTCCACAAGACCCCACTGACTTTTTCCTCTAAATCACCCCAAAAGTTGTGTGGCCCCCCCCGGGCCCTTCACAAGAACCACTTCGGTGCCTTTTTAGCAGTTTCCCATGACTTTTCTGGACCTTGAATCCTTAGGGAAACCCGGTTTTCCTTAAGTAAATTTCACCCCTAAACCACAGTGAGTGATCTCTCCCGTTCCAGTCCCCCAGTGTCTTTCCCAACCCACCTTTCCCCCCTCGGACCACAAGGGGGGTCCTGCCTGGACCCCCCAAGCCCCGCGCCTTTATCCTGCACACTAAGAGGAGACATAATCAATTCCCCAGTTGGCACTTTGCACTGAATACCCACTTTTTCAGTCTGATAGCAGGACTAAATTAGTTATTTAGCAACGAGACCCTAATTTAAAGTGAGCAACTGCCCTGACAAGGATCATTGTTCAAGGCCGTCCCCCCTTTGCCTTCAGACGAGGGGCCCACCAAGCCCTGGAAGGTGATAAATAGACAATTAGAAAATAGATATATTTTGTTAGTTCTGCAAAGCTCCCTGGTGCTGTCAGGCTCACAATGAAGGGGGCTCCAGTAAATTGGTGGGCAATGAAAGCCAGCTGTACGGTCATCACTCCTACAGACACAAAGCCATATGTGGCCATTTACAGGACATCCCTGAGAATAGATGGAGCCAATAAGACCAGAGGGAACTAAAAATACTTGACAAAGTTGGCTGCTCTTCATTTAACAAGAATAAAATATCTAATGGAGTGTAATGGAAGCCATCAATCACCCCTGTGCCGAGCACAGCCCTAATACTCTACTTTTAACTATTAATGCAAGTTTTTATTCATCTGCAATAAGTCAGAAATGAGTGTCTCCGTGGTGCTGTGCAAGGGCTGACAAGCAGCACGGGCCCTGCAGAGCAAAGCCCTGCCAAAGCTGCACAAAGCCACAAACAAAGAGCACCCTCCTCTCGGGAGAGACCTGAGAGCCCTGCCCAGGAGGCTGCAGGTCCAGCCTGGGCAGCACTGGCAGCTCCTCCTCCAGGCAGTGGGAGTGGGGGGAAGTCCTTCAGTTATCTGCTGATTGGGGAAAAATGTTCCAAGTCCTTCTTCTGGAGGAGAGAAGGGGAAGGCTGGGAGCTGCCAGCACCTCCCCAGCTCTGCCAGGTGGGGTGGTG
>NW_009952053.1:186586-188412 GCF_000747805.2 Chaetura pelagica
CGGGGCGTCAACGGCGAAGAGCCAGGAGTCAAAGCAGCTGGGGATGGGGATTTACCCACCGTGGAGCCAGGGAGCCCCTGCCAGCCCAGCCCAGGCACCAGCAGGGCAGGGAGCACAGCCCAGCCCTCGCCCCGAAGCCTGGGGGTCTTCTGCTGGGGGAGGTGGCACGTGCCACGAGGCACCTGCTCTCTCTTGCCTATTTTTAGCTGCTTTCACAGGACAAGAATCATGACACATTTTGCAGAGCACCCAGTGTCACATCCCATGAGCACTTTGCTGTACAAAACGCAATATAAGTCGCTGGAGAAAAGTGACCTTCCATAATGGAAGTGTCCTATAGAACTAATAGAAAATGATAACCAATAGGTTTTACCAGGTAATTATATCCCTCTTCTAGAGCAGTTTTAGAAGCCAAGGACATCTCTGTCCATAACGTTGTGCAGCTCAGGCTGGTCTGGGTGGGCTTGTTGCTTTGGCTTTTTGGTGTGGTTTTGTCTCTTTCAGTTCCCTTGGAACCAAATTTGTTTAATCTCTGGCCACGTCTAAGAAAAGTCAGGGATTCAGGCACAAGTCCTGACCCCTGGACTCTGATCCACCACCCTCCTTTCCTGCATGCACAACCAGCCTGCACAGTGCACACAGGTTGTTATTTTCTTGGGCTGGGTAAGGGGCAGGGGGTGTTTTATACTTGGCTGCAGGCACATGTGAACACGGACGTTCAACACCCTCTGTCACTGGTGCCAGCCTGAGGAAGCCTCTTCTTGAGGCCTTTTTGCTCTTCTTCTGAAAGATTTTAGCAGCTGCATGTGGCAGTGATATTGACTGAAATTGACTCCTGACCTGCAATTGTCCCAGTCAGAGCAGACTGGTCATTTATTCTCTGGGAATGTGGAAAACACAGGGAAAAATCCCCAAAGGCTGCTTCTCATCCACTGTTCAGTCCCATCTTACTGGGACAGCAAACAACCCCTTCACATTGCAGCAAAAGGAGGACAGAAAAGCCAAAGTGGCTTCTTGACAGAAACAGGCACTTTTGCTCCAGCAAGACCCGTCTGGGAATGTTTGAACATCCTCCCAATTCAGGCCAGAACAGACAAACACAGCACATGCCAGCAGCCCCATTTCTTCCCCCACCAACATGTGTGTGTCCAGGAACACCAGACACAGAGCAGCCCCTGGGTTCTGCCCCAGATTTCCAGGGGGTTTTGGTGATACTTGGTAAATATTCTTCTTTGGTGGGGAAAAAAAAATTAAAAATATTGTTCTGACAGAGCTACCAAGTATTGTGCATTGTGTCTGTCCCCCAGCAGCTGCCCCGTTCCTCTCTGGGTCAGCAAATCTCCAGGGCTTGGGAACCTTGGACAGTTGTTCCAGGAGGGATCCCAGCTCCAAGGACACCCAGTCCGACCCTGGTTGTCCCTTCCCAGCAGCAGCCTCAGGGCTGGGAGGGGAGAAGGAGCCTGGGAAGGAACGTCCAGGTCCTCCTGGCAGCCCCGTGGCTGCTGCTCCTGGAGCTCTGCAAACACCCCCTGACAGATCCACCCCTGATCAAATTAACACGACACGGATTAATACACACAAACCACCACCAGGATGTATTTGCAAGGGATTGTATTATTATTATTACTATTATTATTATATTATTTTGTTTACAATTGATAGGACATAATGAGGCCATCTTGGTGCTAATTGTGCCTCTGCTAGAGACATGATTCAAGAGCAGAGCCCACCATTGTTGAATGAAATTGCCCAGAAAAAAAATTGCTTTTCAGGATGAGCCACTGCTCATTTATACGATTATGATTTGTTGATTAACCTTTTTTTTT
>NW_009952053.1:188546-190569 GCF_000747805.2 Chaetura pelagica
GGGGGCATGTAAAAGCTCTTGGGTTTGTCTTTTTAAGGAAGAAACAACATTTTCTCCTAGACCAGTGCTAATTGAAACCCTGTAACTGAAGGATGGGTGGAATAACTGCTCTCAGCACTGGGAAGCAGCAGAGCAGCCACATGGGTTGCGGGTTTGGACGTGTTTGTTCTTCCCAGAATCACCCTCTGTGGGTGTATGGAAAGGACTCGTCTGCTGCTTTCCAAGGGGGAAGGGTCTGGGGGCCAAGATGTGCATTTCACCTCAGGCTGAACAAAACATCTCCCCTGACCCTGAAAACAAAGCCAAGAGGAGCCATGTCCTACTTCCACCCTGGCTGATCCCTGGTGGCTCCTGGGCAGCTTTCCACAAGGAAGGGAGGTGACCAGGCACTGGGAGCAGCCACGTGGAGCTGCTCCTGCCCAGGGACAACGGGCTTAACCCGCAGGAGATCATGGGGAAAACACAGCCAAGGAGAGGGGTGCTGGCCCCAGAGGGCCCAGAGACCCCAGACCTGCTCTCTGGGGCTCTCCCTGTTGCTTGGGACCCCCATCCCAGGCGTTTTGGCCAACTCTGCTGGATGTGACCCCTCACCAGCAGGGCTGGGAGGGCTCACTGAGCTGGGGGCCAAAGGTCCCAGGTCTGGGGAGACCAAAACACCCTCTGAGTGCATTTCCAGGTCCCTTCCCCACTTGCCTGGCTCACGTGCCCAGACAACCCCTGAGATGGATGGAGCCCAGAGCTGCTGTGGATGGAGCTCAGGGCAGCCTGTGCCTGGTCACCAGTGCTGCCCCAGGGCTGAACCTGGGGCCCCTTTCATATCTTTAATATCCACACCACGTTCCCACTTGGCAGAGCTGAGGATGGGCTGGCAGCTTCTGACTTTCCCATTCTCTCCTCCAGGAGAAGGACTTCTAATATTTGTTACTAAATAAGCATATAATTAAGTATTAAAGATGGCCCTGCCCAGGCCAGCCCTGCCCCGTGTCCCTCAGCACCATCTCCAGGGCTTGGAAACCCCTCCAGGGATGGGGACTCCCCCCCTGCCCTGGGCAGCCTGGGCCAGGCCCTGACAACCCTTGCCAGGCAGGAATTGTTCCCCAGATCCAACCTCAACCTCCCCTGGCACAACTTGAGGCCGTTCCCTCTTGTCCCATCCCTTGTTCCTGGGGAGCAGAGCCCGACCCCCCTGGCTCCAACCTCCTCTCAGCAGCTGCAGAGCCAGCAGGTCTCCCCTCAGCCTCCTTTGCTCCAGGATCAGCACCCCCAGCTCCCTCAGCTGCTCCTCACAAGTTCTCCAGCCCCTTCTCCTCCTGCTCCAGCCCCTTCCCCAGCTCCAGGGCCCTTCCCTGGACACGCTCCAGCCCCTCCATGTCCTTCTTGTCCTGAGGGACCCAGACCTGCCCCCAGGACTCCAGGTGCCCCCTCCCCAGTGCCCAGCACAGGGGCACAATCTCTCTCAGCCCTAGAGGTCCCAAACCTGCTGCTGTGCCTCAGTTTCCCAGGTCCGTGGCTTCCACCCCCCTCTGGGTGAGCAATCAGACAGAGCTGCTCACGTGTGGGTTGCACAGAACCACGGCCTGGTGCTGCAGGCCACAACACAAAGCTGTAAATACGGCCTGGAGTCAGCAGTGTGACATGGGAATTGTGTGCAGTGGGGAATCTTGGGGTATTTGGTCTTCTCTTGGCAGCTTTTAATGGCTCCTCGTTCTTCCTTGGGCCTGTGATGTCCTGTGATGACATGAAGGTTTGACCTCATCTTGCTTCAAAGGCAAGTCTGTCTGAGGCAGCAACTCCCCTTCCTTCCAGCAGGTAAGACAGGGATGTGTACTCTGGTAGGGTGGTCATTATCTCACTTTGTAGTGTCTGCAGGAGAGGTCACAACTACTTCAGAAGACTCTAGACTGGACCGGGGGTGTGGGCAAGGGGGGAGGGGAGCCTGGGAAGCTGAAATCCTTGAGAACCAGCAGAGGATCCAAAGGAGATCATAGAATCCCAGACTGGTTTGGGTTGGAAGGGACCTGAA
>NW_009952053.1:190755-193626 GCF_000747805.2 Chaetura pelagica
AAGTTCTTCCTGACATTCACATGGAACCTCCTGGGCTCCAGTTTGCACCCACTGCCCCTTGTCCTGTCACTGGACATCACTGCACAAAGCCTGGCTCTGTCCTCCTGACACTGCCCTGAACAGATCTGTGCCCATGGATGAGGTGGCCCCTCAGTCTCCTCTTCTCCAAGCCCAACAGACCCAGCTCCCTCAGCCTTTCCTCAGCAGGGAGATGTTCCCCTCCCTCCAGCATCTCTGTGCCTCTGCCCTGGGCTCTTCCCAGCAGTTCCCTGTCCTTCTGGAGCTGAGGGGCCCAGAACTGGACACAACACTCCAGATGTGGCCTCACCAAGGCAGAACAGAGGGGGAGGAGAACCTCCCTGACCTACCAACCACCCCCTTTCTAACCCACCAGAGGATACCATTGGCCTTCTTGGCCACAAGGGCACATTGCTGGTCATGCTCATCCTCCTGCCCACCAGGACCCCCAGGTCCCTTTCTCCTCCCCTGCTCTCCAGCAGCTCAGCCCCAGCCTGTACTGGTACCTGGGTTATTCCTCCTCAGATGCAAAACTCTGCACTTGCCCTTGTTGAACTTCATCAGGTTTCTCCCCACCCAACTCTCCAGCCTGTCCAGGTCTCTCTGAATGGCAGCACAACCCTCTGGTATGTCATTGTGACTCCAGGCAGGAGGAAGGGCTAAAGAAAAGCTGCTCCTGGAAGTGAAATTATTGCTGCTCTGCTGTGGAAACACAACCACATCAGCCCGTTCCTCTCAGAAAGAGGTTTTTCCTCCTTTCCCTCCTGCAAAAAGAAGTTCCTGGAGTTAATCTCCAAACATACACACACACTTTATTTTCCCATCCCTTGAACAGGCTTATTGCTTCCACCATTTATATTTAACATTAAAGTTTAATCATGAAGTTGTTAACCATAAAAAACTATTAAATGAGTACAGAACATAAAAAAAAAAATTAGTAAGTATTTCAGAATGAGCACTTGAAAAGGAAATTTATGCATAGAAACAATGGAGAATTACAATTAAGAGCTCTAGGGATCTGAGAATGATTTGTCCAGCCATTACACAGTCATTTCAATTTAAATTAAAATTGTAACTATTTTCTAGTCTACTAAAAATATGTGGTGTCACATTAAGAGTTTTAATGGACCTTTCTCTAGGGAATGCAGAAAAGCTGGTTAGTAGCACATAAATAACACTATATTGGAAACTGAATAAATTATTTGCCCAAAACCTTAATCCAATAATGGGGTGGGTTTTAAACCTGGAGAGCCCCTGTGCTGCCCACAAGGTGTGACAGTGTCACCCAGCAGCACAGCCCTCCCAGGTGCTGCTCCTGGAACACAGAGAGTAAGTTGTTCTGATCCATCCAGTGTCACTGGCATCAGGAAAACCTGAGTTTTACCCACTGTGAATTTCAGAAATAAAGAGAGTTCTTTTTTTTTTTAGAGAGTCGCTTTATTCGAGTTTGCTTAAACCAGGCAAATCTGACTGAGCAGGTCCAGGGGTGGACCTGCTGGGAAGCAGTTCCAAGGAGATAGATCTGGGAGTCCTGGTACACAACAAAGGATCCATGAGCCAGGAATGTGCCCTTGTGGCCAGGAGGGCCAAGGGAATCCTGGAGTGCACAAGGAACAGTGGCCAAGAGGTGGAGAAACCTCATCCTACCCCTCTGCTCTGCCCTGGGGAGGCCACAGCTGGAGAACTGGGACCAGTTCTGGGCTCCCCAGTTCAGGAGAGACAGGGAACTGCTGGAGAGAGTCCAGGGAGGGCAACAAAGATGATTGAGGGGTTGGAGCATCTCCCTGATGAGGAAAGGCTGGGAGAGCTGGGGCTGCTCAGCCTGGAGAGGAGAAGCTGAGGACAGACCTGATCAGTGCCTGCAAGTATCTCAGGGTGGGTGCAGGAGGATGGAGCCAGACTCTGCTCAGCAGTGCCCAGGGACAGGGCGAGGGGCCACGGGCACAGGCTGGAACATGGGGAGTGACATGGAAATAGGAGGGAAAACTTCTTTATGGTGAGGGTGACAGAGCCCTGGGACAGGCTGCCCAGGGGGCTGTGGAGTCTCCTTCTCTGGAGACATTCAAAGCCCTGGATGCAGCCCTGGGGAATGTGCTCCAGGGTGTCCTGCTGCTGTGGGAGAGCTGGACCAGATGACCTCTGGAGGTCCCTTCCAGCTCTGACAATTCCATGATCCCGTGACTCCATGAACAGAAGGAATTGGGGTGTTTTGTGCCATCCTGTGGCCCTGGGGGCTCTGGCAGTTGGGAAGTGGCTGTGGGAAGGGTTTGCCAGGGGAGTGGGAGGTGGGTTCACACAGAGCAAGACGAGTTGTTCTGCTCTGCTCAGCAGCACCTGCCTGGGGTGTCATGGACACAGGGAGCACCTGGAGCTCTCCCAGGCTCCCAGTGGGCTCAGGGCTGGGAGGACCCACCTCCCTGGAGCTGCACAGCCTGGGGAGATGCTGCCCAGCTTGGCTGCCAGGGGATCTCCTCCTGCTCCTGTGCTCAGCATGGAAGAGACCCCCCCCCTCACCTGGTCTGCAGGTGCCTCCACACCTGTCAGACCCAGCTGGGCAGTCCCTGTGGTGCCTCCTCTGGTGCCACCGTTAGCCATGGGATGCAGATCCCAGGCAACACCTGCACCTGAAGGGAAACACAGCCCACCACGGAACCCCTGGCAAAACCCAGCTGGACTCGGTGGAAAACCTCTCCTGGGTGCTGGGCTCTGGGCACAGGACAGTGCAAAGCTTTTCCCAGCCAGTTGCAGCTCCCCAGCACCCAGACCTGACAGCTGGGGGCACTGGCAGCAGCTGCCAAACATCAGACCATGGAGCAACTGAAACCTCCTTCCCTGTCTCTCCCAACAGAGGCT
>NW_009952053.1:193676-196794 GCF_000747805.2 Chaetura pelagica
TGGCTTTTTTCAACTCATCACTATTTTAGTAAATCACAGATGTCAGCGATTCCCTTAGTTAATATACTGACTTTAATTAAGTAAAACAAAGGGCAAGCAGTTAGACCAAGAGCCCCAGGCCTAAACAGGCCTGGAAAACAAGTTTGTGTGTTGTTTCTTCATGTTATTTCTGTACCAAATATCACTCTATATATGCACACATGTTTTGATTTTCCCTTCTTCTCAACATTTAACCCCATTTTTTCTGCTCACATCACCCAGATCTCACTGCTGATAACACAGCCTGGTTGGAGTTTGTCAGTTTCCTGCCACCCCAAACCAATCCCCTACCTGCTCCTCCACAAAACCATCCTGTGGGACAAGCTCTGAAGAGGTGGGGAGAAGGGAGGTGATGAAAAGGAGATGTTCTCCATGAAAAGCATTTTCTGTGTCATCATTTCAAAGCAGGGACTTTAAAAGGGTTTTTACACCAAGCTTCGAATGGAGAAACACTTTAAACCTGCAAGAGGGGAGCTGCAGGGGTGAGGCAGGAAGGGGTCCCTGCTCCTGTTCCTTGAAATGAAATCAACAGGTATCAGAGTTTTGTTCAAACTGCAGAGCTCAGCCAGTCCCTTCCCACACAACGCCCAGCAGAGCTGATCTGCACTTTGTGCTGCAGCAGAAATACCCCTGCACTGGGAAGGACAGGGTTTCTCCATGGATTACAAGGTTAAAGGAGTCAGCGATGAAGGGCAACCTGCAGAAAAGGGGAGAGCTTCTCATGGGCTTTTCAAACACTGGTCTGGAGCTCCCCTTGTTAAAGGCCAGGGCCTCGACACAGCAGAAGGTGCTAGAGAAATGCTGTGGTGGCAGTAAGGTGATGGATGAAGAGGAACAGAGGGGAGGAACTGGGAACGTGAGCAGTGGGAAGAGCATGAGCATCCAGAGCACAAGGTGCTTGGGACTGTCAGCCTGGCAGGAAGAGGACAAAGCGTTGCTGTTGCATGAGGTCCATGCAGGGGGTTACAGGAATAGGGATCATCTGATCACCTGCTTCAGGGGAATACTCAGCAGGGGTGGGATGGAGAGCCAGGAGGAGGCCCACAATCTTGGATAATTCAGCCTCACAAAATGCATTGGGAAGCTGTGGACAAACGGGAGTGCTCAGCAGCAACGCCGGGAACACATCAGGGACCATGAGCCTGGATCCAGGTTAGACCCTAGAAGAGCCCCCAGCCAAGGGAGTGCAGTGAGGACAGACCCTGGCTGCAGACCACCAGCTGCCTTCCAGACTGATGGACACTCATGGCTTTTGTACAGCCTGGCTGCAGCAACACAGACCTTCTGGGCCCATGCTCCTCCGTGCAGGGGCTTCCACAAGCTTGGCACACAATCCGTGCCCCTCACTACCCACACAGCTCCCTGCTTTGCTAATCCTTGGGTTTGCCTCCCTCTGAGTCCCACCTGAGATCAGATGAACTTCCAGACTTCCAGCAAAGTGAAAATTAAAGAAATATTAAAAAAAGCACTGATAGTGTTGTAGCAGCAGTTTGTTGGTTTTTTTTTATTAAAAAAAAAGCACAAATGAGTCTTTGCTTCCTGCCCATTCTCTGGTTCCCATCACCACGTGTCATTCAATCACAGCAAGGAATAGTAGCAGAAGTCAGGACAGCAGCCTATGAAGAGGAACCTTATTTCACACATCAGGGCCTGAAAGACAACTTGAATCAATTACCTCCCAGTTGTTTTTAGCTTAAAAAAGAAGGAAGGGACAAGATGTCTTAGTTAGTCTTTGTACTTTCATAACATCAGTCTTGTCACCACAGGGAGAAGAGAGTTACTCAGAATGTGCTTCCTAACAGTGGCAGTTCTAGTATGCCAGGATCATTCTGTAGTCATTCCTGAAATGAAAACCCTGGGAATTCAAAAGGCAGCAAATGTTTCAGTTCTCCAGCTCTTGGTGGTGGGAGATCCAGACAGCTGGGCTGTTACCAGCATGCCTGGTCTAGTCAGCTCTTCCATCCTTCACCCGTGTTTCAGTTCAGGGCAAGGTCCAGCAACTTTTCTTGGGGAAAAGTTGATTTGAAAAACGAGCAGGTGAGCAAAACCCAGAGCTGACATGGGCTGCAGCCCCCCAGGTACACCTCAGTGACAGCCCCGGGCTGCACTGCTTGTGTTTTGGACTGGTTTCCAGCTGGTATTTAGGAGAGACAAATTTCAACACATGAAGCACAAACAGGAGCAAAATACTGGAGCTGGAGGAGTCAGGTATGAAAGTGTGTAAGTGCTGATCTGGAGCCTCAGGCACTGGTTTGTCAGAACAATGGGTTGGGTGGGGTTTCATCAACACCCCCCCTTATTGTTTTTCATTCCTGCCTTTGCAGTTCAGGGGTGTCCAGAGCCTAGCTGCCTGCCCCAGCACACACAGCCCCCGTGGGGCCCCTGCTCTCCAGTCCCTCTGGATTCCATCACACAGCCCGTCCCCCATGGACACCACACACTCGTGGTCCACCCAGACCCTCTGCCCAGACCTGGTTCAAGCTTGAACTTTGCAGTGAGAGCACAGAACCAGTCTGGGCAGGACAGGGACACCGTCCCCAGCAGCTGGCACCAGGCACAGGCTGTCCCCGCTGCTGACACTGTCCCACCCACCCCTCAGCATCCTGGACCCTCGGGCTTCCAGCCCCACCCGCTGCAAAGCCCTGGGATGAGGCGGATTCCCGAGATCCCACCCACAGCCGCGAGGGGCAGGGCTGGGTTGCTGCCTTTCCCTCTGCCGGGTTCGCATCCCCCTGATCTTTCTGCCTTCCCCCTGTCCCTTAGTATCCCATTTGACAAGCTCCTCAGTCAGCTAACCTCTTCAAAACTAACTTTACCACATTCCACACCCTTACCAACTAACGTGGCCAGGTCTGGTTCTTGCTACTCTTACCCTGCCAGGTCCCTGGCATCGGATGTTCTTCACATGAACCCTCTCTTATTATCCCCTTTCTGTACCTAAAAGGCTCCTGAGCAGAAAGATTTCAAGGACCAGCAGTTCTCCCCTTACAAACATTTCTGCCTTTTCTTGAAATTCACTAAAAAACGCCCCTATTCCTCTCCAAGTCTGCAGAGCAACAAAGGGACAACTTGGCATTGG
>NW_009952053.1:196846-203194 GCF_000747805.2 Chaetura pelagica
CACTGCTGTGGCAAAGAACCCCCCCTGGTTCCTGCAGGTGGGGCTGGGAGTGGACACTGTCCCTGGGACACAGCAGGGACCTTCTCCTGAGGTGCCAACCCCTCTCTGCCCTGGCACGTTTCAGGTGCCATTCCTGGTGCTCCAGGAGCACAGGCAGCTCTGCCAGGGGGCACCAGCTCCCTGCAAACAGCCAGGGCTACAAACACCTCCCTCACACAACCATCTGGTGATCTCTGAACACAAGACAAGACCCAGCCACTTTTTAGGTGGGATCACACTTTAAATCCTAAGACTCTTGACTTCACATTTATGGAAGACAGTCCTATTTTGTACAACACTGAGCATACAGTGCAACTCAGGGAACCACAGCTGTGACTTAGTTAATGATCTCAATAAATCCTACTTAAGCAGAGACAAGAAGAGAATTATGCAAATGACTACTTCTGTAGCACATGTACTTGATAACTGAAGACACACCAAAATAAGCTTGGGTACACAAACCCCAGAGCTTTCTTAACCCCCACACATGAAAAATACACAAGAGGGAACAGCTTAAAGAATTTATTTCAGATAAATCGCAGTGGAAGACCATTCAATAAAACAAAGGCAACACACAAAAGGAGTATGTACAAAGAGGGACAGCAAAACAACCAAGAAAGGGGAGGGATGATTCAAGCACAGTTGTGAACATGAGGCAGCTTTACTTATCCCCTGGTTAGCACCTCAGCAGCTGCTGGGCAGTCAGACCTGGCAGCTGGACAGGCTTTCCTCCCCCAGCCTCTTGTAGACCCAGGCATCCCCCTTCAGCCGCTGCCGCCGGATCCCAACTACGTCCGGTTTGTTGAGGAGACAAACTTCCAACTCAAACTCCATCGTTACTTTGCCAAAATCTGACCTTGTTTGACATTTCAGGGTGTAGCTGCACAAAACAAAGAACAAGCACCGCTCAGTCTTCTTTTGGTGCAAGGTAACTGGGAATTAATGCCAGCACTTCACAGAAATTATCCGGCTGCCATGCAGAATATTGGGGACACAACACAGAACCCAGTGAGCTGAGGGCTCTGAATGCTTCACCCCAGAACACTGTGTCAAAGCACCAACATCCCACCCAGACACAGGAACACAGAGACACATTCCCAGAGTGCTGAGCTGGAAGGATGAAGGTGTTCCCACAGCCTTCCTTAGCCAGACCACTGTCCTCCCTGCTGACAGGCTGGTGACTGCTCAGCTCTGGTGAGGAGTGGAAAAACTGAATGTGACATTCAGACCACTGCAATGGGAGAGGGTCCTTCTGGAGCAGGAAGCATCCTTCTGGATTTACTGCTTGGAAAAGCATCAGAGGCTGAGGTACACTCTGACATTCTGCAATGCCTTAATTCAGAACATGCATATTCATCAGTGACATTCCTTTCATGCATTGGGAAACTGAGAAACAGACAGTAAGGTTTGATCAGAACTAGAAACCAATCCTGCCCTCAGTACCTTAGCTTAGTTAGTATATCCCACTAATTAGGATAATGCCCAGGGAGGTTTGGGTGGGACCTGTGCAGCTTTTAGAATATACTGAGGTCTTGGCTTAATGCTATCTTAACAGCAAGAATGAGGGTCAAAAGGTACCACTTCATATCACAGCATCCCATACTAGGTTGGAAGGGACTTGGAAGATGATCTAGATCCAACCCCCTGCATGGCAGGGACACCTCCCAGCAGCCCAGGCTGCTCCAAGCCCCATCCAACCTGCCCTTCAACACTGCCAGGGATGGGGCAGCCACAGCTTCCCTGGGCAACCTGGGCCAGGCTCTCCCCACCCTCACAGCACAGAATTTCTCCCTCCCATCTCAGCTCCAGCTCCCTCTGCCAGCTGGAAACCCTTCCCCCTGCTCCCATCCCTCCCTGCCCTTGTCCCAAGCCCCTCCCCAGCTTTCCTGGAGCCCCTTCAGGCACTGGAAGCTGCTCTCAGGTCTCCCTGGAGCCTTCTCTTCTCCAGGCTCAACACCCCAACTCTCCCAGCCTGGCTCCAGAGCAGAGCTGCTCCAGCCCTCCCAGCATCTCTGGGGCCTCCTCTGGCCTCTCTCCAACAGCTCCATGTCCCTCCTGTGCTGGGGACCCCAGCCTGGCCCCAGCCCTGCAGGGGGTCTCAGCAGAGCAGAGCAGAGGGGACAATCCCCTCCCTGGCCCTGCTGGTCACGCTGCTGGGGATGCAGCCCAGGACACGGGTGGGCTCTGGGCTCTGAGCACATGGGGCCATGGGGAGTTGCTCATCACCAACACCCCAGCTCCTTCTCCTCAGGGCTGCTCTCCAGCCTTGCTCCCTCAGCCTGGATTTGTGCCCTGGCCCAGGGGCAGGACCCTGCACTTGGCCTTGCTGGACTTCATGCTGTTTGCACAAGCCCACCTCTCCAGCCTGTCCAGGTCCCTCTGGATGGATCCCTTCCCTCCAGCATGTCAACCACATCAACCACTTTGTGTGTGATGTAAACTTGCTGAGGGTGGAGATCCCACTGCCCATGTCCCCAGCAAAGATGTTGAACAGCACTGGTCCCAGCACTGACCACTGGTCACTGCTCTCCATCTGGACATGGAGCCATTGATCACTACTCTCTGAGTGTGACCATCCAGCCAGTTCCTTACCTGCTGAGTGGTCCATCCATCAAATCCATATCCATCCAGTTTTGAGACCAGGATGTGATGCAGGACAAGTGTCAAAGCTTTGCACAGGTCCAGGTAGATGACATCAGTCACCTCCCATCATCCTCTGGTTTGGTCATGTTACTGTGCCCTAACAAACCTTTTCTATTTACAACTTCACAAGAAAAGAGGCTGGTGCTCTGTTCACCTTCTGTAGAATTATTGCATTTTACAAGGTGGGGCTGAGAAAATCAGTTTAAATTTGTTGCTTTAGCAAAGATTGGAGCACTGATTATTTAGACAAATACATGCTGAAGTCACCATATGATACACTTACCCCCTCTGAATATATTCCACATGCTTCTTGGAAAGAACAGTCATTATTTCATTCACCAGTTGGTCTGGATTCAGTAGCTGAGTGGTGGTAACATTATAGTGTGCCTAAAAGTAGCAGGTTGTTAAAAAAAAGAGTGTAGGGGAAAAAGAAAAGAATTTCCCCCTAAACTGAAGACATTATGCAAAGCTTTCATAAAAAAACCCCAAACATCAGAACAGCTAACCATAGTGACAAATGTTTCAACTTCCCAATATTATAATAATTAAGACATTGTGGTAGCAACAGGAACACTAAACAACAACTGCTGGACAGTTAATACCAAAACATGTCCAAATTATGATCCATCATACCACCCAAAGGAGCAGTGATGGGCCAGGGCAGCTATTATAAGACCTGTGTGTAGCCAGAGCCTCTTGCTCAGCCCAAAGCTCATGCAGCACCCTGCAACAACTGCTGGAACACTGAGAAATACAGCTCTGTCTTCCCCTATTGTGCTGCAGTGTCCCTGTCACTTTGCACACCCTAAGGACAAGGGAAACTGATGCAGAAGGTCAAAGGCTTTTAGAGACAGAAGGTCTAGCTTTTGCTTCCAATCACTCAGGTTCCTGAATTATTTGCACAGCCTGGACTCCTGCTCGATGAGTTGGTGGGGTCTGTAGCCCAACAGAAGTCCTGAACTTGTAGGACTGCCACCTTGCCTCTGACAAGTGTCTCTTGGAAAAGCTTCCAGCTGGAATACAGTAGCTGAATTCCATTTACACAGGCTGCAAAACACAAAGTGGTCCTTTTACTGACAGGCAGCTCTTCTCTGCTGGAAACATTCAAGGTCAGGTTCGCAGGGCTCTGAGCACCCTGATCTGGTTGAAGATGTCCCTGCTCCTTGCAGGCGGGTTGGACCAGGTGACCTTTAGAGGTCCCCTCCAATCCCAACCATTCCACACAATTATTCCTGTGCAGCAGGTGTCCCAAAAACTGCACGAATATACCACTGGTTTATAGGGAACTGTTTATGCTTCTCTAACAGCCTTGCCCCTCCCTTTCACATTAATCATGATTTTTCAAATATGTAATCTAAAGATTCAGGCATAAATCCCTCCTTGAATAACTTTTGAAGTGTCCTAGATGCTTTTGAGTGATTTATACAATTCTGTTCACTGCAGTAGTGTTACACCAATACCATTTGATGTCTGTGAAGCCAATATTAGCCTCACTGTGGGAGGTACAAGTTATTCTTGTGATTTTAAAGTGCTCTGTGCAATGCAATATCTGAGGAACTGCTCTTCTGTGGCTGCTTAAAGAAGAATCAGTAGCCAACTGGCTCAGGCAGAGTGACACCATAATTTCAGAAATCAATATTATGCTGACAGTATCAGAAGTTCTTTCCTAAGATGTAGATGTTAAAGTTGAATCTCAGGTTCTCTCGACATCTACAGACTGTCTTGGAACAAACGTATATCTCCTGACTCCACACACCTAAGCCAGGAATGGCATCACATTTATTTTTAGTGGGAGAGCTAGTACTACTCTAACACAAGTAACAAGATTAAAAGTTTCCAGCTAGGGTCCCCGTAATACCATCATGCTGCCCTCCCACTTGGTTCAGAGTGATATAAAAAGCCATGGCCAGACTTCTCCCTGGGTCTGTGCTGACGTGCCTGAGTACACAGTGTTACCACCTTCACAGAGATGCAGCAAGAGCAACTGCTCTTGGCTGTGGAATGCAGGCAGGTCCCCTCACAGGAGTTTTCACAAGAGTGACACTTCTTTTCATGCAAGGCTTTTCCAGCAACCCTACCTTAAGCTTCCTTGGCTGGTCTCTAGCAGATCGCTTCTTTTTGCTCGGTGTTAACATCGTGATCACTTTATCCAGGCCTCGTTCCAGACTTCCAAATATTTTGGCTTTCCTCTTCTTCTGGCTGCTGTCCACGTGAGCTAGGTTGAGATCCAGATCCACTGAATGGAACCTGTTACGCGAACAAATCAGTTTATCCTCAGTGCCTAGAAATTGCTTATTTCAGAGAGGTCAATAAAAGTTTATCAGACCTGAGAGAAAGAAGAAAACCAAGGTAAGTGCAGTGTAAGGTGAGTTTTTATTTCAAAGTCACTTGAGATGTAAAGCTAGAGATGCGATGGAAATTGCAGCCCTCTGGAGAACTGGAATAAGAATCAAGGAATTGTCAGAGCTGGAAGGGACCTCCAGAGATCATCCAGCCCAACTCCCACTGCAGCAGGACACCCTGGAGCACATTCCCCAGGGCTGCATCCAGGGCTTTGAATGTCTCCAGAGAAGGAGACTCCACAGCCCCCTGGGCAGCCTGTCCCAGGGCTCTGTCACCCTCACCATAAAGAAGTTTTCCCTCCTATTTCCATGTCACTCCCCATGTTCCAGCCTGTGCCCGTGGCCCCTCGCCCTGTCCCTGGGCACTGCTGAGCAGAGTCTGGCTCCATCCTCCTGCACCCACCCTGAGATACTTGCAGGCACTGATCAGGTCTGTCCTCAGCTTCTCCTCTCCAGGCTGAGCAGCCCCAGCTCTCCCAGCCTTTCCTCATCAGGGAGATGCTCCAACCCCTCAATCATCTTTGTTGCCCTCCCTGGACTCTCTCCAGCAATTCCCTGTCTCTCCTGAACTGGGGAGCCCAGAACTGGTCCCAGTTCTCCAGCTGTGGCCTCCCCAGGGCAGAGCAGAGGGGTAGGGTGAGGTTTCTCCACCTCTTGGCCACTGTTCCTTGTGCACTCCAGGATTCCCTTGGCCCTCCTGGCCACAAGGGCACATTCCTGGCTCATGGATCATTTACTATCTACCAGGACTTTCAGATCCTTCTTCACAGAGCTGATTTCCAGCAGGTCCACCCCTAACCTATATTAGTACATGGGGCTCTTCCTCCCCAGGTGCAGGACCCTACACTTGCCCTTGTTGAACCTCATGAGGTTCCTCTCTGCCCAGCTCTCCAACCTGTCCAGGTCACACTGGATGGCAGCACAGCCCTCTGGGGTGTCACCACCCCTGCCAGTTTGGTATCATCAGGGAACTTGCTGAGGATACACTTTGTCCCTTGATTAATATGTTGAACTAGACTGGAATCTACATTAAGGAAATAGTAATCTATTTTGAAGATAATTGAGTTACACAGTTTTAAACCTTTTCTCTGCCTTCAGTGATTTTTAGTCATTGTAGAAAGAGATATTAAGAAGATTTTTACCAAGAAAAAGGAAATAACAGCTTACTCCTGTAACAAGGCTTCCCAGGCAGTGCATGGATCCAGGTAGCTGTGCTCTACATCAGTATACACAGGTGACTGGACTCTTACCTCCTTCCATGAACAACCTCAGCTGCTGTTGAGTCATCCTTGCTGGTTGGGTTTGTGTGTTTCTTAACTGGGGT
>NW_009952053.1:203692-221142 GCF_000747805.2 Chaetura pelagica
AGGAATGTTTTTGCATAAAGACTTTTTTCCTCAGCAACTCTTTCTCATAACCAATTATTTCTTTCTAAAACTAGCCCCCTTTTCTATCTCAGGTCTTCACCTTCAGAATGATAAAATATGTTTTTAATAAAATAACAACACTACCCCTACACTACCAAAGAAGTACTGTGACTTATTTCCCCAGGGATCTACAAGTCAAGCCCGACAGTGGCCAGTGCAGTTCAGTATCAAAATTTTGGAAAGAAAAAGGATTAGAATTGCTTTCTTGCTCTGCCCCTGGTCCCACAATAGATACTGAGCAATTCATTGTCTTGCATAGTTGTATCCCTCACCAAGCCTCTTCTCTGATGTGAAGAGTGTGAGCTTATCTTGTGAAGCTTAATAGATAACAGCCTAGAAAGTTCTACTACCCACACATTGGCAGAGCTCTGCAGAGCACAGCTCTGAATGTGCAGAAGCAAACACTAGGTGAAACATCAAGTACAATTAAACTCAACTTCCACATTCGATGTCTCTGCCCTCCACAGAGCTGGACCTGGCCCCAGACAATGATGATCTCATTTCCAATGGATCCTTCCACTTTTCTACCTCTTAGAGTATCAATACTACCTTTCCTGAATCAAAGATCTTTCAATGAAACCACCAGTTTTTCATTGTTTAATCCTCAGAAACATCTTGTCACAAGGAGCTGAAGCAGTACTTCCACATTTTCCATTTCAGGACTACCTACTTTTGCCTTCTAAACCTACCATGCAGACAAACTTCACAAGTTACCACATACAATCTTAAGACAAAAGTCAAGCTTGCATCAACAACCAGTCTTTGTGGTGCACACCCTTAAATCCTTTACAAAGGACATTCCTAGAGAACAGTGTGTCCAAGATCCTCTAGAGCTTGTATCAGCCTGCAAAGACTGTCTCTGAACAATGTTCCTTGGCATTTGGAACACAAGAGTCTCCTACTGCAGGGAGTCCTTCGTATTTGCAGGACAGAGGTAGCATGTACAGCACCAACATCAAACCCTTTATGTTAATGGCTGAAGGGAATTATGTGAATGGTGATGTCCATGCAGGATACCCCTGTGTCATAAGGCTGGACTAGAGAGATTGAGGACAGAAATTTTTGGTAACTCAGAAAAGCTGACATAATTTAGACAGATTTCTGTCTACAGGTTGCTAACATAAGTGTCCACACTGCCACACTGCACTGCTACTGAGCAAGGAGAAATCCCAAGTTAGATTCCTCTTAGAAGAGGCAATAAAAGCCTTGACTAGAACAACACCTATATTTCCACTCAAGGTAACAGCAAAGTAAAAACAGTGTTGAGGAAATTGCATTCTCAACATTCATGGAACCACATACAAGTCTTAGGAACTTGGCTCCATGTCAGGGTGCCACAAGGTGCCTGTGTGGTGCTGTGAGCAGCAATCCCTGCTGCAGTTAACACACATGGAATGTGCCCTGGTGCATGGTCAAACAGCTGGACTGGTGATTATGGAAAAAAATTTAAAGTCTTCCAAAAACAGGTATGTTGAATACACACATTTTGTGTTCATAGCTGCATTCACAATAATTTCTAAGCAACGCATATGCTCCTGGTTTTCATTAGTTACATTCAAGGTACCTTTGAGGGCAGGGGCCTGGAAGGGTGTGGGTTCCACTTGAGACTCAGCCTGACTCTTGGCAAAAGGAGTCTTTAGAGCACAAAGCTCAAAGGGCACTTCATTTCCTGAAGTCAACTCTGGATCAACATTCTCTTTGTTTCCATCCATCTTTGTTACCACTTTTCTTGTCACTGGAGTTGACATTGTGAATTCTGTATCATCCAGTTGAGCATCATCCCTTGGATGCTACAAGAGATGTAACAAAAAACAAAATACATCCTTTGCTGTATTCTGATCACACTCAGGGATGTTATAGACAAGGAAATTCTAAATTTGAAGCAGGTTAAAAACAACACACAATGCCTGCCTTTTGGCCAAAAGAGTTAAAAACTCTTTAATACTTCTGATTCCCTCTTTCTAACAAAGATCTCAAGCCACTTGCCATTTCTTTATCTGCCCTTCTGCATTCTTCAGCTTGCACATTTAAGACTATTCCTCACCAGTGCCTTTAAATACAGCTAAGAACTTTCATTTGGTTTAATCATATAATTTTAATTGCTGTATTGGACTTTCTTGTCCAATACAGAGAGGTTGAACTTCTTCAAAGACTTGTTCAGCTCTAGTCTAAAATCTTGTTTGCTGCACCTAATTGTTTTCCCACCAGTTTTAAAATCCTCATTGCCTCACTTACTCATTCCCTAGATGTTGTTTTTAAGCAAATCAAATGTCAAAGTTCTCATCAGACAAATAGTGGCCCACAGCTAGAGGAAGCCACAATTTATGTTAAGCTATATGTTCAAAACATTTCTTTACTCAGTTTGTAACTCCCCTTGGCCAGGGCCCATGAAAAAGCACTTAAAAACGTAAAGTTTTCTATACAAAGAGAGTAAGATTTTTTTTAGATTAAGAACAGTTTGGGTTTTTTTAAGGAACTAGTATTTACTCTTCCAACACCTGCTTTGTTTTGCAAGTATGTAGAATAAATTCTTCTGAAGGAGATTCTTCAAACCATGAAGCTGCATCAGAAAATTCTGCAGATCCCAAAGCCTGGGGCTCTTCCCTGCAGTCTGGCAGATCCTCATTTGTCACAGCTTTTTCCAACTGAAAAGAGATTCGGTTGAGATTCCACAGTACAGTTAAAAGGAAGATTTTAGTGACACTTTCCTGATTAAGTCTAAGCCTTCTCTCAGTTCTTATTATGGTCATTGTGGATTTGTTATTTTTATCAAAAGCAGCTGTGAAATCATCCTCAGAGCATCATTATCAAGTCATCTGCCTTGGCCTTTATCAAGAAGAGAAGCAACTCACAAAAAAATACCTGCCTTTGATTTCAGAACTTGACCACAAGGTCTTTTTACCAAAAGCCAAATAAGCTGGGAAGAACCCAAGAAAAAAAATGCAGTAATGTCTGAAAGGGGGTTGGATAAAAGTGAACACATTTCATCCAAAAGGTGATTATGGAAGCTGCAACAGTATTTGAAATAGCATTCAGAGCCCTTTGTCTAATTACTAGCCCCAAAACCCATCATTTAGCAAATCAGAAGACTCACAACTTCAGCCAGGGTTGCCAACCTTCATGGCTCACACCACAGACCACCAATGTCTACTAAGGCATCCTGAGTTTCTAGCACCCTTTGCTATTTTCAGGAAACTCTTCCCAAAGACTTGTTTCATACCACGTCAGTGAGATGGTACACAGTTATTTAAACTTATCAGTCCCCAGTTGGAATGGACTCCATCTCAGGAAGCTTTGCTCTGCTGATGACAAGCTTTTCTTGGCCTCTGATCAAGGGTATTGCAACGATCAGATCTCTCAGCACTGCTGGAATAGAAATAGAGCTTCCTGCTATACCAGACCTACTGTGATGACTTAGTGGAATGCCCTTGCCAGAAGGCTGCTGGCTACAGCCAAGAAGCCAACAGTCCAATATTATGGTGGAAATCAAATCCCATTGCCATATGAATGTCTGAATAGGATTCCTTATCTACTGTGTTCCAGATGAAGCTCATGCCAGGGTGAATTTCTTGGAATATCCTACGTCAAACTGCTTGAAATAAGGCAGTGTTATGTACAAACTTGTGCCACCAAATTCAGAAACTGGTTAAGTTTAATGTTTTGCTTTCTTGTCTCCACATTAGACCTGCTCTAGCTAGAGAACTTTCCTAGTTGAGCATTTCAACAAATTTGGTTGATACTCACCCACAGTATCTACATGTGGGTAAGTTAAGCATGTCCTGAGCTGCAGAAGGGCTAGTGGGTTGTTGTGTTGTGTAGATATCTGCACAACCACCTCTGAGGGCATCATGTATGTATTCAGTATCATTAACCAGATCAGTTCACTTCAGACACCACTAGAGATGAAGTAACTTCACAGCATTAGGGCTCCTGAACCTGGAGAAGTGCAGGAGACAGACCCTGATGATGGAAGTCACACTGCATATTCAGCAACATTTGTGACCCATGGTCTGCAAGGCAGCCCTGGTGACCTTGGAGCTGCCACCTGTGCTTCAGAGCAGCTATGTGAGGGAACTGCAGTGATCTACACACAGTGGAACTGGGCACACAGTAGGTGTTCATTGGGAGAGCAGGGAATGGCTCATCCATAGATCCAGCTGGCAGTTTCACATACCTGTCTGCAGTTCCAGCAGGAGCAGGAATGGCTGGTAGGAAGTCTGCAACTTTACTGAATACTTTTGAACCTGTGAGACACTGATGAGTATCACAGACATCACATTTAGCTGCATATTACATATGGTATTGCCAGCGATTCAGCAGCTTCAGACAAGTTTTGGATTCCCCTAATTACACTCTGCTACCACACCACAGGATTAGAAAGCACCCCGAGATACACAAAACTGCTTGAGAATCCAGGTCATCAGAAAAACATCAGCAGTGTGCTTCCTTTACCCAAAACAAACAGAATGCCCCTGGAATTGTGTTCTAAAAGGAAACATGAGGAAGGAATGGGTCTCTCCACTTTGACCATCAATCACTTCATGTAGCACCCACGTCACCTCAGAGTAGGCTGCCCAGATGCTTCAGAAGTCAGAAGACCTTACTTGGCCAGGTAAATGTAACTACCCAGTGACAAAAACACCTAGAGGCAAAGATGAGAGTGCAGCAAGAAGCTGGGCATCACAGGAAGATCTGGAATGAACACACAGTCCAGACAATGGGCAGTTTTAGTCCATTTCTGTGAGTATCCAAGGGAAGATTCTCTGCAGTCATGCTCCATGTTCTCCCAGATTGTTATTCTTGTAAAGTCAATACACAGAAGCTGCCCAGCCTGATAAAACATGTTAATGAGGAGACAGAGCTGTTTAATGACCAAGACTTTGGCTGACTGCACACATGCTGCTCCCTTGTTTAGGGCACCAGTGTGTTTTCCCAGGCAGAGCTCTGCTACTGCAGGGCAGTGTTCTGAGGGTGTAGCACTGCCACGTCCTGCCAGACATGCAGCTCTTAAGCAGACACATTTGCCACGAGCCTTCTTGGATTGAAGCAAGAGGTATGTTGCTGACATTTGGTCATATTTCCACTAGGGGAAAAACAAAGAAACAGATACAAATTAAAAAACTATTTTAAACTCCTCTTTGAAAATATTGTAGTACAAAGCAAGCTCAGCATTCTGAAAGTTTCTGAGTTTCTGCACATTTTTCTTGTGCATCCTTCATCTTTGGTCACTTAAGTGTAACTTCAGACTTCAGTTAATTCACACTAAGTGTCTGAGATCAACAAACAGATCATGGTGGTTGACCTTTGCAAGTTAGTCTGTAGTACACTCACCAGCATGAAAAATAATGTGGGACCAGAATCTATGTACTGAAGTGAATGGCAAAGCTATCAATTCAGTCTAGGCAATATTTAAACCAGAATCTCAATTTTTTGAAGTCTCTCCCCATCCTCCCTCTGTGAGCAGCACCAAATTTCTGCATGATTTTCAGCAAATCTGCTTGTGTGAGGAACATGGGTACAATGCTTGACAGGTTTTCAGCATTGTACAATTAATTTGAATTATAAGGGATTAGAAGTCTTCCAGTAAAGGACTAGGAAAAGGCCACCAACTGATTTGGAAGGACAGTTTTCCCATGTAGACAGATTATTCAGACTATTTCCTATTTCTGAAGAACAAGTAGCATTAATTCCACAAATCCAGCTTAAGCATTGTGCACATTTTAAGTTTATTTTTACTACACCCCTACGTAACAGTCTTTCCAAAGCAATTAACTGTGTCACTGCTACCATGTACAAAGAACCTAAGAAATTCCATTTAAAGGGAGAATTTTCAGATGCAGGTTAAAGCTGGAGTGTGTCATGTTTTAAGTCTCTTCTACAGCTTGCAGACATCATTGTTAACGTGTACAATTCTTCTACAAGTAGTCAGTTCAACTTTGTCCTCTGTATTCAAAAGGGATGAAACACACTCACTTCTTCCAGAACTGTGTATAGGAACTCCAAAATAAAAAGAAAAAAGATTTTATAGTCTGTCTGCTATTTTTCTCTCAGTTTAATTTTTTTTTCCTCTTACTCGTTGAGCCATTTCAAAGCCAAGAGTTAATCCAGCAACTGGCATCTCTTTTTCAGCTACAAATTTTTGTGGTTCTGTTTTGACTGTAAGAGATTCAGATGGATTTTACAAAGGTGGGGAATAACAGTAAGGTTTAGGAAACATCACAGGTACAATTAAAAGAGGAAACAAGAAAAAAAACCGAATTTCAGAACTGCAGTAATAAGCTACAGGGTAAGGACTCCTTGAATATGAAGAGTATTAAAAATCCATTCAGAATAAGTCAGCATTAGTCTGTTAATATAGTAAGTTTATTTACTGTATTACTGTGCTTAATTACTAATACATACTACTCACCTCTGATATTAATTCCAATATACTCTCCCTGCTCTGTTTATGAAACACAGAAAGCTCCATTAGGCAGTCTTCATCAAGACGTCCCAGCTGCAAGAACATGAGGGATATTGAAGCATGAGGCTTTCAAGGTGTTTCATAATCCACCTCTGACACTGTGGTGAAACCCAGAGGGCTGAGGCAATATTGATGATTATAGACCTTCTATTTCAAAGAGCATCATAGCTGAGTATTGTAGAGAACAGACTGCAGAAGTCATACAACTTCAACAACTTCATAGCCTGGGCCCTCCTTGGTGAGGGGCTGTGAATTCAAATAAGAAAGCCTGACAGCAGATGAAATTTTTACTAGAATGGAAGCTGCACTTTCACCTCGCCATAAATATTCAGAGCTATCAGACATGCACACCTTCCCTAGGCCTGATGCTGTGAGCACAGCAGAGCCTCCTTTACCCAGATGAACACTGGCACCCAGTGGCCGATGGGGAGCACTGGCTGCAAACATGCAGGGACTACTCAGTGCTTACTGCTGACAGCTAGATTATTGTAAAATTTTCTTCACCATATCACCTGAGTCTCTCACACAAGTGAAAAAAAGTGATGGAGACAGGATGAACATACTTTCAGTGAGGTCAGACTCAAACTGGCCATTCTCAGTGAGGACAAGATACAAGATTAATCTTAACCACACTGAACATGCTCTCCAGAGCACTTGTGTTTTGCACCTTCAAGTACTGACCAAGCAGCCTGGAAAACCAGCTGGTCATTCATATGTGGAAATACCTGACATTTTGATGAGAAGTCAATTACTTTGAAAATTAAGCATCAGCTGCAGAATAACCATGAAAACATACTTGAAATTGCACCTCAAAAGAAATCAAGAGAAAGCAGTAAGATCTTAACAGCAGGAGTCAGAAAGGAACTGTGGCCATCTCAAAGTTCATCTTTGGAGAAATGTTTTCACATCTCCCCTGCTGTGAGGATGGTAGTGTGCCAGTAAAGGTGACACTGAATACTTTAGTATTCATCTGACAAAAGTACTTACTGAGTATTTGCTTTGCCACTGAACAGCATCAGAATAACCTTGCATGAGCCAAGGGTGACTTAGTAGGTGCTTAACTGTAATCCGCTTCTTTGGGTCCACCTGTGGACAATAAAAAACAAGATGACACTTAAAACACAGAAGAACTGATGAAACAACTTGTCTTCTGCTCAGACTTTAGCGTGGTTAGAAGCTTAAATGGAAACCAACACTGTTTCATAGCTTCACCAAAAGGAAGGTCAAGCATGTGAGCTCTGAAGGCACAGCTACAGTAAATGTGCCAGGAATATTCAGCATTGGCTAGATGGCTGAGATGGAGCCCAGATGCTTATTCAGTATGTTCAGCTTCATTTACAGAAAAGTCCTTGTTTATTTAGCAAATTAAGAACAACCAAATGCAGGCTGTGGCTGCTTGGAGACTTTGTTTTTTAAACTTTGCTAACACCAAATCATTCTTCTCACAGAATTTTCAGCAGAAGGCAATAATATTTTATTAAAAAATCTGTAAGAAATAAACTTGTTTAAACACTGAATTTTTAAAAAGTATTTCATCAGTCTAATGCTTTGACCTGGACAGTAGCACTTTACAGACCTGCTGAATAGAAACAAAACCTTTACCTGCAGCATTTGGTTAAGCAGCAGTGTGCTGCTAGGAGAGAGCCACTTGGGAATACTGTATTTTCCTCTCTGCAGAAAAGAAGAAGGTTTAGAATGAACCTTGAACATCTAGCTCAAAAGGAACTGCTAAATTACTTGGATGACAGTGATATCTGTATTCCAGCAAAACAGAAGAGAAGCAGGCACAGGCAAACCCAGCTCTAAGAATTACCTGAATACCTTTAATGGCAGCTAAAAGCCAGCCCTGTTAGTAAGGAAAATGCTGGTTTGGGTAATGAGCTGCAGTTCTCAGCCACTCACCTCCTATGTTGTTTCCATCTCAGGCCCCCTTTGCAGCCAACATGCTCCTCATCTACTGCCTTGTTCCATCACATCCACCTGACACTGAGGTTTTACAGTGCAAACAGATTGGAACATGAATGGCTGGTCTTAGCACTTTGAAAGGTGAATTTGTTAAAATCACTACTTTTCAGACATCAAAAAAACACACCCTCAACATTTAGATGATTTTTTTTTTAAATTGGTTACATCTCATGTGAGTCTCAATCTCTACTCATAATGCAGACAGTAAAAAGGTTACAGGTCTAAAAGGTAACTTTCTTTCAATCAAATTATTTACTTTTTTGTGGGGCATTTTGTTACATTCTTGGTAAGAAAAATATTGAAAATGGCGTCCAGATTTGATATACAACAGTAGCTAAAACCAAGCCAAATTCAGCATCAAGGATCATTTACTTCAACAAAAATGGAGAAAACAAATTCAGTGAACAGCCATTGTGAAATGACATAAATATCAATTGGTCATGGAAGTTTTCTTTGTACAAAGTAAATATCTCAACAAGAGTTGGTTTTACATACAACATATTTTTAAGCAGAGTTTGCATTGCTTTGACATCACAGACTAAAGAATTTAAATTACATCTTTACAGGCTCTTCTAATGGACTATTTAAAAATTGTAGGATGTTTCACAAAGCAGCTTTCCTCTGAAACTAAGCCAGGTCAAGTAGTACACATGGTCTGCCTTTTATTTTTAATAAATAGCTACAGAACATGAGGCAAGGAGAAAAAACAAACTAGCATCTACCTGACTGAGAGCAACTCAGGAGGGGAGTGGTTTGCAGTAGCTACCAGATGCATAAATCACACCTGAATTTTATTTTTTTTTACAGAACTTGGATCACATGCTTGATTTTTTATTCAAAGAGTAAAGGCACTTATTCCAGTATTCCAAATGAAGAATGTGCAGCATTTCAGAGAAAGGAACAGTGCATGTAAGTCATAGGGTCCTAATTAGTTTCAAGTAGCAGATTCTTACACTGACTTGGAGCAATAATTCTGAGTCAAGGGTACAGTAAATTTCAGGATCTATGATATGGGAAATTCAATTTCACAATAGTGCATAAATGTCCTCGTTCCAAGCAATTCTCAGTTCACAGCCACACAAGATGAAAACAAATTCAGAGTGGAAATGTCCAGCCTGCATCTTGGCACCTGTGACTGCACCCAGACTAAGTTTAAAACTTGTCCAACATCCTGTCAGCCCAGACACCTCTGCTCTATTCCTGTGACCACACAGAAACCACCTCTGGTGATCTCAGGGGCTCCATTCCACACAGAAGCTTTGTGTTCATGTTTCAGCTACTGACAAGTGCAACAGAATGGCAACTGACCCAGCTGGTTAAGGTAACTCAGGACTTGCATCCTGGTATAACGACCTGCCAGAGGGATCTTCTGTCCTACCAAAGTCTGTTTGTAAACAGACAAGCTCTCCTGTGACACAGACCTTATGGGAGGACAACATAGTTCACACCACAAGCAGAGAGGGAATGGGAGCTCAAATCTGGCAGCCCAGGTGATTCCCCTTCACAGTGATTTTACTGGGAAATTGCAAGTGCTTGTTAACAGTGTCTGGACAATGCTATTAGTCATCTGACAGCATTAGGTAGTCCTGGGAGGAGCAAGGAGATAGATTTGATCCTTATGGGTCCCTTCCAACTTCATATATTCTAAGATTATGCAACAGAAAAGTACTATCATTTTAATGGTGACCCATCTGAACATCAACACCTTCACATGATCTCTCTGGGTCAGTTAGCCACTGCTTCAAGTTCTTTACAACAACTCAAACTGAGCTTCCTACACATCTCCTGCCAAGGTTCCCAAGTCCACTCCAATTCCAGATCAAAAAGCCATGCTGTCTGATGAACTAATCCTGTACTTCATAGAACTGGCTGTTTTGCACCCCAGAAGCACGTATTGTGTAAATCAGGTGTCAGTTGTCTTCTACCAGAGTAGACCTGGAATACTCCTGAGGCATTTTTTAGTGTTTTTTAGATGTATTAGACTTCTAGTGAGAGAAGGAGAAAGAGGCAGAGGAAGCCAAAGCCCTCACCCAGCATAGCTATTCCTCATCCCACTTGCTTACTGGAGGCTTCACCAACATCAGTTTTATGGCTGCTCAGAAGTGGTTGGTAGTGGTATGTGTATGATGTGGAACAGCAGCTACTCAGCTACATCAGAAGTTGTAGTTACAACAGGGAAATAGTATCACTGACTGAATTCTGTTGTTATTTTTTCAGCTTGTTCTGTTAGTTATGCTGTCTTACACTTCAGCCTCATGTTGGAGGAGAAAAGGATAATAGCACATACAAAATCCTACTTTGATTGACACGAGAGTAGCTGACATGTAAGAATATAAGTTTTGCTGAATGAAATTATGTATTTGCAATTCTATTCCACACTACACAGGGAGAAACTAAATGAGGGCCCAGACACAAAAATACAGCCCACCAGCAGGAAAATGCTTCTCCTGAAACCCAAATTCCTATCATATTATAGGGCTGAGCTAGAGTACTGCAAAGGGCGAAGATAGAAACAAACCCACAAAACATTGACAGGAAAAGTTGCAAAATATAACAAAACTCAGCAAATATGCCTTTTTGGCCTAGGCACAGCTCAACAGGTTTGGCCACCAGGGAAGTCAAGGCCTCTCACAGTGCTTTGCCATGTCTGTCCCTAGTGTATTCTAGCACCAGCAACACCTACCATTATCTTCCTGTAGACAGCCATGACATTGTCATCATCAAAGGGGAGAAAGCCACAGAGTAGAGCATACAGCAGTACTCCCATGCTCCAAATATCTGCCTGAAAAATCAAAGTGAGTGGAAGTTCATTAACTTGATTAATTAAAAATAGCTTAGGCAGGTAATACTGTCCCCCTTGGGCAAAGCCCATATACCAGTCATGAAAAGTAGGTTCCTAAACTCTGGACAGCCCTCTTACATTCCAAATGAAAGCACATAATCCAAATTCAATTTTCAATTCACTCAAGCTGAAGCACTGGTGAAACCAATATCCTCTCCTTAGGTCACCAAATTGCTGTATTACCTTCAGTCTACAGATTTCACTGGCAAACATTAAATCAAACTCAGGACATGGGATTTCATCAGCACCGTATTACTGATTACAACAGTTGTCAGCACAACTATCATTAACTGTAGAGTCTTCCTACTTCTTCTCTATTTGTATAGGAGGAGCAAAATCCACACAGCTCTTACTGTCATTCCCACCCAAAGAGGTTTGAAAAGCACAGGGCTTCATGGAAAACAAAGCAATTCAAAGATAAATACTGAGACAGCACAAAAATTGCAACAAGACTCAGATAAGCTAACAGAAAAAAACACTGCTTGAAAGAACGTGTGGTAGAAGGAAGAAATTTAAGTTACTCTTTTGTAGGGCACCAAAATATGGAGCAACAAATGGAGATACCGAAGAAGTGAGAGACAAACTATCCAGCTACATGATCCGTGACCAAAGGCATCATGTGCTACCTGTCCAGTGGCACTTAGGAGACAAACCAAGTGAGCATATGTGGACATCACCACCTCTAAATGTACAAGGAGAAGAGCCCCCAGCCCAGAGCTGTGCTACGTACCTCCGAGCCGATGTAGGCTTTGCCCTGGATCAGCTCTGGTGCTGCATAGGCTGGGCTTCCACAGCACGTGCTCAGGTGGTAGTCGAGGCCACCCTGCAGTAACACAGCAAACCCATCACACACTGGCTTTAGCACAGCTTAGCTCTGCCGCCAAGAGCACCCAACAGGCCTCAGCACCTTCATCTTCTCTGCCCTGCATCTACATTCAACATTTATTTTGCTTTTGGTGCAGCATATGGCTTTAACAGGCAAAAGTTATCTAAGACCACGAGTATCCTACAAAGGCTCAGATCCCAAGATGCTCTTTCATTTGTTGTCCTAGCAGTCTTTTCCACAACTACTCCTCTGGCAGGAATTGTGACTGAGAAGGGCAGTGAAACTGGGAAAGAAGTGATCCAACCACTGCTGGGCACAAGGCTAGCTCATTATTTATACCAATATTTAAGGCAGTAACTTCAGGAAGAACCACCAAAAATGCTTCCTTATGAAAACTGTGTTATTACTTTGCCTGGACTTTGTTCCAAGCAGATCAGAGTAAGATGATATTATACCACAGGATGGTGGTTGAAGTCCTGATTGCCCACAAGGTGCTCTAATTTGAGTCAATTAAAACCATCTGAGGACAAGTAACTGTCTTCAGATTAGTAAAACATTGTTTTTTAACAGCAGTCACCTCTCATGTCAAGCTCACAATTAGAAAAGGCTCCTAGAAACCAATTTCAAACTCAGGAAACAAGTCAGTACAAGCATTTGTAATGGGAGGATTTGTAAAAGTAACTGCAATAAACTATTTGATTCGATCCACAATGTCCACATGCACATAAATATTTTGAAAGAAAATGTACACCATTGACACTTCTAAGGGAAAAATACACACCAGCATGAGCTTCACAGGCCTCTACATGTGCAGGTGCAATGGATACAGAATGGTCTCTGCCTTAGACTAGGATCAAAGATGGTGCATCAGAGGAGGAAATGACTGAGCAGTCTGGTCATACCATGCAGGTAACTCCCTCACACAATTAAGGCCATACAAATAATTAGTGATTGGATTACAGCCATGCAAACAGCTGAAATCTGGGGCTTTGTTAAGTTTCTGCATTGTTCCCTAAAGTCAAACATGCATTTTCTACATGCGTGCAGTAGCCGATTTAGCTCCACTCTGTGAAAGCAACCGACATCCTTACCTTTGGCTTTGCACAAAGTCCAAAGTCTATCAGCTTCAAGTTATGTTCCTCATCGATGAGCAGATTTTCCTGGTAAAAGAGAAAGTAGTCATGAAGGCTTTGATCATCAAAGTATCCAAGTAACCAAATTGTATTTCACGTTCTTTCTTTTTGTCATTAAGTGCTAGAAGCTCCCCTAAACCTCTCCTGTGGAGACTTTGATCAGTTATATTCCAGATGGGGAATACTGTTGCCTACCTGCTGAGAAGGGCCTGGGTAAGGGGGGTCGACACACAGTGAGCTGGACACTGGGCAGCAGTCTGTCTGCTCTGGCAGAAAAGGCAGCCAGCAGTTTTATGGACTCTATTAAAAACCAAGCACAATTCCAGGCTGGGTGGACAATGGATGAAAAGGAGCTGGGGTGTTGGTGATGAGCAGCTCCCCATGGCCCAGCCGTGTGCCCAGAGCCCACCTGTGTCCTGGGCTGCATCCCCAGCAGCGTGACCAGCAGGGCCAGGGAGGGGATTGTCCCCTCTGCTCTGCTCTGCTGAGACCCCCTGCAGGGCTGGGGCCAGGCTGGGGTCCCCAGCACAGGAGGGACATGGAGCTGTTGGAGAGAGGCCAGAGGAGGCCCTGGAGATGCTGGGAGGGCTGGAGCAGCTCTGGAGCCAGGCTGGGAGAGTTGGGGTGTTGAGCCTGGAGAAGAGAAGGCTCCAGGGAGACCTGAGAGCAGCTTCCAGGGCCTGAAGGGGCTCCAGGAAAGCTGGGGAGGGGCTTGGGACAAGGGCAGGGAGGTATGGGAGCAGGGGGAAGGGTTTCCAGCTGGCAGAGGGAGCTGGAGCTGAGATGGGAGGGTGGGGAGAGCCTGGCCCAGGTTGCCCAGGGAAGCTGTGGCTGCCCCATCCCTGGCAGTGTTGAAGGGCAGGTTGGATGGGGCTTGGAGCACTTGGAATGGTGGGAGGTGTCCCTGCCCATGCAGGTGTTTGGGAATGGATGGTCTTTAAAGTCCCTCCAACCCAACCCATTCCATTATTATGTGTTTCTATGAAAAGGAGCACAGGGAGTAGCTTGAGGGAGTCACTTCAGCCTTGTGTTCAGCTCAGCTAGAGTAGTGCATCTAGTTTCTGCTCCCCCAGCACAGGACAGACATCAAACTGAAATAAGCTCAGTGGATGGCAACCAGTCTGCTCAGGGGGCTGGACTGCTTACTCCATGAGGACAAGCACTGGGAACAACGTTCAAACAGCCTGTAGATCAGGAAGCTTCAGTGAATCACACAAAATGACAGAATTGCTGTAGTTGGAAGGAACCTCTAGAGATCACCTGGTCCAACTGTCCCACTGAAGTAGGATCACCTAGAGCACATCCCACAGGAACACATCCATATGGGTTTGGAATGTCTCCAGAAATGGAGATTTCACAGCCTCCCTGGGCAGCCTGTCCCAGGGCTCTGTCACCCTCACAGAAAAGAAGTTTTGTCCTCATATTTAAATTGAGCTTCCCGTGTTCCACCTTTTACCTGCTGCCCCTCATTCTGACACTGGGAACTACTGAGAAGAGCCTGTCTCTATCTTCCTTGCACCCATCCCTGAGATACTTGTATACATTCACAAGGTCTCCTCTGAGTCTTCTCATCTCTAGGCAAAAGAGTCCCAGATCTTTCAGCCTCTCATCAGGGAGATGCTCCTATCCCCCTGTCCTCTTTTTCACCCTTGAAGGCTGCCTTGAAGACCTCAAGGCAGCCTTTTAATACCTCCAAGGAGGGCATGAAGACAGAGCTAGCCTCTTCACAGCAGTGCATGGTGGGATAATGACAGGCAACAAGCATCAAGAGACCTTCAGACTGGAAACAAGGACAGTGAAGAGCCAAAGAGGTTCCCCAGAGATTGTGCTGCCTCATCCTTGGGAGAAGGGGGTTCAAGCAGAAGCTTCTACAAGTCACTACCCCAAAAAATTGGCACGATTTTACACATCTGTTTGCTCTCCAGCTACAAGCCAAAAGCTTCCAAAAGGGATGTACAACTCTTCATTTGGAGAGTTGCTCTTTGGAGACAAATATTTTGTGAGCTGTCATGATTGTGCACTAAGAATTTTCTTTCAGCATCTTTAAAAACGTACATTTCTAACCCCTTCAAGGAGAGATTGACTCAAATCCTCCATTTCTTACACCTGTGCTTAAACTCTAGGACGACAGCAAAGCCACAGGATGGGTTCCAGCAGCACACACCTCCCCCTACACCCTCTCTCTAGTGACCACTTGCTTAAACTCCCAGTGTCACTTTTCTCTTTGGGTGTGAAAACAGAACAGCTTGCAGAACAGTGGCAGCAGAGACTCTCTCCAGGTACCAGATAACAAAAATGCCTAAGAAACATTCAAAGTGAGATCCATGTCTCTTCTCCACTCCCAACTGGAGTGTGTTCTGCTTCTCTTTCAGAGGAAGCTCTTCCCTCACTCACAGCTGCACCCAGCTCAGCTAGGGAATGCAGCAGACCACAGGAATCATTCTCTTTAAAAACAATGGAGAAGACATAACTTAGTCTGGTTCCTAACAGAGAAATAAGTGAGTGTTGACTATTATTTATGCAAATCTGTCTTACTGGTTTGAGGTCCCTGTGGGCATATCCCTGGCTGTGCACGTAAGCGATGGCTGACACGATCTGCCGGAAGAAGACTCGAGCTTCCTCTTCTGACAGGCGGTCCTTGGCAATGATGTAGTCAAACAGCTCTCCTCCAGGGCAGTACTGCAGAGACAGGACACAGAACACAACACAGCAGTGGAAACTGAACAACAGGAGCACTGGAGAGCAGAGGGAGGATGCCCTTCCCTGGCCCCTGCTCTGTCCCAGGCACAGCCCCAGGAGCCTTGGCTGGGGTGGTGCAGTGGGCACGTCACAGGTGACACCAGCTGCCCAGGAGGTGACAGTCACAGGGGAGCTCTGGGGTCCTGCACGTCCTGCTGAGGCTATTTTAAAACACCTCAAGTGCAAGGTAGGAAATTAAACTAATTTCACCTACTGTAAACAGTGAAGAGCTGCCTTTACAAGAGACAGAACATAGAATATACTACCAGCCTCAGATCTAAAGTAACTTGAACATACTCATCACTGAGATAACTTTTTAAGAACTGTTCCATTTCATCTCTGTTGTCATCTACCACTACAGCTAAAGCCAGGAACATTTCCCATGGCAGAAACACCACTTCTTACCTCTAAGACCATGAATATTTTCTTGGATGTCTCTATCACATGGTACAACTGGCAAATATGCTGGTGGCTCAGGTTCTTCATGGCATCAATTTCTATTTTAACACGAGGCAAGTCATCCTAGGAGATCAGAAGAGCAAGGTGTGACATGGCTGACCACTCTGACAGTACATCACTGTACATCACTACCAGGCTATTGTGGAAGACAAAATTCCACAGGATCTGTACGACAGCACACAGCCCACCTTCTCTGATTCAATCCAGCCACAGCTCTGCCATCACTCCCCTACAATTCTGGCACACTGATGCACAAACCCCAGGGGGGCAGACGTAAAGCACCTTGTACTGTCACCAGCGTTTTTTTGGAACTACTGTAACATTTAAGTTCCCCCATTTTAAAGCCATGGAATGTTGCTCTGTCCACAAGAGGACATGAGATTTGCGGCCTTCTGTTAAAATTCTTTCAAGTCTACAGCACCCATCACTAGCCAGCAGGACAAGCAGCAGCAGTTGAACATGTCACTGAATGTCAGAACACCTGGAGGTGCTACCAGCTTTTAATTATCTTTTGGCTTACCCCTAGAGCAAGTTTGTCCATGATTTTTATTGCAACTTTTTCACCAGTGAGAAGATGTCGTGCACATTTTACCTTCGCAAACCCACCTAGAATTCAAAAGAGAGATGTTTAAAGCTCAGCAGGATGATGTGCTTTCCTGCCTAGAACCTGGAAGATGTACCATGCTCGGCGTGTAGTGTCTTTCACTAGAGGAAGAAATTGTCATTGCTACCAAACACCAATTACATTTCCAGAGTTCTGCCCACAAAAAGACACACCTGAAATATGGAATTATCGAGTGGCTTGTTTTGGGAGGGACCTTCAAACATCATCTAGTCCAAGCCCCTGCAGTAAGAACATCTCCCACCATCCCAGGCTGTTCCAAGCCCCATCCAACCTGCCCTTCAACACTTCCAGGGATGGGGCAGCCACAGCCTCCCTGGGCAACCTGGGCCAGGCCCTCC
>NW_009952053.1:222173-223332 GCF_000747805.2 Chaetura pelagica
GGCTGCAGGGTGTTCGGTGAGGGCTGCAGGGCTGTGCGGGGGCTGAGGCCGCTGCTGGGAGCTGAGGAAACACCTCGTGCTCCTCACGTAATTCCCGGCTGTGAGAAGCGTTTGTCACGCCCAGAACAGCCCCAGACGGGTCCCTCAGCCAACTCGGTGTATTTACGGTCGTGCAGGAGGGTGACCCGAACAGGCGGGCACTGCCGTGCTCACATTCCCTGCTCCCAGCACACAGCTCCCTGTTTCCCCACTGCCCGGGCACTCCAGGGTTTACAGCCTCTCCAACGCTTCTACTTACCACATAAATTTCCCACCCCTGTTCACACATCCCATTCTACGTATTGACTTTTTACCTTCTAAGGTTTAACTGAGCTCCGTGGCCCCTTGGCTGCCCTCCCAGCCAGCACAGCCCTTGACAAACCCGCTGCCCGCCTGTCCCGCGGCCGTGACTGGCTCTGCCCCCTGCCCGCCTGTCCCGTGGCCGTGACTGGCTCTGCCTCCCCAGGGCCTCGCCATGTGCAGGGATCTCAGCTCCCCCAGTTCGGTCCCTCCGTTCTTGCATCCCTCAGTGCCCTTGGAATGCCCAGATCCACTCCCTTCTCTCTTCAGCCGCCACGAAGTTTCTTTTCACTAGGGCAGAAACAGTCACCTTCCTAACACCAGGATGCGAGAACGCTGCATTCTGACCATGACCCGTTATTACCCCATGGCAAGGTGATTCAGCAGTCAAACCCAGATCCACCTTTGGGGGGAAGGTATAAGATTCACAGCCTTCGGAGCAGAACACGGGTACACGTGCACTGGGCCTGTACCGTGGTCACCCCCAGTTGTTGAGCTCGGTGTGCTGCCCCAAGGACACGGAGGGGAGCACAGACACCCCAGCCTGGCTCTGACAGAATGGGGGTCTGAACACACCCTGGAACCGCCGCGCCGCACAGCTGGGGACATCGTGGCCAGGTGGTGCAGAAAGCACGGGGACCTGGAGGTGCCCTAGAACCAACAAGCCGCGTTTTTGATGCCCTTGGCCACGAGCACCCGGTGTGCGGGACAGCCCCCCGCACAGCCAGCCCAGCCCTCAGGCACCGGGGCTGCTGTGACCCCCGAAACACGCCGCGAGTGGAGCAGCCACCCCGGAACACGCCTTGGGCTGCCCGGACCT
>NW_009952053.1:224109-267801 GCF_000747805.2 Chaetura pelagica
GGTGTTGAAGGGCAGGTTGGATGGGGCTTGGAGCAGCCTGGAATGGTGGGAGGTGTCCCTGCCCATGCAGGGGTTGGGAATGGATGGGCTTTAATCTCCCTTCCAACCCAAACCAGCCTGAGGTTCTCTGTAATTAATCTGTTTTCCCACATGAGGAGGATGAACACAGGGTGAGATGGACTTGGTGGTCTTGGTGAGGAGCTGGGATGGGTTGGTTGTTGATGCCCCATCCCTGGAGGTTTTTAAGGCCAGGTTGGATGAGGTTTGTGCAGCCTGGGCTGGTGGTTCCTGCTCGTGGCAGGTTGAACCTGGGGATCTTTAAGGTCCCTTCCAACCTTCATGATTCTGTGATCTTAAAAGTGTTTTCCAACCAATGATGCTGTGTGACCAAGCCCCTGTCTCTCCCCGCTCAGGGTGCTGGCAGCAGCACACCTGGAGCCGAGGTCTGCACAGGTGGCCTCCCCTGCTTCACCCAGCCCGGGCCCACCTTCTCCATCAGGATCTGCAGCTGCCCAGGCTCCTGGCAGTCTCCAACATGCCACTGGTGGGTGCACAGCCCTACCACCCAGCTGCTGGCCTCTGAAATGAGAGCAAAAGGAGAGCAGGGTGTCCAGGCAGGCGCTGCTAATGGGAGTGCTGAGAGGAATCCTGTCCCAGCTCTTTGGTGGGCTGTCTGGGGACATTGCTGGTCATCCTGACACAAAAAGGCACCAAGAAAATAATGCACCCTGGGGGTTCCTGCTTCTCAGCAGAGGTGCCAGAATGACCAGCACAATGGAGTTGCCATAATGTATTTTTACTCACAAAATGCTTTCCCTGTGGATCTGCCTTAATTGTCAGATTAGCAGGTCCTGCCTTCTCTGTGGGAAAAGATACCTGGGGCTTCAAAAAAACACCTCAGAGTGGAAGGGCTGCACGTGTAACAGCTGCAAACGTTGTTTGCAGTTACAAATATGTATGCATAGGTAGGGTTTTCTTTGGGTGCAAGAAATTTTTCATAATTTAGTTTTTACTATCAGTTGCTTGTTTGCAAGGAAATCCTTGCAAACTAACCCTTAGAAATGAGGGGGATGAGGAAGTAGCACCCCCAGCCCCCAAGTAACTTCCAAAAATGAAGCATTTTGAAAGCTGGTATAAAAAAAAATAATAATTCCTTTGTAGGGTGCCAGTGTTACAGTTCTGTGGAGCTGAACGTGTTCCAGGTCTGCCAACTGAGAGGGGAGAATTTGTACCTCCAGCAGGAGGCTTCTTTTACCCTGCACTAGTCACCTGTGGTACCCGAGCCATGATTTGCAGGAGGCAGTTTCTCCTCTGTGTGTCAGTATCTGCTGAGGTTTGCACAGCTTGTAAGCAGCTGGGGCTGTGCTGCTGTTCCACCAGTGCCAGCAGACACTGAGGGGGGCTGAGGCAGTGGACAGGGCTCCCACACTTCTGGTTTAGAATCCAGTAACACTTGGGAAAGAAATGGTGTATATACAGGTATGGGATGGCATTCCCTGTGTGGGGAAGAGTGGGCCTGGGGGAGACTTCTTCCCAGGCTGTCTTTGAAATTGGATGTGTTCTCTTGTAAATGCAGGGCAGGGTCTGTAAGAGGTAAGGTAGTGTCTTCACAATGTACCTTTATCTGAGAAGAAACACAGCGGTTGTTGGTGCCAGGGTCCTCACAGGCAGTGCTGCTGGGTGATGAGCTGTGCCCTTCCTTCAGGTGAAGTCTGTGAGTGTAAGTCCCTGGCTGGTCGAGGACCATTTTGATACCACTGTCAAGATGAGCACCCACCTTGTGGCCTTCATGGTTTCGGATTTTAAATCCATCAGCAGAACGACCCGTCGTGGAGTTAAGGTACCTCTGCCTCATTTCCAAGGAGCTTTGCTGTCTTTCAGTCTCTGTGAATACGTAATGGTTTAGGTTTATGTAAAATCATTGGATTTATGTATCTCAAAGTTCTATAGGAATGAAAGGCGAGAAAGAAATTGGGTTTGTAATTGGATCATTAGTTTGCCTTCTGAGCTTTATTGCTTGTGAAAGTTTTTAGTGACAGGCTGCCTTTTTATATAATTGTATGCATTGGTAAAGGAGTTTGTTTAATGTAAGATTACAAAATGAAATGCAAATTAAACACACTGTCCATGGAGGATCAGCACTGAAATAACCTGTGTCAGCTGAACAACTAACACGGCAGGGGTGGAGATGGCAGAAGCCTTCGTAGGGCCATAGCAGTTATGGTGGGTAGAGTTTAAAACTTGCATTCCTGGTTCTGGCAAAGTTTTCCTTTGCACGAGGAGTGTGAGGGATGTGCTCTGATGTCCCTTCCTGTGGTAATTGCCATGCTTAGAGCTCCTGATGCTGAGGTGCTGCCTCCCCTCTGCTCCAGGTCTCTGTACACGGTGCCACACAAGATCAGCCGGGCTCACTATGCCCTGGATGCAGCAGTCAAGCTGCTGGACTTCTATGAGGATTACTTCAGCATCCCATATCCTTCACCTAAACTAGGTAAGTGTTAAATCAGGCAGAGAACAGCAAAGAGTGAAATAGCACAAAGTCAACAATTTAGGGTCTTGAGACAAGGCCAAGTTTGGCTAACAGGCTTTTAAACTAGCTGCTTTGCAGTACTTAAGGACAGATGGAACAGCTCCACTGGGAGCTTAAAATCCTTGTTGTCTGTACAGAGCTTTTTATAAAAGTATGTTTTTGCTGTTACCTTTAAGGGAGCCCTGAGAAATACATGTGATACATGTGGGAGGAGAGGGTGGGTGACTTCCTTATTGAGAGAAATGGCTCTAGTGTTATTTTGATGTGTTTTTTTTTTTCTAGATTTAGCATCTATTCCTGATTTTAAGTCTGGTGCTATGGAGAACTGGGGACTGACCATGTGCCGGGAATCAGCCTTGTTGTATGACCCTGAGAAGTCCTCAGCATCTTCCAAACTGTGGATCACCAGTGTAATAGCTCATGAGCTGGCTCATCAGGTGGGATCTGTGGGAGAACAGGGAGCCTGAATGGGCCTGCAGAGGGGTGGGGGTTGGTGGATCCTGTGCAGGTCAGGGGATCTTGGAGCTATAGGCTGGAAATAGCTGCTTCAGCCTGAGGGAGCTCATCTGGGAATGACCAGGAGTGTTCCTGGTGAAGGAATCCCAGCATGTAAACATCAGTGTGATCAGTCCGGCAGCTCCAGTGGCGTCTTTTGCACCAGGGTCAGCCCTTGAAATTCACTGCAGGCCTCTAAAACTGGAGCAGAACAGACTGGGAAGGTTGACTGTTCCATATGTAATATGGTAATGGTTTTAAACTGAGAGAGGGGAGATTTAGGTGAGATACTAGGCAGAAATTCCTCACTGTGAGGTTGGTGAGGAGCTGGGATGGGTTGGTTATTGATGCCCCATCCCTGGAGGTTTTTAAGGCCATGTTGGATGAGGTTTGTGCAGCCTGGGCTGGTGGTTCCTGCTCATGGCAGGGGGGTTGGAGCTGGATGATCTTTAAGGTCCCTTCCAACCTTCATGATTCTATGATTCTAGGATATGTGGCTCTCCTGCCAAATGTGGTTTCTTTACGAGGTTTCTTGGATCATGAATGGCAGCCAGTGGTTCAGCATGTCACCATTAGGGTGAGAAATGCAATGGGAAGAGGCCAGAGCAAACTGCATCATGAAAAAACCCCTTCCTTAGGGATCAATAACATGCTATAAATGCAGTTCCCTGCAGGTCTGTAGCAGCTTCTCTGGTAAATTGTGTGTTTTGTTTCAGAAGCTTTTTTAATGTTTCCTTCTTCTGCAGTGGTTTGGCAACCTGGTTACCATGGAGTGGTGGAATGACCTGTGGCTGAACGAAGGGTTTGCCAAGTTCATGGAGTTCGTGTCAATCAGTGTTACCCACCCAGAACTGGGAATTGTGAGCAGCAGTATTTCTGTTCTATAACTGCCTTCTAAATCCAATAATTAGTCAGGATAAAGATCAGGTGGGTTTGTGCTGTGCCTCACTGTCAGATTTCTGTTGAAGAGGATTATTTTCTGTTAACTCTGAAGGGTAGGAATGTTGAATTAACTGTCTTACGTATTTTTGGGAACTGATGATGGAAGTTAATAATTGCAGTGGAAGTGTATTTTTTTTAAATTTATTTTTTTTTAAAGATATTTAGGCTCCTAAAATGTGAAGAGATTATTTTCCTTATATTGGGCCAGACTTGAAAACACTGAAATCCTTCCACTGAGCTTCAGCAGAGGTCCAATATAGGAAATTTCCTACAGAATTGGATGAGCAGTGCTTCTGGGCAGCATTTTGCCAAAGCACCAAAACGGCACTTTCTAGAGAAAGTCACCATTTATTTTATTTTTAATTTGCTTTATGGTGACTGGCCAACCTGTCATCAAAGTGTTGGGATGTATGGGTTTTTTTGGAGTTATTTTGATGTCTCACTAGCTCCACTGTTTAGAATCACAGGCTGGTTTGGGTTGGAAGGGACCTTTGGGGGTCATCTGGTCCAGCCCCTGCCATGGGCAGGGACATCTTCAACCAGATCAACTGTTTAAGTTAGTTTAGAACACCAGGACTCATCTGTCTGTCTGCATGACTGTCTTGGGTGATTTTATGCTCTGGAATAAAAATAAAGGGATGTTTTTTTCTGTCTGTGTATGATACAAAGATCACATGGAATGGACTGAAAAGTGAACAAATAGGGATTTGGAGGTCGCTGAGCAAAACTGAGCAGTAATACTTGGTTTTGCCTCCAATTAGGAAGACCATTTCCTGAGTAGATGTTTTGATGCCACGGCTGTGGATTCATTGAATTCATCACATCCTGTATCTACCCCTGAGGAAGATCCAGCTCAGATTTTAGACATATTTGACAGTGTTTCTTATGACAAGGTAAAATACATGATGGCCCTGATTCCAGTCCTTGTCCTGCACCCTTGTGTTTTACTCATTCCCCCCTACATGTAGGACATCCCTGACACATGGTGTCAGTGGCTTTATGACTGGAATAAACCCTTGTCCAAAACACCTGCGTGCACTCAAATGGCACTTGCTTTTCCCGTTTCTAACATGAGGAGATCTTTGCTTCTTCTTTCTGGTCTGTGTCAATTTTAAGCCATTTTTCTGGATTCTTAACCCAAGGAGCATTTTTCAGTGGAGCATTTTGTGGTGCTGGCTTGTATAGTGACTAAAAAAAAATCATAGCTTACCCAATCAGTGTTGTTTTTAAGGGTAATGATGACCAAAAAAAATCAAAGTACTGTTTCAGGATACATGAAACCTGATTATTTTTTGATGAGAGAGACACAACCAAGTGAACTGTTACACAGATTGGTGGGCATGCTGAAATTCTTCTGAAACGAGCATTTTGCAGCCTCAGGAGTAGTTCTGCAAACCCTTTGTCACTCGCCTTCTAGTTTTTTGTGCTGGTTTTTTTTTTCCAGGGATCCTGTGCATTGAACATGCTGAGGGACCACCTGAGTGTTGCAGGCCGGGCTCGTGCGGCACCTGCAGGAATTACAGATAACCAGAACACGAGGGATGAGCACCTGTGGAACAGCATGACCAAAGCAAGGACTCCTCATTCTCTCTTTTTTTTTGTTTCTCAAATGTTGTGACTTCTCATGGATGGTGTGTACCTCTAACACATCACTGAAGGCTGTGACCAGTGCTGCTGCTGCTGATACCAGAGGGAGGTGGAAAAAACACTGCACAGGCTGGCAGGTCCTGCTGCTCCTTCCCCCTCAGGAAGAAGGATTCCTCACAGTCCTGCCCTGCTCCCCACAGGTCCCTCCCTGGCAGATCCTCCCCCAGCCTCTCCTCCAGGAGCCCTTCCCACCAGGAGCTGCTCCAGCGCTGCCCGCAGAGCCCGGGGGCTTCAGGAACAGGCACCTCCCCTGGCCCGGGGGCTCCCACAGCTGCACCAGCCCAGGCCATGGGCTGCAGGGCCAAGTTCACCCCTCCTGGCACCCCCAGGGAATGTTCCACAATGTTTCTCCATGGATGCAGGGGCACAGCTGCCATCAGTCCATGGGCTGCAGGGAAACTTCTGCTCAGGGACCTTCTTCCCCTTCCTCCTCACCAGCCCTGGGATCTTCACCCTGGCCCTGCTCTGCCTCTCCAGCCCAGCTTTGCTCTCCCTGCTCTCAGGCCTTACATCAGCTCTTCCATACCTTAATTGCAGAGGCTCATCTATTGTCTCTCTAATGACCCGACCTTGGCCACCTGAGCGCAGGAAGCTTAAGCAGCTTCTTCCCAGAGCCACCCCTGGGTCCCTCCCCCGATACCAAAACACTCCCCAGGCCAGGACTCTGCTCCGTCTTCAGCTTCTCAGCTTTGGGGAAAATTAACCAGTATTCCTGGTACAGCCACAGCGCCCTGTTTGCTCCACCCCCTTAATTGAGGAAGCCTCAATTAGCCAGTGTGTGCAGACACACGGCGTCCCCTCTGGGGAGGGAAGGAGTCACAAGCAGGTAAGGAGGTGTCACTGACACCAGCAGAGCTGAGGCTGGTGGAGCCATGTGAGCTGTCACTAACACACCCTCTGCAGAGCTGTGTGCTCAGAACCACCAGCACCATCAGAACTGCTCCTCTGCACCAACCAGAGGGAATCAATCCCCTGGGATCCACAGGGATCACAGGATTCATTACCACACAGTTCTTCATCCATTGTCCTAGAGTGACTGTTGATCATGGAATGATCTGGATGGAAAAGGGGCATTGAAGATAATCCAGTCCCACCCCTGCATGGGCAGGGACACCTCCCACCATTCCAGGCTGCTCCAAGCCCCATCCAACCTGCCCTTCAACACCCCCAGGGATGGGGCAGCCACAGCTTCCCTGGGCAACCTGGGCCAGGCTCTCCCCACCCTCACAGCACAGAATTTCTCCCTCCCATCTCAGCTCCAGCTCCCTCTGCCAGCTGGAAACCCTTCCCCCTGCTCCCATCCCTCCCTGCCCTTGTCCCAAGCCCCTCCCCAGCTTTCCTGGAGCCCCTTCAGGCCCTGGAAGCTGCTCTCAGGTCTCCCTGGAGCCTTCTCTTCTCCAGGCTCAACACCCCAACTCTCCCAGCCTGGCTCCAGAGCTGCTCCAGCCCTCCCAGCACCTCCAGGGCCTCCTCTGGCCTCTCTCCAACAGCTCCATGTCCCTCCTGTGCTGGGGACCCCAGCCTGGCCCCAGCCCTGCAGGGGGTCTCAGCAGAGCAGAGCAGAGGGGACAATCCCCTCCCTGGCCCTGCTGGTCACGCTGCTGGGGATGCAGCCCAGGACACGGGTGGGCTCTGGGCTCTGAGCACATGGGGCCATGGGGAGCTGCTCATCACCAACACCCCCAGCTCCTTTTCATCCATATTCCACCCAGCCTGGAATTGTGCCCTGATCCAGGGACAGGACCCTGCACTTGGCCTTGCTGGACTTCATGCTGTTTGCACAGTTCCAGCTCTGCAGCCCCCTGTAGATGGATCCGTGTCTCCCAGTCTCTCATCCCCACACTGTGGTGTGGACAGTTCATCCCACCCTCCGTGTTGCTGACATGGATGTTAAATTGTTTCTGTATCCTACAGTTCAGCAGAAATGCAACTGCAACTTCTCAGCACAGCAACAACGTTATTTCTGAAGACCCTTGTGCTTGTGTCACAGCCCTTCAGCTGCACCACAGGAGCCCACAGGACGAGTCTGCTCCCAGTTCATTGTGGAGCTTTGAGGACGAAAGGGGAGAAAACCACTGACAACTGCTTTACAGGTGTGGGCTTTTTAAAACAATATATTCAGCTTTAACAGGCCAGTGTTTGGGGTTGATTACTTGTGGGGTTTCCTTTGTCTTTCAACAGCAGCTCAGGTACCAGCAGCGACCAGTGAGAAGAGTTGCAAGCACCAAGATGCATTCTTAAAAACTTTATTAGTGTGACACAGGTTCTCAGCACAGACTGCCAAGTACAGTCAGAAGTCTAAATATCCCCAACTTTGATCTCCAGGCTGTCCCTGTCTGCGAGGCTACACACTAGAGTCTGGTTTTGGTGCCAGCAGGAGTGCTGCTCTGCCCTTCCTCTGGGAGCTCAGGCTGCAGCAGCAGAGGGGCCAGGAGGGGCAGGTGTCCTGCAGGACATGGGGGGACAGCAGGACAGCGTGGCCAGGACAGCCCTGTCTGCAGCAGCCTCCCCACAGCTGCCTGCTCCTGCCTGGCCTCCTGCAGAGCAGGCAAATGGGACATTGCTCCTGGCAGCATCTTCTGCCCTGCTCCTGCATTCCCTTCTGGAGGAAGGGGGACAAAAGCAAGGAGTAGAAACAGTGCAAATTTAAAATATAACAACAAAACACAAAACAAACAAGTCCACCTGTTGACCTGAACTTCTCTTTGATCTCTACTAAGGCTCAGGGACCTTCCTGACCTCCTCTTCTGTGATGCTAAAGGTGTCATTGTCACACCAGGGTTTCCATTTGTTCAGTCCAGGAGACTCCTGAAATTATGAGATAACAGTACAAGACACCACTGGAAATTAAAAAAAAAACAAGACACTAAAATTCTCATCTGGTGTGTTTTTGTTGTTTTACCTACAGTTAAGGCAGCATCTAAAATACCTGTTTAATCACTAGATGCACGTGATGAAGCAGTTAATCCCCAGTTTCTCATTCTTCAGCCACCCACAGGTTACCTGTGGTTTCCCACCAGGAACTGGCTTGAGGAAAGGCTGAAGCCAAGGCTGGGGACAACTAAAGCTCATTATATTCCAGAATACCTGATGCATTCACTGCAATGCTAAAAATGCCAGCACATACAAATTCTTCTGAGATTTACAGGCACTGCGTGGAGATTATGTGCAAAAGTCTGCAGAATTCTTTTTTGTGTTTGTTTTGGGGTTTTTTTGGCATTGCTATTCATTTATGAAATATACTTATTGAAAATATAAAGCATTCTTTCCCTCTGAAAACTGGAGACATTTACAAAAAAGTCAAAGTATATGAGTGTAATAAAAATAGTAGGCATGGGGGGGGGGGGAGAAAAACAACCACCTTATTCTACTACTGGGAAATAAAAAGAAAGTATGAAGAAAGTCCAGCAAGTATCACTGTACAAAAACCACCCAGAATAACCACATGATTTTTGCATCAGCTTCAGTTCTTCAGGAGTAATTATCCACCAACAGAGAGCAGAGGTTTTACATGATGCACTAAGATTCTGGGGAGGGAAGAAGAAGGGGAAAAAAAAATAAATTAGATTGCTTATGTTCTTAAACTTGGAAAAAAACAGATCACAAACTAAATCTAGGAAGAATTAATCAGAAAGATCAGCCTCTCTCCTCCACAGCCCAGGACACCCTCCAGCCTAAGGACTTGTACCCAAGTGTATCATCAGCACTTCAGCGAGCTAGCTGGTGATGATGATGGGAGATGCAACCATCACTCTTACACTGAGGGTGTGAGAAGTAAATACAAGAAGCAGGGGTGGCCCTGGAACATGTGCAGGGAGAGGCTGTGTCTGTGCCAGGGGAACCAGAGCAGAGCCCTGGACCTGGGGACACCTGCAGCCCAGCTGAGGGGCTGTGTCTGCCCTGGGTGCTGCTCCTGAGCTAGCCTGGTGCAGGAACAGTGACACCAGCTCAGTGTATTGGGGATAAACCAGCCAGCTGAGATGTGCTTGATCCTCATTATGCTGTGAAAACGTCACTGGGGAAGCAGATGTCAGGCCTTGGAGTGCTTAGCTGCACCAACCTGAAGGAATTTAGCTACAGGAGGTAATTCTGTACCAACTGTACAAGCAAAGCGTGAAACGAATATATCTTCTCTGCCTCAGATTCACTGCCCTGAAGTTCCAAGTCACAGAATCACAGACTGGTTTGAGTTGGAAGGGACCTTACAGATCATCTAAACCCAACCCCCTGCATGGCAGGGACACCCCCCACCATTCCAGGTTGCTCCAAGCCCCATCCAACCTGCCCTTCAACACTGCCAGGGATGGGGCAGCCACAGCTTCCCTGGGCAGCCTGGGCCAGGCTCTCACCACCCTCACAGCTAAGAACTTTTTCCTAATGTCCAGCCTGAATCTCCCCCCTTTAAGCTACAAAAGTCATCCCAAGTGTTATTTCTAGCAGTGTCACACTGTGTCTTGGGTCAGTTAACGGACTGCCAACAGAACAGGTTTGGTAACACTGCCATGGGCTTTGTGGTGGTCCGGAGAACAGAGAAGAAATCTCACCCAGCATTAACGTTTAGCTTGTTTTCTGCTTCTCAGGTTTGCTGCTGGAGGACTGTCCCCTAGCCTGAACAGCAAGAGAAGAATGAGACAGTGAGAAACAGTGAACTAAGCTGAAGCCTGAAATTAAACAATGACAGATACTCATCAGAAGCCACAATTCAGACATAAACAAGATCTGTGCTTGAAACAGAAAGTTTATGAAAGTGTTTGTCACTTCAGCTGTTCATACACAGTCATTTTTCACCATCACTCACTCTGTTTCAGATGAAGAGGGCTGACCTCTGCACATCCTCCTCCTCTGCATCCTTTTACCCAAGATAGTGACCCCACCCCAACTCACAACATTAAAAAATACATCCTCTGAAGGGGAGTTAAAGACTCCCCAAGTTTTACACCAAAAAGTCTAAGTCTGTTCTGTTGTTACACAAAAGGCTGTTTCATAATAAAGAAAACCCCCATTACTGGAAATGTGAAATACAAAATTTCCAGAGCAGGTATTACCATCTGACTCATCCTGTGGGGGAACAACCTGGTGGGAAAGGTTTCACTCCTACCAAACCCATTTTCGGTATTTCTGGATGACAAAAGACATGCAGATTCTTTTTTTTTTTTTAGTATGGAAACAACTGCCTTCCTTTTCCCACCAGACTCATTCTAGGTTTATGAATATATGGAGGTTTCCATTATTTTTTAAAAAAATAAATTCTGATAAACACAGAATCATAGAATGGCTGGGGTTGGAAGGGACCTTAAAGACAATCCAGATGCAACGTGGGACAGGGATGTGTGGCTGAAGTACCTTCTACTCACTTTCAAAATGCTGTTATTTAAAACTCTCAAGAAACAGAGCAGTGATGGGGCCCCTGAGGCAGCTACAGGCATGTCAAGTGTGACTCTAAGATCAGCTAGCACAGGATGAGGAGCCTGTGGAACGTGCACTGAGCCCCTGCAAACATCACAGATCAACACGTTTTAGCCCCCACTCATTGACAATTTCCTTTGCAACCAGGCAGGTGCTTTTCTCCTAGTACGTCCTTACAAAAATGGACCAAGTTCAACCCACTGATGCAACATTCTCCCTGTAAGGTGACCCCAAAACCCAGCTGCCCACTCCTCATGGTTGCAGTGCAAGGCAACCAGTTCTATCCCTATCACAACGTGTCTTTTACCGTTTTAGGGTCTTTGGGTTTTCCTTTTTCCTTTGGGGCCGGCTTAGTGGTGATGGTTTCCTCTCCACTTTTGTCCTACACTCCAAAGAAAAATACAGAATTACAGTTACAAACAGGACAGGGAATGGATGGCTCCTGCCCTGGCACCTGCTGTGGGATGTTCTCCTCAGTGTGGGCGGCAAGGGGAAGAGACATGCACGGAATTCCTGCCCTCACCCCACAGAAAGCTGGAACCTGCAGCCTTGTTCAACACTGGGGCACCAGGGAGCATTCACAGATCAAAGACCTGGTCTGTGTGGGCAGATGGAGTATTTTCTACACAGCAATGATGTTGCAGCAGCAGACTGAGCTCCCAAGTTCATAACCAAACAAAACAACACTTTGCCTTAAGCTGCCTGAGGACTCAGTGTCCAGGTCAGCACTGGGGGAACCAGCACTGGTCAGAGAGTGTCTAGAAACACAGCCTAATTCCTCCAGGCATTATGTCTGATTTGAACTTCAGTCTCAAGGCTGCTGCTTCTCAGCCCCCAGGAGAGCAATGAGCACAGCATGAAAGCACAGACAATCATCATCAATGTTTTAAGCACAGAGTAACTTATGATTTGCCCCTGGTTAACGGGTGCCTCGTGGTATAAGCCTCAGGAAGCTCATGCAGAATTCCACTTGGGAGCTGGCTCTGCTTCCTCAGCTAGTGTCTGTGCAAGGGATGGTATTTTTGGCTTGGTCAAAGATCAAAGATGGTGCAAATTCAAGCTTTGGTTTTTCTTTCTCCTGGCAGGAAGCAGGCAGGGCTGGCAGGAAACAGCAGCAGGTGGGAGACAAGGCAGCTGCTTCACCCAGCTGAGCCTCAGAACTGCTCTCCACTCCAAAATGTGCCCCACTGCTCTTCCCTGACCTGGGCCTGGGACACAACCTCTCACTCTCAGGGTGACAGAGCAAATGGCTCCTGTGTAAAACAGAAGGAGTGCAGGATTTCTGCACCACATCCCAGCAGGGCCCGTGGGCTCCTCTGCCCAGGGAGCAGCTGCAGGGCCTGCAGGGGCAGGGGGTGTCTCAGGGTTTCTCCCCCTGGGGGACATGGCTGAGAGTGACTCCTCTGGCACAGGGACCCAGTCTCATCCCCCTTCTCCACACTCCTTTCCAGCACCACCACCCCTTCTCACACACCATCCTCATGCTGGTGACCTCCAGGCTGATGCAGCTCCCACTTCCCACTCATCTCACACAGTCACAAACCCACAGCACTGAGCTGGGAAAAGTCTGCCAGGTGTTTGCCAGCTGTGTTTGAAATGATGATGCGAGAAAGAGATGCTCTATTTCTCATCATAAGACCTCTCCAGTCTGCTCCTTCATTCTTCCTGTCAGCTCCACTATTTTCCCCAACTCACCTGAAACTGGTTTTCTACTCCTGGCGTTTCTCTCTGCAAAGCCCTCCTGAGCTGTTTCTCAGTTTCAGCCCACAACCACTGCTAGGTAGGGCATCCCACCACTGCCTGCCTCAACATCTTTTGAACACTCTAGTCTGTACAAAAACTGTTACCACAGTTCTCTGCTCAACTTACTTCTCCAAGCCTGTCCTGCCTCTCCAAAAGACTCTTAAGCATGACAAAACTTCTTCCAAAGATGCAGAACCCAAACTTCCACCAGAGTGGCAAGGCAATCGCTACATTTGCGCAGCATCTTTCATAGATAGAAACCTAGGCTCAGCTATAGCAAAGAAAAAGGAAGGACTTCCACAGAGCAGCCAAAGCCTGTTTATTTTGTGAATCATTAGCTGAAAATGTCCTACCTTTGAGTGCTGTGGTGTGGCAGGAGCCTTTGCACAAGTATCAAAGTCACCAGACAGGGCATCGATAGCTGCAGAGTCATCTGTGGCCTTCTGCAATCATGTTAATTATGAAGTCACACAAAATGCAATACTTCCCACAGTCAAATTGATGCTTCAAGCATTTCTTTTTGCTTTACTTATCCCTTTCTGAAGAAGAAAACCAACCCATACCGGGGCTGTACACATGTTAGAAAGGAGGTGGTTACTGGAAGTTTCCAAGATACACAGTTACTTGGAATACTAGACCTGAACAGTCACAACAGTAGTTGTACAGCAGTAGTTGTGCATAGAAACTGTATTTATTCTGAAGAGTTACACTTCAGGAAGGTTTTACTGTCCACATTGTTACTGTTACCTACTGAATTCAACAGCATTTATGAGAATCTGCAATGAATCAGGCCCTGAGCCTGCAATGACACTGCTTCAAAGAAATCACCAGTGCACACAGCATCAGATTCAACAGAACCAAAATCATGTTACCTTTTTTCCTTTGTGTTTCCCACCATCCTTTCCTGTTGGCTTTGAAGGTTTACCCTGGGGAAGAAGGAAGATTTTGAACAGGATAGATTAGTTTTAATATGCCAGCACTCACACAGGACACTGGGAGCTCTCAGATTGCCACGGACCAAAATCCTGAACAAAATCCTTTATTTCCCACACAATCTATCCCAAGTCAGTTCACAGGGTGTGTTCATTCCCTGTAACTTGCACTACGTCTGACATCCCATCTTTCTATCCTTGTAGCCTACTGGAAAACCAGTTCCTGATCCACAGAAGGTAGTATCACTGTCAGAGCAGTCACCTGCTCCAGTGAATAGAAGTTCAGAGCTTCAGGTGTAACACCAAGGTCATACCTGGATATGCACTTTGCTCCCAAATGTGGGATGAAACCACCTGGAATGAGTATCTGGAATGAACAGGTGTTACCACTCAGAGTCTGCAGGTGTCTCCTGTTTAAAACCAGACTATAAAGCCAAGCTGTTTAAAGACAGACACCTGCTGTTTGCACCCGGTTTTCTAGAGCACCTCACACACTGTGGCTGCCATCTGCCCTGCTGCATCCCCAGGACTCTGCTGCTGGCTGCTCCAGAGTGAACTGTTTGCTCAGATCAAACCAGTTTAGAAAAGCAAAAAAACCCACCAACTTTTTTTTTCTTCTTCTTCTTTTTTTTTTTTTTTTTCTTTTTAATGAAATTCTTACAAGGATAAACAATGTTACTTTGAGCAAAGGATAAGTGATAAGTTTCATCTTAGCACCTAAATATAGGACACACACTTACTCACTTACTCAGCCTCCCTGGTCTCTCCATAACCCACAGAGAACAGAGTGGCTCATATGGACACATTCCTGGTGTTGCAATAAGACAGTAAATAAAAGCTCTGCCTTACCTGCTCACCTGACTCCAGGAGTTTCCGATAGTCAGGTGGGATCGTATCATCTCTTTCTCCAAGTTTGTCTCTGTGCTCAGATTTAGCCTTTTCCTGAAAAGCATTTAATTTCAGAAGAACTTTAATACTTACGGTTGAGGTAATGGCAAACAGTAACTCAGAGTGCTCATTCAACTTAGGATAGATGCCCTTTGTGAGTTTAAAATTTTAAAACTACCAGGAAAAAAACCCACATGTATTAAGCTCACTATGAAGTGTGCCATAACTGAGAGTTTTAGGATTCTCAGCAGCACCTCAACATAAAAAACTGTGAAGTTTCAGCTCTGCCTTCCAACAGGATGACTGAAAGGAGTCATTCCACACTTCTGCATCAGGTGTCCCCTGTGCACTGCAGCTTGAACACAAAACAGATGTTCCTGCAATGTCTTACCCATGGATGCACCTGCAGCAGAACCCAGGGCAGACACCCACCTCACACCCAGCTGACCAGGAGTGGCCTCACTTCTCACCAGGCTCAGGAGACAGGGTCAGTTTCACACCCAACACAACTGGAGGGCAGAGCTCTCTCACCAGCTCCTGGGAACTGCACGAAGGAAGGAAGCTCCCCTTCCTCTGCATTTACTGTCCCACTTGTGCTGCTCTGATTTCTGGCAAACGCACCAGGAACACCCAAAGAAAACTTCTGGCTCACATACAAGTAGGTTTTTAAGTTTGTTGTTGAGGAGCATTTTTGTATTTGTTCCTACAGACATTTTAAGGAACTCTTTATTTTGTTTTGTTTTCAGTCCAGTACAAGCCTTTTCCATGCCTCTGTGAAGAAGACATGAAACACACTGGGCTCCCACAGCACCACTGAGGCACCTGAGATCTTGCACATCAAGGGTTCCCTCTCTTCCCAGACTGTACAAACCTGTTCTGAAATCCCCTCACAGATTCCAGCCTCAATTTATTCATGGGCAGCTTATGGCAGACTTTTTCCCCAATAATATCCTTCATCTTAAGTATTTCACTTTACAGTCTGTTACTACTATTATGCAGAAATGCTTCTGATTTTCTTATTAGCATAATCTTTCCACAAACATATGAATACAGACTGAATGAGGACAGAAGGAGCAAGTTAAAAAATGGGATGGATTAAAAGAATGTGTTTGCTGATGAACTTGGTGTTTGTGGGCTTAGAGAAGTCAAAGTTTGACAAAAAGAAGGGCACAAGAGTTAATTTCAGAAACAGAGGCCAGAGAAGACACCTGAAAAATCACTAGAATAGTGACAATAAAAGGCACTGAAACAGAAGTACTGCACATTTCCTACAACATTTCAATACTTACATCCAAGTGGCTGAAATAAATTAATGAATTCAACATTTTTTATAAAAAACACAAGTAATCCAGCTGACTGCATTCTTAGAAGCAAAAAAGCATTAAAGTCAATGGGTTTCTTTCCTAGTAACTTTACTCCTGAATCTGAAAGTCACATGCCATATACTCCTACAAGTATATAAGAAATATTACCTCATGCCACTGAAAAACATAAATTCTAGGAAAGATGGCAAGTATCCCCATTTTTGGAGTTGTTGTTGGGATTTCCACCCCCACACTGCACAAATTTCAGACTGTATTTTATTACCTTTACTTTATCCACAACAGGTTTGTTCTCATCAGGGTCAGGCTCCCTTTGTCCCAGGGAATCAGACAGGAGATCCAAGGCTTCATCCATCTCTTTTCCTCCCTAACAAAGTGTAAACACATTCGTGAACACAAATCACCTGTAAAAATAATGCAACTCATCAAGCTAATGTATGTACTGACTAATGAACTCTCAGCTTCAGTGAACAATGAACAATCACCCCTCCCTTTGTAATTACATTGCAGTGGAACAGCTCAGGAAAAAATTACTGAGTATTTAGACCTGCAGAAAACATAATTTCAAGAAGGGGGTGTGGAATGGTTGAATGTGGTGTTCTAAGCCTAACTGATGTAATGAGAACAGTTTACAAGCAGATTGCTTTTTGTTAATTGCCATTCATTTTGCAAAGATCGCTGCAGATTAGCTGCTAAACTGAATTAAAAGTTAGCAACATTTTATCTTCACAACATGTATGGCCTTCTGCAATTTCACACCAGTTTTATTCACACACTGGCTAGGAAAAGCGCCCTTAAAGCACAACTAAAACCCGAGTGGGAGGAGCTTTGCGTTCCTCTTTCCAAGAGGCTGGAGGCACTAGAGGGAGCTCCCAGGACACGGATCCAAGTGGTGAGGGGAAGATCTAAGTTCTCCTGCAATGGAAAGGAGGTCATGGCACTGCTTGATCTCTCATTAAACTCCTCCGTTTATGGGCTTAACAGGTGACTTTGCCGCTGTGCTAATAACTACACTATTAGTTAGTAACTGGGAGATGAAATCTGTGGTTCACCTAAAGGCCCAAGTCTAAACATGAAATCATGTGCACCCAGGTAACTCCCGCACTGACCTACAGAAAGGAGAAGGGACAGGATCACAGAATCGCTGGAGTTGGAAGGAAGCTCTAGAGATCATCTGGTCCAGCTCTCCCACTGCAGCAGGACCCCCTGGAGCACATTCCCCAGGGCTGCATCCAGGGCTTTGAATGTCTCCAGAGAAGGAGACTCCACAGCCCCCTGGGCAGCCTGTCCCAGGGCTCTGTCACCCTCACCATAAAGAAGTTTTCCCTCCTATTTCCATGTCACTCCCCATGTTCCAGCCTGTGCCCGTGGCCCCTCGTCCTGTCCCTGGGCACTGCTGAGCAGAGTCTGGCTCCATCCTCCTGCACCCACCCTGAGATACTTGCAGGCACTCATCAGGTCTGTCCTCAGCTTCTCCTCTCCAGGCTGAGCAGCCCCAGCTCTCCCAGCCTTTCCTCATCAGGGAGATGCTCCAATCCCTGGATGCTGTTCTCCAGCTGTGGCCTCACCAGTGCAGAGCAGAGGGGCAGGATGATCTCACTCAACCTACTGGCCACTCTTCCTTATGCACCCCAGGATTCCATTGGCCTTCGTGGCAGCCAGTGCACTTTGCTGGCTCTTGGATCATTTGCTGTCTATCAGGACTCCAAGATCTTTCTCCTCTGTACTGCTATCCAGCAGATCCACCCCTAACCTATACTGGTGCTTGGGATTCTTTCTTCCCAGGTGCAGGACCCTACAGTTACTCTTACTGAACCCGATGAGGTTCTTCTCTGCAACAATCACCCAGTCCACCTGCCTGACCATGTCAAGGCTGACCAAAAGTCACTGCATGTTATTAAGGGCACTGAGCAAATGTCTCTTGAACACCAACAGGCCGGGGGCATCAACCACCCCTCCAGGGAGCCTGTCCCAGGGTTTGACCACCCTGTCCATAAAGAAATGTGGATCCTAGGTAAGGACACAGATGAGGTGCTTACCGGGGCAGGAGCTGCAGGAGGGGCTGAGTGCACTGAAGAGACTGTAGCAGCAGAGATAAGGTCCGAGGAAACCGTGGGCTTTTTACCCTCCTTGGTTTTCTGAAACAAGACACAGCATCACTACTAACATAGAGCAAAGGGAGAAAAATGTGCATCAAATTCCAAGCATCTGGAATGCAATGCCCATGTAAACTATTCCCAGGGCTTTATTTTCCTCAGCAGTTCTGTTTCGGGCAGGCTGCAACTCTTCTGCACCTCAGCCTGCCCAGGTTCAAGCCAAATCCTGGCACAGCTCAGTCAGAGGGAGGTTTCATGTGACTTCAGATTTCACCAAGTCCATCTGTGCTCTTAACCAACACTTTTAAAAGTCCTGACTGCAGAGCACTCCTTATGGAAGCAACTGGTAAAAAGGTATGAAAATTAACTGACCCAGCTTTTTCTAATTATTAAAGTCCTACTTTTTCTTCCAACAATGTCTTGGAAAAAATATTTTAAATTTTTATTTCCTGAATTCTGTTTAAGAAAGTTTACAAAAGCTTCAAAGGAAACAAAATATCAAGCCTATTGAAACCATCTGAAAATAAATGTGGTTTTCAGAAATCCAATGCACTCACCTTTATTGCAGTTGGTTTAGGTAATGGTGCAGATAGGGATGGAGAAGAGGAAAATCCTTCTGTCAAACCCTCTATAAGATCATTTTCACTCATAGGCTATCATTAAAATGAAAAAAAAGAGATGCTTTTAAGCCTTTTAAGCTATTAAAAAGTGAGCAGGTAACACAGCCTAGCTCCATTTTTAAATTGAAGACTGGGAACCTCTACTGACATTTCATGAATGAAACATTTATCTTAATTTTAACTTTTTTACCTGGGACTTTTCTTCAGGTTTTGGCAAGAGTGGTTTTCCATCTTTATCCTACAAACAAAAACAAACCCCATTCTATTAAGCCAAGCAGTCCTTGAATGACCATGCAATGCAAGCACCTTGAGAGCATTCCCTGATCAACCAAGAAAACGAACTGGTAACTTCTGGCATCTACTGCTTTCACTCAAGTGTCCTTCAAAAAATCCAGGCCCTGCAACTTAGAACAATCTGAGCACTGAAAGTGACTAAAGCGCGTGGGATTCTGAACGCCCCCACTTTGTGATTCAGTTTCTATAGAAATAGCACAATTAATACATAATGCCTCTCCTCCCAGACTGTTACCAGTTCTCCTGGATGCACAGCCCAGAAAGGACATGTATTTTTTTCAGGCTGAGCTGTTGGGCAGGACTTGGCTGAACCTAGGCAACCTGTTTATGTCAAATGGGTCGTGTGGTGATGGTTGTAAAATTAGTACAGGGAAATGCTGAGTTTTTTAACAGCTTTGACCAACCACAAATGATGACTACAGTGCACTAATTTCAGCCCAAACTATTCATGTTTAGGTACTGGCATCTAAACCACTTCTGTGCCTACGCAGACATCTAATGATGGATGTAGTTCAGGAACTATACACTGGAAATTTTATATGCTATAAAAATGGCTGAACTAAATACCAGCACTTCAAAACAAACTGGGGTGGCAGATTCATCCCTATGTGGTGAGGAATGAAAAGGAAAATAAGACCTAACCAGCACATTAACTAAATTACTTTTGCTTCTGTTAATCTGTACTCTGGAGGAATAGTTTCTTCATCTTCACCCAGTTTTTTGCATTCTTCCTGTTTGGTTTTCTCCTACAACGGCAAAATAAAATATTATTAATAAAACCAAGGAACTACATCCCACCAGACATGCATATGTGCAGGTTTTCAAAGTCTTCAGCCTACTAATCTAAGTTAGTCTTCCAATCCAGATAAAAATCTTGGGCAGAATAAAATAAACCCTTTTCCCTTGAGAAAGGTTCCATTTCTCTGCCTGTTTCTCCCTCTGTGCATTAGAAGCAGCTCTACCTGTTTCATTGACAACCAACACAGTTCAGGAAACAGACAAGCATGGACCAGCAACAAAACAGCATTACACCCGAGTCTTCATTACTGACTTTTCTGGGAGATCCACTCCACAGGTGCCAGGGCTGGATGGGAAGGAAGGCTGAACACAGGAATCAGCAGCCAACTCCAAAAAGGATTAGCCAAAAAGGAACCACAGAATTGTGTTGGCCAGGTGGAAACTAAGAAAAGGCAGTAGGAGCAACCTGGGGAACACCTCTTTCATAGAGTTCCAGCCCATCAGAAAAGCTGCCCTCTCTTTGTGGGTCAAGCCAATACCATCTGGCCCATGGTTTGGGGTGGCAAAGGGGGATGTTCAGACTCGACTACTGGCATCTCCCCCTTAGAACACACATATTTCAGTGACTTCCTTAATGCTCCCTGGTAAAATAGCAAGATCAGAGAAAAAAAGCCCAAGGTTTTACATATAATTCCCAATTTAAACCATTCATGGCAAAGTTGGCTCCTTTTGACAGAGGACCACACTGGGATCTGCATGTTCACTCTGCTTTGGTTCAAAAAGAGGCTCTAGGCAAACGGAGTGTTCATAAACTGAGGGAACTACTGTAAGAGGCACAGTTACTAAGCCAATGCATCCACACTGAAATCCTACCAGTACTTCCTAAGCAGAACACAACTGGTCTCACAAGTAAATCTGTTTGGTTTGCTTTTTTAAAAAAAAGAATGTATCATCTCTGATTTGTTTCTAGCCTGAGGAAATCCAGAAACAGTGAAGATAATTACATTGAAAGTCTGTTTTTGAGGTCTGGTTGTTTCTCTACCTTAACTTTGTCCACAGCAGGTTTATTTTCATCTGGATCAGGCTCCCTCTGTCCCAGGCTACTGGACAGGGCTTCTAGGGCTTCATCTGCCACATGACCAACCTGGAAGGGCATCCATACAGCAAAAAACTGTTAGTTTGGAGTTGAGCTGCAGCTGAAGAAACCTGTCCATGTGCTACCACTGCCAGCCACTCACTGCTTAAGGTCAAAATGGAGAGGTGAACTGAAAAGCTGTTGTGCTTCTCTCCCTCACTGTCTCCATGTAGTTGCAATCTGCTGGGTTGAAAGCCTAAGGAAAATCTGACAGGGGTTGCTCTGTAAACAGGGTTCTGCTTCCAAAGACTGACTCACAGCTAAAATGTGCCACATACGGGGGGGAGGGGAATGTTGTTTGCTTGGTTCTTTAATAGAACCATTCTGAGAAGGGATGCAAGAATGTCAGCTATTAATACAATCTTCTAAAGCTGTCAGCAGGACAATTTATTTATTTATTTATTTATTTTGGTAGAATGTGTCTTTTCCTGCAGCAATATATTAAGTTCATGAAGAGCATCCCTTCTGGAGCATTCAGAGCTAGAGCAAGAACTGTCAGTCTGAGGAAGAGGAGGCTGAGGGGAGACCTCATCAGTCTCTACATCTACCTGAAAGGTCACTGTAGAGAGGTTGGTGCTGGTCTCTTCTCACAGGTAATTAGTGACAGAACAAGAGGGAAGGGCTTCAAGCTGCACGAGGGGAGGTTTAGACTGGACGTGAGTAAGGATTTTTTCACAGAAAGAGTGCCTGGACACTGGAACAGGCTGCCCAGGGAGGTGGTGGAGTCACCACCCCTGGAAGTGCTGAAGGGTTGTTCAGTGGATATGGTTTAGGGGAGAACTTTGTAGAGCAGGGATGATGGCACATGCTGGCACCCCGAGTTCTGCCCTGTCCCAGCTCACACTACTCACTGGAGACACAGCTGGGGGAGCTGAGGACTGCACGGTGCAGGCTGAGGCACGGGGCACAGCTTCACCCTCAGTAGGTTTTGCAGACACAGGAGCTGAAGGCTTCTGGAACAGAACAATTACACTGCATTTTACTGGCTATGCTTAGAAACCCAACATGCACCTGGTTAAGTGGCTTTTTTTTGATATGGTACAAAACAGGAAAGAAAACCGTAACAGAATAAAATGTCTTTCTTCACATAATACCAGCAGAAGTACCAGTGCCCTTTCAGTGAAGTGGGAGGACATACTTTGGACGTGCTGCTGGGCTTTGATGGTCTGGGTTGCACTGCAGGCTGTGCTGGGCCAGCGAAGTCTTTGGAAAACTCATCAACAAGATCAGATTCACTCAAAGGCTGCAAAAAAAGACATACGTTGTACAGGTGACTCATTGCCTGGTTCTAATTTATTTTTTCAATAATTCTATTTCAGCTACTCAGAAAGCAGGAAAACTTCTGTAGCCTACACCACAACAACCTTTCACATTTAAACCAGCATGAATTTCATAGTGCAACAGATTAGGAAAACCACTTCTCGGAATGAGTCAGTTGCTTTGTTATCTAAAAGCCAATATAATGCAGAGAACATTATGTTTAATATTTTTTAGAGGGCTACTGAAAAGGAAAATGCAAGCTCATAATTAGAAAAAAAAAGAATGCTAGTATTTTGTGGAGGCCCAAACTAATAGAAGCCCTGGTTAGTCACGTAGGAAGAAATTTGCATTTATCAGGAGCCAAGGAAGAACTGCAAGTGATTGAATGCTTTTCAGATACTGACGTAAGTTTTTTGCTTTGCTGGTTTGGGTGTCACAGATCTAAATTACTGGTGATACCACAGGGTTATGGGCCAACACATCTAGCTCAAAATCGCCTCCTTCACATGATAAACACTGAAATAGTGCTGAGAAAAACGCTGCAACACATGACTTTGAGAGCCTTGGACTCAGAACAACTATTCAATTACATTTGTGTCTCTGACAGAACTGGAATACTGATTCTTCTATTAAACACTTAATTCTTTGGGCACAGGACCTCCGATTCTGGGCTAATCTGCTTTGGTTTTCTAGTGGACTTTATGCCAGCTATGAACCAACCTCCTGTAACTCATGCCACATTCCTCTTCTGGAGCTTGTCTTTTTTTTTGGTGTGCCAGCTCCTTCCTGCTCCCTGCCAAACACAGGAGGGCTTGTCTCTCAACAGTTTCTCCCAACACATCACCCACACAAGACAGCTGCATGTCTGAAGACCTGTCACACAAATTTTCATTGATATGAAGTCCTGTCACCACCACCTTGGTGTTCCTCCACATTTCAAGCCTGACTAATACAGTGAGTTCACATTTCTGCTGAAAAGGCACAGTGACACTCTTCCTCAGATTGTTCCTGACCTTCACACTTCTTTCAGAAGAATGGGGGTTTCCTGTATTTTCCAATTTTGGCATCACTCCTTAGCTCACAGTATTTTCAAAGAGAAGCCCTCTGTTTCTTCAGTGCATAGTTCCTTTGCTTTTCATTATTTTTGCTTTCTCCCTTGGCATTTTAAATTACCTTTTGAAATCTTGTCTTTCAAGGTTGCATCTTTTCATTCTATTCTGCATTTTCTAGGCCATGAGGGATACTTTTTGCAAAGCCCAGATTCTTTGTGATTCAGAAAACGTCAACAGCAGCTTTTTCCTTCTTCCTAGACACATTCCCTTTATATTTGATGACTAATTAGAGGAAACTGCAAAAAAGATTTTCTGCTTCACCTCTCTGTCCTTCAACAAACTTCTACAGAACACCTGACACTGACTCCATTCAGCTCTTCTTGGTGTCAGCAGTCATTTCTGTAACTCTGTCCTATCTTCATGATCTCTGAACGTTTTTCTTCCTGTCAGCTCTTCATCCACAACCAGTGGATTTCAATAAAACCAACTTTCACTTGACAGTTCAGATCAGTAGGTTTTGTGCAAGGAAATGAAGTGCAAGGAGACCAACAGATTTATATAGTGACACAGAGAGGAGTGATGACAGAGAGGGAGAAAACAAGGAATCTATTCACACTCCTACAATACTGTCAGTTTTCTAACCTTAGGCTTTTCTTCAGGCTTGGGCAATATTGGTTTTCCATCTTTATCCTAAAAGGAAAGTAAGTATTATTGACATTTTTCCATTGGTATAAGAAGTGCTATACTCATTATCACCAGAAAACAATATAAAATCAAAGTGAAATCAGAGACACAGGAATAGGAATTCCCCTCAAGAGGGGGAATTCTTAAAATGGTCAAAAAAGTGGATAAAAACAGAAAATGTGAGGTCAGCACAAGACAAGTGGGCCCAGAGATCAAAAGGTGCTCATTCTTATTGGTATCAACATGCAGCAGAAATTAATTCCACAGTAAACCAGCAGGTATTCACCCAGGAGTAAAATAAGCTTTGGGTGCCAAAACTAAACTTCTGCACTTGAACACACAGTGTGTTAAACCCCAGGTCTGTAGTAAGGCAGTCCTGAACTCTCTAAAAAGAGGGGCAGAACTGCTGCTTTCAGAGCAGAACCAGCAAGGCCAGTCTGTACAACAGCCCTGCTAACACCAGTTATGCTAGTAACTGTGACAGAAACCTTCAGTTCTGAACTTTATGGAAAAGACATGTCAGTTCTGCTGTTGTTTTGCTTAACCTTGACCAAATCTCCATCACGTGGTGACCATCTCAAAAAATCACAGAATAATAGAATCATGAAGGTTGGAAAAGACCTTCAAGATCATCAAGTCCAACCATCCACCTTACAACCACCAACCACTAAACCACGTCCCAAAACACCTGCAATGAGTGGAATTTTCATACCATTTTACAATGGTGTTTCAAGCTGACATCCCAAAGTGATACCCAAGAGCACTTCTGTAAAGGGACGGACTTTACAAGACTGAGACTTAATGCTAGGAACAAGTGACATCTCTCCTGTGAAGGAATGTGTGACCTGGGAGCGTCAGATCTTTGCCAAAAAGCCAGTCATGCCCACAAAGGAAGGGAAGGAAGCCAGAGGCACAGGAATCAGGAGAAATAAAGTACTATTTTTGCTTATTTTCCTCATGTTCTTCCCTCTCTGTGACAAGGGAAAGTGTCAGACCTCGTGTCCCACTTACAAAGCAACAGAGAAAGGCAGAACTCACCAGCTCTGGTGTTAACCTGTATTCTGGAGGTATCGTATCATCACGTTCTCCAAGCTTTTCTTCCTTCTTCTCTTTAGCTTTTGCCTTACAAAGAAATAAATAAAAAACAAAAACCAACCACTTAATGAAATTAAGATAAAAACTCAAAGCACACTCAACTGCACTATCAAGATTCTTCAGCCTGCTGCCTGCCAGAAGTACTAGCATCAGACAAAATTATTCCATATATCAAGATATTAAAATTCCTCAATTTATTCCTATAAAACTTCTGTGGTAAAATTGTCACAGCTTCAGAGTAATGTACTAATAATATGTAAATATGGCTGTATTAATTTAAATCCTAAAAAAGCTTCAGACACTGTTCAGAGCTGTAACTTTGTGGCAGGTACTTTTGGAATTTTTGGGGTGCACGATATCCTCAGGATTCCTTGGATTTCCTCACTGTGATTACACAGGCTGTGATTCTGTATCTTTTCCATCACTCCTCCTTTCAATTCACTGGATGATCTTTGTGAGGCAACACATCCAGCAAGTTATCTTAAAGCCCTGACTGACTGGGCTTCACAATATGAAACATGCTATTTTTTGTCAAAATTGAGCTCCAACATCTTACTTTGGTAATAAATTGCTTTCTGCTACTGCCCTGCCATTTTTTTGGCCCAAGCTGTAAGTGAAGACAGGGGAAAATAACTCATACTAGTGAGCTGATAGGCAGAGTTTGCAAAACTAAAATGAAAAGTCAAAGTTTAACATGTAAACAAACACAGGCCACTGAACTGCTGAAGAAAAGCAACAGTCTTAGAAGACACAGTGAAAGTCAAGACTAAAATTAGGACAAAGGGGTGTTAAAGAAGAAGGAATACATGCACTAAAACCCCCAAAGTTAATTCAAAATCAAACAGCAAATAAGTGCAAAAGAAAAGCTTCTAAGGTGCACCTAAGGCTTGGGGGGAAAAAAACAGAGCAACTGGTTTTGAGAGCTGAGCTGAGAGGGAAAGGTGTGGGTATGTATATATGTAATTATTCTTCTGTAGCCAAATTAATTACATATCATTTTCCAGACCATTTCAACTGTCTCTTCTACCTGTATTCACTTGAGATGTCTTAATTTCTTAATCACATAAGAATAAGACATTCCTTAGGCTTTTAGTATTGATGATTTACACTGATATTTATATGTACTGATTTTTTAAGAAATCTGCTCTGACTCTTCAAGCAATGCTTTTGAAAAAGAACTTGTCACCACAGAATTCCCAGTCTTCACATGTTGGGTTTTTTCCTATTTTGTCCTTGGTTTTCCATTTATTACTAAGGATTCCAAATGATTCCAAAGTTTTATCTCTGTGAAGGATAAGAAGTATAGTCTTTCTGTCAGACTTTTGTACTTGCTGGGGATAAAGATTTCTAAAATCCTCTGACCTTCTGCCTTTTAATCTGCTTTTGGAAATTTATACACTGTTCCTGGGTTGCTTACTATCAATAAATCACCTGAAAAGGTCTCCTTGCTTAACAGATCTGTTCTGAAATTTTATTGTTTCATCAACTAGAGAAATGTCTTGAAGACCGTGCAATTTTCCAAAGATCAACAAGGCTTATAAACTGTGATTAATTGAGAGAGAGATTATATTCTGCTGGATCTTAAGCAAATCTGAAGATCAAAGTTTTATATCCTTATCTGTATTTTCAGCTTGTGTTACTATTGTTAAAGAGCTGCAAGTTTCCTGTGGTGTGTGAACAGATCCAGACAAAACACAAGGATGTAGTGCTTTATAGTGGACATATTTCATGTTTTCTCTCTTAACAAAACCAGGAGTATTGGTCAAGGCAAGCTGAAGGTCGGGCTTGAAACTGGGAGAGTAGATTCAGATGAGATGTGAGGGAGAAATTCTGTGCTGTGAGGGTGGGGAGAGCCTGGCCCAGGTTGCCCAGGGAAGCTGTGGCTGCCCCATCCCTGGCAGTGTTGAAGGGCATGTTGGATGGGGCTTGGAGCACCTGGAATGGTGGGAGGTGTCCCTGCCATGCAGGGGTGGGACTGGATGAGTATTAAGGTCCCTTCCAACCCACACCAGTCTGTGATGAATTCTATGATTCCATGATATGGAAGTTTCTTTGTTACTATTTTTACACATTTGTACAGGATCTAACAGAGAGGACTCAGGTTTCCACAGGAGAGTGAAAGCTGCTGTAACAAGGAGCAAGATCATACCTCTGACCCCTCTACAACAGGGCTAAGATCTTTTTCAGGTTCAGGTTCAGGCTCAGGTCCTCCAAGAGTATCAAGAAGAGCTTCCATGGCATCATCTTTAACTTCCTGTATTTATGAAAATATGCAAATCATGTCATTATGTCTTTAAACTGACACAGGTGTTACTTTATGTATCTTTTATACTGCATATCAAGCAAACAGCCAGCACCAGCCTGCTCATTTTATCTGATTTCCTTCACATCACATTGCAGGAGATGGCAAATTTCATCAGAGATTAGGATGGTCTAATATGGCATTCCCACTCTTAAGGAGAGGGGAAATGAAAAAGGAAATAGGAGAAAAAAGAAGCACAGTATCATATAACACAATTGCCATGTGCTTTGAAATGGCAAACCAGAAAATGTGAGGTCACATTAGCTATCTACAGAGGATATAATAAAGGTTTGTAAACCATGAGAAAATTACATTCTATGTGTTAAGCACACCTCAGATATGTTTTTCTATTCTTTTGCCTCTAGCCAGAAGAACTACAGTTACTCTAAAGAAGAATCCAGAAGGAAAAAAATCACCTGAGCATCAAGGCCAGATCTTTAAGGAAAAATTAACAGTCATTAATGGCAATTCCTGTTACTCCTACACATTCCATGATAAACAGCTTCAAGTGAGGGTGATGAGCATCTTTACAGAATCAGGCACAGAAGAAATACAACACATGCTTGTAAATCTTAGAAGTTAACTAGTCAAATAAAGTCTCTGTATACCTCTTCAGATTTTGTTTTTTTCTCCTTAGGAGGAACTGAAGCCTTGACTGAACTTGCTGCTTTTGCTTGCACAATTTCTCCTTCCTTGCTTGGTTTCTTTTACAAAAGGGCAAAACAAGAGTTATGAAATCACAGCTGAATTTGCAAAAACAAAAGCAAAACCAAAACAACAACAAAAAACAGAAAGGAAGATTGTCAAAGATAATTTTGAAGTGAAACATAAAAATAATAAAGGCAATATTTAATTGCAATAAAGGCATGGCAAGAAAAATATCAAAACCTCGCTCAAAAAAAAGCAGGAGCAGTACAAGAGGTGAAGCCAGATGACAGGGCCTCAGCAAGCTCATCATCTGTCATTGGTTTCTGGGCAAGAAATGGCAAACCAGGTCATGTTTGTCACAGCTCAAGTCCCTGTGCTGTCAACCTCTGTTTAAAATCTGAGTGTGATCCACACTTACTCACACAGTGACCTCATAAGCACATGCTGCTGTCACAGAAAAAACAGAGAGATTTTCTCTTGCTGCTTAATTAATTTTAGATCTGCCTTCTTTCTTTTTTTTTTTTTTTTTGTATGTTAAACTTATAAACAGTAAAATAAAGCTGGCTTAAAGGATTCTCTGGCTAAGTGTAGAATTTCAAGCGATCTTTGCTAAAGACACAATGAAGACACTCCATGCACAGCTGCTGTTCCTTCCCTTTGTTAACATCACACCCAGCATCGCTGTGAGCATTTGACTTCTGTCAGTGTCCTGAAAATTCCTTCTTCTTTATCTAAAACATCTGTGCTAAACTCTATTTAGTTTTATCTGTGTTACCTGGCAACCCACAGCCCTCTGCCTGGGATTCTTGGAAGACAGGAAATATTTAAACTTCCCTAGGAATCCAGTGGTAATTGGCTTATTTTCACCTGTCAATATATATTAAAAAAGTAAGTCTTACTTCATCTTGTTCATCTGCTTTTGGTGGCTCTCCATCTTTGCCATGCCCTTTGCTCTAAAATGAGAATTAATTTTGTCGTAAATGGGATGCAAAAGCATACAATATGAAAGAAAACATGCATCAAGAACACTTTAACTCACTAACCTTCAACAATTTAACATACTCTGGAGGGAGGCTGCCTTCCCGTTTACCCAGTTCTTCCAAGTACCTTGAATCTATATCTTCCTGTGAAAAGAATGCACACATTAATGTTTTTGTACTCTTCTTTATTGAAATAGATTTCCAATGTACAGTTGTAGTTCTGGAAGGGAAATAGGAGGGCTGGCTGGGCCAGAGGCCAGTCCTGGGCTGTGCCTGGAGAGTGTCCTTCAGAGCTCAGGGTCATGCAGGTGCATCTTGACCAGCTCCAACTCATCTAGCAAAGCTCTGCTCCCCCATGGCCAGGCTCCTGCTGCAGTCACACCACTCATCCCAGTGCCTCAGGCCAGAGAACCTACTGCTGTGCCCAGACTGGCTTTTAAATATTGGCCAATTCAAACACTGTTATCATGTCTCAGCACTGCACTAAGTCATTGAGCTTCTAATCTCAGCCCTTCCTATGTTACTCTCCCATTTGAACTCAGAAAAATAATGCATTCTTCCCCAAATCTCCATGTTTGACACTTTCTCAAGCAAGGTTGCTTACACTTTCTTACACTGCCATCACTGTCTTTTGTAATTCCTATGGAGACCATGCTTGGAAGATAGTTCAAAAGGCAACAAATTTCCTTCGTTGGCTCTTCACTGTGACCTGCTGCACTCCCTGCACTTCTGTGCTACTGAAAACAACACTAAAATGCAACTGTGCAGGCTCCATTTTCACTCTTAGCAGATGAAAGTAACAAATACTGACTCAATGTAGTGATGAGCAACTACAGGTGCATTTTACAGATGGATCTGGTAAAAAACAAAAATAAAACATGTACAACACCTTAACTTCTGGGCCAGTGTAAACAGGACTAGTAGGCACATCATCTTCAGGTCCACCCAGGGTATCTATGAGGCTATCTAGGGCTGACTCATCCATGGCAGGCTGAAAAACAAGCAGTTCATTATGGAAGTTACCATACTGCACAAAGAAACAAACAAACAAACAAAAGTGAATCATCTGGTGAACCTGTAGAAAACACCTGGAAACGAAACCAAAAAGCATTCTTTCAGTAGGTCCTGCACTGGCCAAATTTTTTAGTGAGAACCTTTCTTAAACTGGTTCCCCAGTGTCAGTAACAAGAGGGTCTGTATTTACACACCAGCTGATACACATGCATGTGTAGGCAAACATAAATAAATAGCAACTGATGTTGCGATGTTTTGGTAAAAGTGACTCTAAGTAAGTCCTCCTTGACAAAACACAAACCACAGGGCAGCATTTATTGCCTCTTCTTTCAGACAGTCCCTCTCCACCACATATAATTACTACACAGTAGAACTTCAGCAGCTAGCAATTGATTTTTTTTGAAACTGAAGCATTTCAGAGAGAGAGACAGTCTGGGAGACATTTTTAAAAGGGAAGCATTTGCCTGGAACTGTGTTTACCAACCTCAGGACTGGACTTATCAGCTGCAGTAACAACACTTGGCCCAGTTGCACCTGCACTTGCTGTTCCAGCCACTGTGGACACCTTCTCAGACTTGGGCTGGAGAAAGAACAGCAAAATGAAGAGATGATTTCACTATATGGCCCTGTGTTAAAAATCTCAGAGACAAAACACAGTAAAAATAAGATGTTCTACTTAGGCATGAATAACTATTGTCCCTCTTCACCTAATTTAAGAAAGGTGATCTGGTTCTGCCTGCTAGCTGAGTGGTCTGGAAGCTGAGTAGCAGCAGCTCATGTGACACTGAGCCCAGCCTAAAAGATGCAGCTCTGAGGCCACATGTGTTTTTTTTGGACTCAGCAACTGGCTGATGCCCCTGCACAGTGTCCAGATGCTGGGGCAGAGTGAGCTGCCACCTGCTGCAGTGCTAGGGAGACACTCTGCTTCCAGTGTGATTTTGCTGCAGGAAAGAAACAAGGGTCCTTCATTCTCCTCTGGCCTTGCCACCCAGTCACATATAGACTAAAAGATCTGGATCCTGACTCCACTACATGCTTTTTCTCCAGCTTTTTGTCCACGTGCCCCTTTGAAATGGCCCCTCTCCAACTTTATCCCCAGTCTTTCCCATCCTGTTTTGTTCCCTTCAGCCCGGCAGTCGGGGTGCAGAGGCTGCCCCACTGCAAACCTGCTGTCTGGATGTGGAGCCAAAGCTGCAGCTGCACACAGCAGCTCTGGGTGGCAGTGCTGGTATCAACACAGCCCCCTCCTGACTGACCTGACGGCTGCTTCTGTGCCCCTTCAGCTGGAAAGGGCCAGGGAAGAGCCTGACAAAGGACCAGTGACCCCCACAAAGCTTGCAAGGATAACAGAGGAAGCCCCAAACACACAGCACACAGGAACAGGCCTTCAGTGGTGATAATCTCAAGGCTGCTTGCTTGGCTAACAGCCAGGGTGTGTTGGACAATAAAAACATGTATGGAGGGGACAGCAGAAGGTGGGTACACATCAGGGTCCCCAAACAACCAGAACAAACCACCACTTGGCTGGGCAGCTGTTTCTGCAGCTGATGCTTATGCATTAATGCTGTCATGGATTAGCTGGAAGTGGCATTGTCAGGACATTAAGTTATTCCATGGGGAAATTGTTAAGTTTTTAGGTCCCAGAATTTTGAGCATTTCTCTATTGTGATTTTTGTGGGCCCAGTCTCCATTTACAATATTCAGCATAAGAATTCACATGGATTTCCATCCCCTATGATAACATAAGTAATAAAAATTGAATTGCTGCTTCTACTGTACCTTTGCTGTCTCTTTGGGGGTTCCTTGTGGAGGCTGGTCAGCTTGACTTGTAGCTACTTTTCCTGTATTATTTGGTTTAGAAGCTGTTGTCACAGAAGGCAAGGTCTGGCTTTTTGCCTGTGTAAAGATAAACTATTATCATTAGATACAGACACGTATGGGCTGGCTTTGTTTGCTTTGGTGGTTTTTTTTTGTGGGGTTGTTGGTTTTTTTTTTAAATGAAAGAAGAAAATGACAAGAAGCACTCATTAAAAAAAAAAGAAAGAAGGAGATAAAAATGATACAACTTACATCACAGGGTTCCTTTTGCCTCTCTTCAGACAGCTGTTCATTTTGAGAGTCTGTTGGCTGTCACAAAATTAAAAATGAAGATAATTTACCCTTCCCACCATTTAGTGCTATGGAACATGAGCACAGAATCACAGAATGGTTACTCTTGAAAAAGACCTCTAAGATCACTGAGCCCAACTGTCCACCCAGGAGGAAAAAACAAAACAAAACAACCACCACACCAAACAAACAATAACATAAAAACATTCCCCATGCCCACTAGAGCACATCTACATGTTTCTTGAATCCCTCCAGGGATGGTGACACCACCACCTCCCTGGGCAGCTGCTGCAGTCCCTGATCTCTCTTTCAATACAGAAATTCTTCCTAATATCCAGTCTAAACCTCCCCTGGAACAACTTCAGGCCATCTCCTCTGGTCGTGGTTATTTACTTGGGAAAAGAGGCCAACACCCACCTCCCTTTCAGGGAGTTCTAAAGGACAATGAGGTCTCCCCTCAGCCTCCTCTTCTCCAAACTAAACACCCAGCTCCCTCAGCCTCTCCTCAAAGGACTTGTTCTCCAGCCCCTTCCCCAGCTCCGGGGCCCTTCCCTGGACACGCTCCAGCCCCTCTATGTCCTTCTTGTCCTGAGGGGCCCAGACCTGACCCCAGGACTCCAGGTGCCCCCTCCCCAGTGCCCAGCACAGGGGGACAGTCCCTGCCCTCCTCCTGCTGCCCACACTAGTGCTGAACGAGATCAAGTTCAGATAAGCACAAGACAGATTTGAAGATGATTAACAGAACACTCCTCAAGCTGTTGTGAAGCAGTGAAGCACCCTGGCTGTTCCCCCAGACACTGCACTTCCACAGCCCTTCTGCACACAGGCATGTTACCCATCTCACAGAGTTTCATGTGGCACAGCAGTGGCAAAGAGTTTAGCCTCTCAAAGTTAGTCAAAGACCAAAGTACAACAACCGACCAAAGGTGAAAGGTGTTTACCTTGGCTGCCTGTGTGTTTTTTCCAGATTCTGTTTTGGTTGTTGGTGTGGGCTGAAACATAAGCAACACATATTCAGACAGAAATTAAAATGCTTGGTTACTTCTAGGGGGTCAGTTAGTTACTTAAAGAAGAGTATCAGACTGGTCCACGCTGGTGATCACACACACTGTGTCACCACACACACTGTGTAACTAACACTCACTGCTTTGACTTGGCAAATCACAACACCCTGGAGCAGGTGTCCATGCCAGCAATCTGAGAGCACTCTCGTGTCTGCAAACACACACACGCTTCTCAAATAAAGGATGGAGAAGAGAGGAAAGGAAGATGCTAAACACATATAATTAGCACTTTGATTTACACCTGAAAATTTTCCATGTGGCCATGCCACAAAAAGTGATTGCTGTGATTCAGATCAAGTACAGTAATACAGAACTACTAGTAGAAAGTAAGAACATGTAAGAAGAAACACTGAATATTTTAAAAAGTTCTATCTATAAGAGGAGAGAAAACCAAAAACGTCAGCCTCCTCACCATGTTTTTCTTACTGTTTTTTTCTTGCTCTTGCTACTCCAGCTGTGCTACTGTTAACAGGAAAAGAGCCCCACAGAAGGGCTACAGGGAAGTCACCTAGGGACACCAAAGGGAAGGCTGCTGCCAGCTGTGGAATGGCTGGGAAGCACATGGACCCGAGCAGGGGCTGTGGTTTGATCTGCCAGGAGCAGCATGGGGAGAGCAGAGCAGGAGATGCTGGCCTGGGCCCTCTTTCCCATTGGGGCTGGCATCCCTACATGTCCTCTGCAGCCAAAGAGGGACACCAGCTCCATGTTCCTCTGGAACTCCTCCTGTGTGTCCAGAGGAGGCCACAAAGATGATCAGAGGGCTGGAGCACCTCCCCTATGAAGACAGGCTGAGGAAGTTGGGGTTGCTCAGCCTAGAGAAGAGGAGGCTCCGTGGTGACCTTATGGCAACTTTCCAGTATCTGAAGGGGCCTACAAGAAAGCTGGGGTAGGGCTTTTTACATGGGTGTGTAGTGAGAGGACAAGGGGCAATGGTTGGAAGTTTAAAGAGGGGAGGAGATTCAGGTTGGACATTAGGAAAAAGTTATTTCCTATGAGGGTGAGGAGAGCCTGGCCCAGGTTGCCCAGGGAAGCTGTGGCTGCCCCATCCCTGGCAGTGTTGAAGGGCAGGTTGGATGGGGCTTGGAGCAGCCTGGGCTGGTGGGAGGTGTCCCTGCCCATGAAGGGGTAGGGCTGGATGGGCTTTAAGGTCCCTTCCAACCCAAACATTTCTATGATTCTATGTCCCATTGCACTGCATCCACCTGCAGCAGAGGGCTGCAGTCCTAGGGAGGAAAAGATGTTCCACTTCCCTTCCACTGCCTGCTTCCACCTGCACTGTGCCAGTATCCCAGAGGCCACATTCTCAACTGACTCAGGAAACCGAAAAATAGCCTGGAAAATAAACACAGCATTTTTTAACCAGCTCCCCAGCTCACAGCACAGTTGCACAAATGCATGCAAAAGGAAGAAAGCCAACTGGGATGTGGTTTTGTGAGTGGGCTGTGGTAGCACTTTGCTTCCTCCATTCCTCCAGCAACAGCCACAGGCTGTCTGCACTCCTCCCTGGTTCTCCAACCCTTCCACCTAACCCCTGGACTTCGCCTACCAAACCAGAACTTCCACATTCCTTCCTCTGCAGCCCAGACTCACAGCTTTCAAAGAGAGGAGTAATAGTGAGCAGTTTACTTGAGACTAAGGATCCACAGACACAGCAATAAATGCTGCAGAGGAGTCCAGAGCACGTTCAAGAGCAGTTGCACACCACGGACAGGCAAGCGAGACGTGGTTATAGCAGGTAATTAGGGAAGAGTAGCTAATTTGTAAGAAAATGAGGACTAGACACGAAAGTGATTCAGCAACCTTATTTCTTTATAAAGAAGCCTGCTGTCAAAACGCAGAGACTTGCTTAACCTTGCAGGAGGAAGGCATTAATAATTCAACAGACTTTAAAATAAAACATTAGTTGTCTCACACATGCAAATGCAGGACAGTGTTTAAAACGGCTTTGTGTTGCTTTGTGTTGCCAGTCTCTGACATGCTGAAATATCCTATGCCTGGACTACTCTGCTTTTGTCTCACTCTGCAAATAGACTACAGATTTATTGCATTTCAAATTTCAAGCAGGGAAAGACTGTAACAACTTTTAGAGAGCAGGCTGGATTAAATTCTATGAAGAGGAAACTAATACAAACGAGCGCTCTCAGAAACACAACAGGAAGGTGAAACTGGAGACTTGGGGGCACCTTCATGTGTGAGCAGCAATGAGCACACACAAACGGAAATGTTTTAATTGTCATGCAGCTCACTGATACCAGTGTAACCATCTGAAATGTGTGCATGGAGGAAAAGGGTTCTAAAGGTGGAGGGGAGTGCAATGGCTGGCTGAGCTCAGGTTGGAGTTGGAGGCCCCTCAGGGATGGGTGCTAAGAAACAGGAGGTGACAGATAAAACCTGAAGCCAAGGAACTTCCCCTGTGGTAAAAGGAAAATGATCATGGTAACAAGGCCACCAAAGGCCAGACTGGCTATTCCAGAGGTGCTGTGCAATCTGCACCCGCAGGCACCCACAGACTGACCTGGGGAGGGAGCAGGCTGTGCCTGGGCAGGGGAGCCCAGGGTACTCCCTGCACCTCCTCCACTCCCACCTGCAGCAGGTGCAGACACCCCTCAGCTCCACCACTGCTCAAGCCCCTGCTGGCCTCCTGTGATATGCAGTATTTTGTAATTTTCACAGTTATGATTATGGGAAATGGGGGAACGAGGGAATCATTACTCATTTGTTTAAATAATACAGGTAAATTGTTAGGCAACAGAGGCGTAAGCGAGGATTATGACTCTTCTAACAAGTACAGTATGTGATTGATGACACAGCCTTGACACTGAGAGGTTCGAGTCATAAGACAAGACAGAACAAGGCAGGGAAGCTGTCAGGTAGACAAAGATATGAGATTAAGGAGAAAATGCAACTGTACATACATTAAGAGCTATCCTGAATTCTCTGAGCATGTGAAAAATTGTCTTTAGGTAAATAACCCTGTAGTTGCACTGGGGGGAGCTAGATACATGTCACAAAAGGTGACTGAGCTAAAAATAAAATCAGTATTGCTGTCATAAAATCCTCCAGGTACTTTGTACAGCATTTTTTAGGTATTTCTATTTTTTTTTTAGGAGGAAAATAAGCTGCAGAGAAGAAACAAACAAAGTAAAGTTACTCAGTACCAAAGCATGAAAAAAGAAATTCCACTGCTTTTTTATTTTTTTATTTGTGCCTAATTGTAAGAATGAGTTTATCAGGAATTCATACCTTTATTTCAGATGGCTTCATACTCTGTGGTTTTGATGCATCCACTGATGGGAACTGCTTCTGAGAAGGGGGAAAAAAAAAAGGCAATTAATTAATTTAACCTTTGTTAGATATACTGCTATTAAGCAGGAATCAGCAACCTGAATTAACTAGATATCAGCTAAAAATTGAATAATAAGTTACTGCTGAAAATTATAATTACCATTTTAGATCTTCTGTCCTGTATTTCTACAACACACATATGTAGGATCTCAACAGTGTGATGCCCACAGATTTTCTGATAACATTTTTTTCCTGAAAGCAAATTTTGTAACAAGTGTCAAAACTCAAATCCTGCTCTCACACTGAACCATCTCTATAACCTACCGTGCAGCACTGTCCCTGAATTATTTTAGCATTTAACAAAAAAAATACTTACAGATTTACTAGTTTGTCACACAAAAAATTTAATGTTAAATCAGCAAACTCACACAGGTTGAGATAAAAGGAATTAATCCATGTGTAACACACAAGTGTTGCTACATATCATGCAACCATGTTCCCCTGGCTTCAGTGGCGTTAATCTGTGAACAGTGTGTTTTAATTCTGCTGTGACTGTACTAAACTTCAAAGCTCAGAAATGAATATTCTTTCTCACCAACACTTTATCCAGCTGCAATACTACCCCTCTACTACTCCTGCTTCATGTTCCTCTGCTTAGAGCTGCCTTTGCCACCTCAATCACAGCAACACGTTCATAGTTTACATTTAAACAAACAGCAAAAGTTATCAATTTCCTAGATTTTTTTCTTCCTGTTTACCATTGTCAGTTGCTGTATGAAAACACACATTGAACAAACCCAGAAGCCATGTTCCTATGCCATACCTGGGGTGACTTCAACATGGAAAACATTGCATAGCAGAAGCATTTCCCAACAACCAGACAGAACTGCACAGATTTCAAAGCTGCCCTGTGGGGATGACACTGATGACACTGTGCTGTCCCCACCAGCATATCTGGTATCCTGCACACCTTAGTAAGAGGTCTGACTACTCTAAATACACACCAGAGAGGAACTTGCAATTGCCACACCACAGAGATGTGAACAAGGGATATCTGCTTCCACAGATGTGTGTGTATATATATATATATATATATATATACACACATATATATATATATATATATATATACTGACTGCATAATAGATGGGAACTTCTGTAGAGGTGGAGACATACACAGGAATGTACAGAGCCTCCTACCTGAGGACAAGGAACAAGTTCTTAAACACCCTTGTTACATATTTTCACTACAACCACCAGGTAAACTTTAGGCAACACCTTATTTTTCTTCATTTGTCCTGTAATAGTTTTTCCTTTCCTGTTCTTTCTTCTCCATGAAATTAATCTGAACACTTTCTACATGACTGACAAGCAGGCATCTGTTCTACCCCTTTGTATTAGTCACTCTAGTCCCTGTCCATTTAATAAGAACACATTTATCTGAGCCCTTCTCCCTTCCTCCCCTCTGAAAACTCCCAACAAGCCTTCTTCTTGCAAAGCACCAAAAAGTCTGAGCTCCAGCACAGCAGCACCTCTACAACCTGCAGAGATTAATGAAAGTGTCCCAAAGACACCAGCTGCTTTTTATCTCTACCCTGCCCAGCCAGATGGCAGCAACTGGCAGCAGCTACCAGACATGGTGTCCAAGCTGAGGAGACAAAACCCCTTCATGCACGGCTGCTGAGGGGTTACTGGGGGATGCCAGGCCACCTTCAGGGTTGACTGGAGGAAAAAACCCTGTCCCAGGGAGCCAGAGGGCATGGGGCACTCTCCTACAGTGCTGCACCACCACAAAGATCTCCCGGCTCCCTTGGGGGGATGATTCCCTGGCTCCTCTGGGGGAATGATCTCCTGGCTCCCTTGGGGGGATGATTCCCTGGCTCCTCTGGGGGAATGATCTCCTGGCTCCCTTGGGGGGATGATTCCCTGGCTCCTCTGGGGGAATGATCTCCTGGCTCCCTTGGGGGGATGATTCCCTGGCTCCCTCCATGGGATGATCTCCTGGCTCCCTTGTGGGCACACTGTGCCTCGACAAATTTACAGCCGTTTTTGCATGAATTCCCCACTATTCAGGCCCTGAATCTTCCATTCTCTCCCTGAAACGAGACACTTACCAGGAGGAAGGGGGTTCCTTGTCCCTCCCAGCCCGGTCTGTAGCCACAGAGCCCTGCAATGTGACAACACCAGGAGCTGCCCGGGTCCAGCCCCTTGCCTGGCAGCTGCTCTTTGCTGCCTCTTGTCCCGGTTTTCCTCTCCCCAGGGCTGTGCCCAGCTGTGATCCGGCTGCATGTGCTGCAGCCTGACAGCCGGGCAGGCGAAGCAGCACACGGGGACGTGTCAGGCGTGGAAGTAAATATTAAAAGGCTGCCTGGCAACCGGCATAACCCCGGCCTGACGCACGGGCCCGGCACACCCTGCGCCCAGCACCTCGCAGAGGAAAAGCAAGAGTGGCCTGGTTTGAGCCAGATACTTTCCCTTTTACTGATTTTTTCTTTTTTCTTTTCCTTCAGTAAGCTTTCTTTTAACTAGCAGCAAAGTCTTCCAGCTTGGAATGATAACAAACGCTGGGATGTTTGTTACTGCCAGGACCCCGAAGTCACGCCGGTGCCAGCTCTGGCACCACCAGATCTCTGACCCCCCGCAGGAGGCTGAGTTAGACAGACAGCAAAACTGGCCAGAGAGATTCCATTCCATGGAGCTACGTGAGCTCACAGGAAGGACAGAGAGCACACAAGACAACTTCCTCCCTGCTGCTTCTTCCCTCCTCCTCCACCCATGGCCGGCGCCCGCGCAGGACTCCGTCCATCCCTCCCAGGGACCCCCAGGCTCCAGCTCTCCTGACCCTCATCACCCTGCCCTCTCTGCAGCAGCTCCGGGACTTCTGGGGACTGTTCCCAGCTCAGGAGATGCTGTGGGAGTCGCTGGGGGTGGGGGGAGGCAGGAGGGGTTTACACATTCCTGAACACATCTGTGTGTCGTTGTACGTATTTTCTTTTATCATTAGTGTTTAATTAAAGCTGTGCAGTTCAGTTTTCAACCCAGAAAAGTCTCCTCTCTCTCCTTCCCTACCTGGGTGGGAGTGGGAAGGGATGGAGAGCATTGCTGCTGATCGTGAGTCAAAGGGTGACAGAGAGCAAAGGGGTGCCAGGCAGGTGCTGCTGCAGAGGGAGCCAGGTTCTGGTTGAGCTGTTAGGGATGCTCCACAGCAGGTGGGAGAACGAGCATCAGAGGTGCTGGCGGCTGTTCCTGAGGCTGCATCCCCAGGGCCTGGCCCTGCACGGGTACTCATGCTGCAGGACACCCCGAGGGCCTCTGTCCCAGCCTGCAGGGAAGGACCCTGCCAGCAAGGGGCAGGCTGCAGGTCCCAGCCCACGGACAGCTGCTGCACAGGTCTTCAGAAAGCACCGCTGCCAGCCATGGGAATTATCTCCCCAGGGAAGCGGGGGGCTCCACAACATTGGACACTTCAAGGATTAGGCTGGCCCACCTTGTCTAGACTGTGCTCTTGCCAAGAAAGGTTGTTTTGCCAAGACCTGTTATTCTGCTATTCTGTATTTCACCTTTGCAAGTTGGAAGAGGAGGCAAACTCCTCAGCAAAGCATCCAGGGCAAAAAGGGACTTGACCAGCTGCTCCCACAGAGGAATCCACCAGCAGTGCAAGACCACCCCTACTCCCACCATCACAGAAGAGGCTCAAAAGGCAGAGAAGGGGCTAACAATGATTAAGTGAAGACTCCTACTTGTTCATTACCCCACCCTACTAGCAGAGCTGCCAGGTGACAGCACCTGTGGGGTCACAGCTCATGCTCTCTCCACCCTGCCCAGCAGGCAGGACTGGCACAAACAAGCACAGGAACTGACCAATGGACCTCAGATGCTTTTGGCCACGAGTTAGGAGAATAGCTTTAGAGGAAGGGCTGATGAAGAGACTGGGGATCTTATTTGTTAAGAGAATGAATACCCCTAGAAACTCTTTGGTCACATTAATGGGACAGTCACAACAGTAAAACTGTCACAGAAACAGAAAGGTGGATGAGTAAAACAACAAACATGCCTACCAAAAATGGGTCCTCTAGCTTGACTGTGTGTACCTCAGGAATCTGGAAGTAAAAGGGAAAGCACAACAGGAGAACAAAACAGAGAAAGTAAAGATGACAAACATCATGAGAACATAATTTTAACTACTGAGGGAACTGGATGCAAATGCCTGTTTGGAAAAAAACAAATATGGCAGGTGGAGAGGTCAGTGAGGCCTTTCAGTTATGGAAAGCTGGAAATAATTAAAAGTACCCCATATGCAATGAAACCAAGAGCTATCGTCAACTGAAACTATAAATTTTGGATATTGGTGAAGATTTATCAGACTTGAGAAGGTTGTTGCCCACCCTTTGAAAGAAGCATCCAGGGTAACAACACACCAATGAGCTGCCTTCAGAAAGAGATCTTGAAACACCTGCCAAGCAACCAACACCAAAACACTTAGATGATAACTAGAGAATAAGTTAGACCAACAGATTGGTCAAGAATAAAGCATGTAAAGGCAACACAACACAATACACTGAAACACGGACAGAAGCCAGGGTGGGTAAGAACAAACAAAGCTCCAGAGGCGGTCATGCTGTCACTGCAACTTCTCACAGTACCCGAAGTGACATTTTCCAACATGAAAACAGGGAAGCTGGTGTGTAACACTGGGTTATGAGCTTGCTTTCAGTCAGCTTCCAGCCTGGGCGTCTGTGGGGAACAGTCCATCTTCTCTCCCCCCACATAAGACTAAACAAAATGCCTTTCAAGCCAGCAAAGCTTGAGTGGCATCTTTTAGGCGATTTAGCCAAGGAGGGTCTGGAACAGGCCCCTTGCTCTACCAGGTAAGTCCACAGCAAGAAAAGAGCACAGAGTTATGATAACTGGCAGAAAAAATGAACAATAGGTTAAAGATGCCTCTGACAGAGTACCTACCTGGCTAATGCTAACTGGCTAATTGGAACAGTGGTACTTTACTCCAACAGTGATTTCTGATCTATAAAAGAGCGCAGGTTTGACAGGCCCGGGGCTCTGCCTGCCCAGGAGGAGACCCTGCTGCAGCACCAGAACCCATGGGAAGCTGGAGGAGACCCTGCTGCAGCACCAGGAGCCATGGGAAGCTGGAGGAGACCCTGCTGCAGCACCAGGAGCCACCTGGAATGCCAGGGCTCAACTCCTACCCTTTTACTCCATTGATTCCACACCTCTCCCTCGGAGTGCACATTTAACAAGACCACAGTGACTTTGAATTATTTCCCTGATATATACCTAGTTTGCCTCTCCTGAAGCTTGGTCCCTCAGTTTGTATTAACCCTTAATAAAGCGGTTGATTAATAAACTAAACATTGGCCTCAGTGACAATTTGTGAGTGTGGTGAGGAGGGGCATCCTGAAATACCCTAAAACACAGTCCTGCCATGTCCGTTCCTCTGGGAGAGGTGAACACCATGTATGAGCCTCGGGTTCATCCACAAAGCCCTCCACATTTTTTGGGGGGAAGTCACAGAAGCACCTGACAGCCCAGTAGCCCCCCTGGTAGCTCGGGACAGCATTTCAGGACACTAAGGCTTCTCTGACAGGCTGGTGGTAGATTCAAGGAGATCAGACACACCACCACCAAAACTCAAAAGCTAGGCAGACAGCAATGCTGAAATATGTAAGGTTACAATGTCACTCACCAAAATATCTTGTCAAAAACAAGCAAGGAAAGAGGAATCCAACATAAAAATCTGTTACCATGACAACATGAATACAAATGTAAAATACGGGAATAACTTTCTATCTTTTTGGCTTGAGTTTCTCTAGGTCAAGTGCTAGGACGGTTTTGGGTCATCACAGTGCAGTACTGATGAAGAAAGAAAGATCTGAAGACAGATTTAGGAAAAAAAATTAGAAGAAAAATAAGGTATGAGGACGCTCAGTGACAGGGAAAGCAAGTCAGCACCTCCTGTTTTCTCCTCTGGTCACGGAGCCAAGAAAAAGGGGAAAGAAGAAACTGGCTTGTTCTCTAACAAAGAATCCCAAGTCAGACCTCATGGATCTTCCCTCCATGGGAGATACTACCAAGATGAACCAGGCATTTCCACCCTTGGCAGCCTCTGCATGAGCTGAAATCAAGATTTTCTGAGTGATCCAGCTGTACTCAGCCTGGGCACAGGACTGAAGAGCCCCTGGAGTGCTCTGCCGGGCTGACAGACCTCACAGATGCATCAGCTGTGACTGTTTGTTAGGCCCAAAGCTAACACCAGTTTTATTACTTTAATTTTGCTAACTTTCTGATGTAAACATCAGAAAAAAGTCTTTGCAGTGAGAGTGACAGAGCCCTGGGCCAGGCTGCCCAGAGAGGCTGTGGAGTCTCCTTCTCTGGAGACATTCAAAGCCCCTGGACACGTTCCTGTGTGATGTGCTCTGGGTGCCCCTGCTCTGGCAGGGGGGTTGGGCTGGGGGATCCTTCCAGGTCCCTTCCAACCCCTCAGATTCTGTGATGCTGTGAACTTACAAGGTTAATTCCAGGCAGCTGTGTAATGCCAGACAAAACCTCATCTACCCAACTACACATGGTGGCTGCTTCACATGAGTGGTTCTGTTACTGAGCTTTCACCGGCTGTCTAAGACATGGGCAGCAAATGCTCCTCAGAGAATTACTGTGAAAAATACTGTGTTATTTCAATTCAGCATAAAATACATTTGAGCTGTTGCAGGTTTGCTGTCCCTTGCTTTGGTGGCATGTGGCTGTGGCTGGGCAACCCTCACCTCCCCAGGAGGAGAGGGGCTGGGAACAGGCCAAGGACATCACCACAGGGTACAGACCCCATCACTCTGAGGAACCAGTGCAGCCATCTGTGGCATAAACACAGTTCCATTTATTTCCCATTAGGCCAAGTGGAGCTGTAAGACACAATCTGAGACAGCATCTGTGTGTGTATGCACAAATACACACATACAAAAATATATAAGCATATATATTTAAAGCTACAAGTCAGCCAAGAAATGCAGTGATTTCAAATTGTAAAAAACGTAGCCGTGATACTGCCTCTTCCTAGGAATTTTATTATTATGGTATCTGTCATAGCCAGGTTAAAAATTAGCAAATTGAGTGCTCCTGTGTAATTTTCCATCCCAAGTAATTCTGGAAATACCCTATTATTTTGTAATTACTGTTCTTACAGATAGTTCTGCTATTAAATCACTAAAAAAAGCAAGACCCTTTTAAAGAGAAAATTAAAAAACCCTATACAACCAACAGAACAGTATTTTTTTTCCCCAAGATTTCAGGCTATTGGTTAATTTTCTGGAGTACTTTAGTACTTAATGAAGCGGAATAGCAGGATATAGGTTTCCAGTCAGTACCTGTGTATTACTCAGACACTGGCATGTTTACATAAAAC
>NW_009952053.1:267831-280332 GCF_000747805.2 Chaetura pelagica
TTTTCTTTGTATAAGCAATCAGCACGATTTCTTTTCTAAACAATTTACACTGCAATTTTTAATGACTTACCCTGCCACATGTGACTACCAGCGTGTCTCTTTTATTTCCAAAGCCTATTATCATCACTGAAATTCACAAACACAGCACGCTACAAAGAAAGCCTACTGCCCATGCCAGCTATTGAGGGGGGTGGGGGGAAAAAAACAAATCCTTGGAGGACAGTTACTTTATTTTGTAGCTAAATTCTCATTCAATCTGAAATTTCTCACTGTCACTGTGAAGCCACTGAGCTCGTGCCTTTACTCAGCAAGGCCCCCCAGCTTTGCACTGGTTGCCATACAGCAAACCAAATAGGACTGAAGTGAGCATGGAGGTTCACTTGAACAGGCAGCTTGTTGAATTCGTCTTTTTTGGTTCAGTGCTCCAACATGCACCTTTTTAAATACCCATCTTAAAAAAAACCCAAAGAACATCAACAACAGGGCTGTTTCCTGTGCTGTAAACATGCATAAACTCAGCTGCTGTGATTATACGCAAAAAATACATAAAAACTCTTACTATTATTATTAAATTTCCACAACTTGACAAACAAGGAAAGTAATATCAGAGATAAACCAACTCCCCCTTAGAGCTCTGGAAGTTAGAAACAGATGTGCTCTGTTCAAACACAGACAGCTCAGAGCAAATGTGGAGAAGGAACTGAGGTGGAGCTGAAGCACCTGGAGCTGCAGAGCACAGGGGTCCCCATGGGACTGCACTGAGACTGTAGGTGCCTGGGGAAGGGCTCCGTGCCAGGACACGTGGGGGTGGAGGACCATGCACGGAACTCACCCATGAGGAGAACCTCATCAGGACTTTCCTGCTCAAGTGTAATCTCAGGAGTGCTCCAGAACTGGATCTGATAACCTTCGCACTTGACACACCTCCTGAACAACAGCAGAACTAGTAACAAGTAGCAGGATGATAATGGTGCTTCTTTTCCAGACATCAGAGACAAAAGCCCAAGACCACACAGAACCATGCCTTGCTGCAGAACTCAATTCAGAAGATGATCCAGGTTACCACTGGGGAAAAGACTAACCCCAAAACCTTTTTCTTCTGCAATTCTCTCACCACACAGAGTTAAGCATTTGCAACAAATATGAATCCATACCCAGAAGCATGATCAACCATCATTTAGAGATGCTAGAAGAATACTCAGGAAGTAACCCCATTTTCTCATGAAACAAAAATATGACAACTTTTTTAAAGAGACTGGTTTGAATCAAGGAATTCAAGAGCTGATCACGAGCTTTTGCAGCCTCAAGTGCTACTAAATTTATTGGTGATCATGGCAGACTATGCCAGATGACTTCCATAACACAGATCCAAATGGACTGTTCTCTTCTATTTTGAGTACTAAAGAAAAATTTCTGCCATGTTGCCACAGAAAATAAACCTGGCAATATTTAATCACTGATCTTTATGCTTTAGCTAAAGCTGACTAGCCATCCTACTTACATTTAAAGGAATGGGTTTTTAAGCAGTGTTTTTTTGAGATAACCTTTGAATTTGGTCTCACTCAATCATGTTATCAAGCACAATCTATTAATAAGATAATTATTATATTTACCACAGTGTAGAACAAGGCTTCATACCACCTAGAAACTAACTGACCTGCCAAACCACCCTTAGGTTTGATGTCTGGTTTAAGATTTATGGATTTCAGCAACCCATGGCAAGTCCAAAGCTTGATACTGACTGGGATGTTTGCTTTTCTTTATTTTAATAATTATTAAGTCACTATTAAGACTCTGGAACAGCTTTATGATTGAGTGAAAAACAAGCACGGGCAGTGAATGACAATTGACTTTAAATATTTTTTGTACCATTTTACTCTTCTTTAACTTCCAGCACCTTGATTTATGCTCACTCATAGGCAGGAAGTCAAGGAAAAGAGTTTGCTAGTTGGTCACAGGGTGTACACAGCACCTAAACATGAAGAACTTCACAGTCACACCGTTCAGTTTGTGGGCAGAAGACATTATTTAGACTTCAGTATGTAGCATGGCCACTGCTCTACAACCTTTTCTACAGAAGGGAAACTTCAGTGCTGCTTCATGATGACTGCAGGTGATCTGGAAAGAAAGCCAGAACACCCTGAGCAGGGTAGCAGAGGTAACAACAGAACAACACTTCAACATCACAGGCTAAATATTTCTATTTTCTTCTAAATGGAGTTAAAAGCAAAGACTGCCAGAAAGCTCTGGTTCTGCAGCCAGACTATACCTCTGCAGGTACAGTCTGGTAACAAAGCACCAGAGGCTTTGTTACACTGGAAAAGCTTCTCAACTCACAGCATCAGGCAAGTAAAAACATTTTCTTTTCAAATGCACTTTTCATTGTCACAGATGATGTGGCAGGGAGAAATTTATTTTATTGTGATGTTTATGAAGAGTGATCTCTGTACCTCCACTTGATCACAGAATGAGTTACTTAACTTGAAATTTCCCTCAGCTATGCATGGAAAAATGCTCAGAAAAGCCATTTATTTGACCATCAAGTAAAACTCCTCAAAGGGCCCCCCTAAGTGTCACAAAAAGAGTTCTGACCAGTTGTTTTAAATTCCCTATTCTTACTTCTTAAAATGTGCTCCTCAAACACCTCATTTTGGAAGCTTCCTGTTTCTATCACGAGTTGGCACACACTGAAATTTCACTTTTATTCAGTCATATTCAAATATTAGAAGCAGCTCAGCAGTGCTGCCACTGCTCTTCTCAAGTTCCCACTCTGCACAGCAGAGCATTACAGTACAGTACAGCAGAGCAGACAGCTCAAAAACCCTCTTTCCAGCACCCACTCCTGCAGAAGGTCAGTACTTAGCTGGAATTTCTAAAGCTGTTTCCACCCCTGTCAGTTGTTTTACACAGCAGAATGTTCCACAGCTATCTGCAGCAGCAAACTGCAGGCTGATAAGAAACCAGCAGGAACACACGTGGTGAGGTGCCAGCCACATGCCAGACAGGGCTGCTGAGCTCAGCTGGGATTTGTGTCACTTGGTCTGCAGGGTCACTGACAGAGACCTCCACAGCAGAGCTGGAATAGGAAATTACAAACAGGGCTGGTGCTCTTTAAAGAAGGTTTCAAAGGACAGGCATCATAGAATGGTCTGGGTTGGAAGTGAAAGCCCACCCAGTCCCACCCCCCTGCATGGGCAGGGACACCTCCCACCAGCCCAGGCTGCTCCAAGCCCCATCCAACCTGCCCTTCAACACTGCCAGGGATGGGGCAGCCACAGCTTCCCTGGGCAACCTGGGCCAGGCTCTCCCCACCCTCACAGCACAGAATTTCTCCCTCCCATCTCAGCTCCAGCTCCCTCTGCCAGCTGGAAACCCTTCCCCCTGCTCCCATCCCTCCCTGCCCTTGTCCCAAGCCCCTCCCCAGCTTTCCTGGAGCCCCTTCAGGCACTGGAAGCTGCTCTCAGGTCTCCCTGGAGCCTTCTCTTCTCCAGGCTGAACACCCCAACTCTCCCAGCCTGGCTCCAGAGCAGAGCTGCTCCAGCCCTCCCAGCATCTCCGGGGCCTCCTCTGGCCTCTCTCCAACAGCTCCATGTCCCTCCTGTGCTGGGGACCCCAAAACTGGACACAGTGCTCCAGGTGGAGTCTCATGTGAGCCGAATAAAGGGGGAAATATGTACAAGAGGATTTCATCATAAGATGGAAGATCTCTGAGGTTATGAGCTTGTGGGTTTTTTTTATTATAATAACCAAAGCAGGTAATACTCAAAATGGGCAGCTGGCAGTCACAAGAAGTAAGTTAGAAATTGGGATTTTTCACTTCCAGGACACAGAAACATATTATTCATGAAGTCACCCGAACTGATACACACATTGTCAGCCTGGTATTGGACACCAAAATGAACAGAAAATAAGACTGGAGGTTAAACAAAAATTGCAAAGTCATGGAATTGTAATAGAGTTTTAGTTTTAAAATATAATCTAAGGATAACAGTACATAACCTTTGGATTGGGTTAGGTTTGGTTCTTAAGATAATTTTTGAAAAAACTCAAAATTGTTTTATTATTCCCACTTAAAAAGAGCCAGATTGGGGCATTTCTTACTTCAGCATTGGATTTTAACTCAGCATGTCTCAAAATTACTTCAGAAAGGCCCTCCCCATGCTCCAGAGGAACAAACACATCACTGTTCAATTAAAAAACAAAAAAGATCCACCTTCAGCCCTGTCCTGCCTCACAGAGGCTTTCTCCCTGGGGATCAAAAATGTGAGCTTCCTAGTCAGCTGAAGCACTTTTTCTAAGCCAGGCACAAAGGCAGGTACAGAGTTATTCCACAACCAGGAAGGCTTTTGTGCCTTTAATAGCTCCTGAGGAGCTCAGAAGGCTATCTGACCTCTGTTCCCCGACAAGGCTCCTCCTTTGGCAGAACAGACCCAGGACAAAATCCCAAGCTTTTGTTGAGTGCAGGTTTTCCTCCCTCCAAAAAAACAAGAGCAAGAAGGATGAGAATGAACACACTGGAGACCCAACTCCCTCCTTTACTTTCTGTAGACAGAGGATTTTCCTCTGCACCCACGGCTAGTCCTGCAGGAGCCACCACCTTCAGGACAACACAATCTTATCTGCATTTTGAACTGGGAGTGTCTGCTTAAGGTACAGAGCTCCTAAAATGAGCTGTGAGAAACACTGGCCAAGAAACTCGTCCCTGAAACCACAGGATCAGGAACTGCATTTTCTGCAGGCTCTACATACCTCACCTATCTAATCACTCCCATAAAAAAATGAGAAACGGAACCCAAAAAAGCAATGTTTTATACAAGAGGGTGACAATAAGAAATATGTGAGCCTAGAAAAGAAAGGGTCTTACTTAGAAGAAATTATTATCTAGTATGTTTTATGTCCATTTAAAAAAATACTGCATTGAGATAACTAGTTGTCCAGAACAGGTAAGAAGGTGTCTGCCCTATTCAAAAACTCTGTATTATTTAACACACTATGTTCTTTTTCTCCAAAGAAGGGAAAAGAAGCATACTAGTAACAATATTGAGTAATGGCATAACCTAAACCTACCTATCCTAATTTCTACTGCTACAGAAAGAACAATATACAATGTATTGTAAAGTATTTATTCCCCTCCTATGTTTATCGGGTATTTTAGCATCTTTTAGGTGTCACGTTTAGGAAACTCTGTTTGTCTGTAAGTTACTGATACATAAGCACACTTCAACCAAGAAGCTGCTCCTCCAGATCCCCACACCCTGACTGTGCAATACCCTGTGTGTGCCACAGGCAGACTGAGCTCTGCATCTCTGTGTTTTGGATCAAGAACAGCGTGGGCTGCGAGCAATGGGGGAAAAAACAACAACAGCAACAACCAAAAAAACCCAAAACACCAAAACTAAAATGCAAACACAGAATGACTTACTACTTTAAGTCTGCTGTTCCTTGTCCCTCCCTTCTTCAAGGCTGCTTATGTCATGAAAAACACTTCTCGTGCCATATGCAAAACACGCAGTCGCACAACTGCGTCTAAAAAGGCTGTTGGCAGTAAGTTAAAGGAGTTTAAAGGCCAACTCTACACACACAGCTGGCTCTGGAGGGCTCCAAGCCTGCTGATGACAGGATCATACCGCCAGCCCTGGAAGCGGTAGCTTGTGTTATTTCAGCCCACAAAATCCCCGGAAGAGAAGAAAATAAAAAGGAGAACTGCAACACAAACACGGATTAGCCTAAAGCAGAGGCAGCAGAAAGGCAGAGCCAGTATGAACAGCTAACTTACTTGCTGCCTGTGTGCCTCCTGTTTCCGACAGGGACACCGCGACGCGGCTGTTGTGGGTGGTTTCGGTTTTGGGAGGTGCTGGGCAAGCCCTGGCGAGCTGGTGAGCCCAGCTCCCCACCCAGCAGCACAGCCCCACCTCCTGCAGGGAGCCCAGCACCGGCTCTGCCCCAGGGGACACCCCATATCCTGCCAGCAGGGCCCTCCTGGAGGGGGCCAGGACAGGTGCCCCCAGACGTGGCTGTCACCAAGCTGACAGCACCGCGAGCCACGGACCCACTGAGGCTGGAAAAGCCCAGCCTGTGACCTGACACCAGCACATCTCCAGACCCTGGCACCAAGTGCCAGATCCAGCCTTCCCTGAGCACCTCCAGGGATGGTGGCTCCACCACTTCCCTGGGCAGCCCATCCTGCCACGTAGCAAACGCAGTCCTTGTCCTCCAAGTCCTGGGCAGCCACACCAGTGCTGGGGGCAGGAGCCCCCTCAGCAGAACTGGTTGTGTTAGCAGCTCATGGGACACTCCCTCCCCGAATTCAGACTGGTGACCCAGGCTCCCTGAGCACATAAATGTGACCAGCCAAAAGAAACCGAGATGGTTGGACCAGCTAAGGCCACAGATTAAGAGGACCAATTCTAAACAGAACAAATTCAAATAATGTAATCAGTTCAGAAGTTAAAAGCTGCTTCTTGCAATACTAGTAATGAACAGCTCCTGAATTATTTTTTTTTTCCACTACATGTTAAATTTGTCAGCACCTGTAGAATGGGGGGAAAAATTTGTATGGGTTTTATCTAAAGACAAAGACCCCACACCAATACAAGCATTTTTTCATAGTAGCCTCAATGCCACCCTTTATGTCACAGAATGGTCCAGGTTGGAAGTCCCTTCCCCTCTGGAGATCACCCAGTCCAACCCCTGCCAGAGCAGGGTCCCCTGCAGCAGATCCCACAGGAACACGTCCAGATGGGTTTGGAAAGTCTCCAGAGGAGACTCCACCACCTCTCTGGGCAGCCTGTCCCAGGGCTCTGTCACCCTCACAGTAAGTAAGTTTTTCCTTATGTTCAGTTTTAACCTCCTGTGCTCCAAGCTTGTGCCCACTGCCCCTTGTCCTGCCACTGGACACTGTGGAAAAGAGACTGGCCCCATCCTCCTGACACCCACCTTCGACCTGCTGGCCACACTCTTCTTAATGCCCCCCCAGATGGCACTGGCCTCTTTGGCTATGAAGGCACATTGTTGGCTCATGGTCAGCCTGTTGGCCACCAGGACCCCAAGGTCCTTTTCCCCAGGGGAACGAGAAACAAACTGAGCCCTGGAAGGGAAGCAGAAGGGGGAGAATACCCAAAGGGATGACACAGACTGATGAGGAAAGTACCTCATTTTTTACTTCAGTACAGAATGCTTCTCGTGTCATGGTGGTGTTAGTTTGATCATTGCACAGCTCCACAAGTTGCAACTCCTGATCTCGCCAGATCAGAGGCTTCTTTTACAGCCCTGCTGTTCAAATGCGAAGATAACCTTGGGTGATGGATGCCACATCTCATAATGTTACACAAAGCCAGCTCTTCCATGCAGAAGGCAGCTTCTGTGCTCCTGCAGCTTCCAGTTTTTAATGTTTTTATCTATTTTTAGCATGCCTCTGCCAGACAGACACAGTTCTTGTGATTTTCACGTGCAGGGCTATGTGCTGGCAACAGCTCTGAGGGCAACTTATGGAAACAGCTCCACGATTCACCACGTTCTTGCTGCAGAACACCTAGAAACTGAGCAGCTGTGCACTATGACATACACCCACTCCATGGGAAACATGAAAGGGAATTTCTCAGGCAGCCCATTTAAATATTTTGAAGAATAACCGCAAAATTTAGAGATAGCCTTTCCAACCTTCACAGTATTATTGGTAACATAGGAGTAAATCCAGGCACTCCCATGGATATTCCCAGTCAGCACTGTGACTTCAGATGCCTCCTACTCAAAAATGCTTTTCTTCACAATAAGTTCTCTGTGTAAAGCTCACAAAACAAACATTTAGTGTCAGCTAAGTATGGCATGTAGCAGAAAATAAACAAACAAACCAGGAAATACACTGACAGTAGGACTAACTTTTTATTATAATCTAGATAAACATGTGACAGAATTTCCAGTTTGCTGCAGAAATTGTAGGGACTTTACTCAAAGATAGTTTGCAATTCCTCTTTTTTCTTCTTGTTTTCCTATCTGTTGCACAAGCAGACTGAATCCCTTTTCAAAACAATATTAGTTTGTATGCCAGCAGAAAGCAGCGAAACTTAATTTTCTTAAATCATTAAGATAAAGAAACTTCACCTGAAAATATAAAAGATCAATCATACCTGAAAAAAAAACCAACAAAACAACCACTCTTACTGAATTTCCACTGCTGTTGAATCCTTCCAGCACTGCTTCAATAAATTGTCCATGAAAGTAATATAGACAAGCATTCTCACTTCACTAAGGTATAGCAGCCAGCAACAAAAGGCAATTATTACCAATTAAGATCTCATTAGGAGCAACGCCAAAAACTTGTTATACAAAAAACAGCAAAAAGTACTTTGGTATCAACAGAATTACCATATAAGAACACAAAGATCCAAGGAAGATAGCTGGGTCCAGCTGTGTTCAAGTATTAGTGCCTTCTATTTATAGCTGTGATTGAACACTGAGCTAGAAATTGGCTTTCCTGATGGCTGTGGAACTGGCAAAACAATTTAAAAGGCTGTAGAAGAAAAAATGCAGCTGTGCTAGTAGGGAACCACTGCAGAGGAAAGGGGCGAGTTCAGCTTTTCCTCTTCACTGCTGCCTAGTAACCACGATGACCTCCTGGTTTGTGCACCTTGGCAGTTAAAAGTACACATGGAAGAGGTTGCTCTTGAACAACCAGCAGATGCTCCTGAGGATCACAACCTGACCGGAATCTTAACTTTTCACTCCATTTAATCTACCAGGGCACAACCGCGAGGCATGTGCTCACTGAACAGACCTTGGTAGCAGCTAACAGTCAAAAAAGACTTTACATCAAAAATGAAAGGAAGGCTTGTGATAGACAGGAAGAAGTCAGAATATCTCTTAAGTATCTTTGTATCATAGAACCACAGGATGTTAGGGGTTGGAAGGGACCTCTATAGATCATCTAGCCCAACCCCCGTGCCACAGAAGGACCACTTGGGGCAGGTCACACAGGAAAATGTCCAGACAGGTCTTGAAAGACTCTACAGAAGGAGACTCCACAGACTCTCTGGGCAGCCTGTCCCAGAGCTCCATCATCTTCACAGTAACGAAGCTTCTCCTCACGTTGAGGTGCAACTTCCTGTGTTCTATCTTATACCCATTTCTCCTTGACCTGTTACTGAGCACCAGTGAAAAGACACTTGTCCCTTCTTCTTGACACCGACCCCTTAGATATTTAAAGACACTAATAGGACCCCCTCCTAATAGGAGGGGGACACTAATAGGACCCCCTCCTAATAGGAGGAGGACACTAATAGGACCCCCACTAATAGGACCTTCCTCTCTAGTCTCCTCTAGACTAGACAGCCCCAGGTCTCTCAGCCTTTCCTCATCAGGCAGGTGTTCCAGCCCCTTCATCATCCTCACAGCCTCTGTTGGACTCCTTCCAGTACATCCCTGTCTCTCCTGGATTGGGCAGCCCAAAACTGCAGGCAGTTCTCCAGGTGTGATCTCACCAGGGTGAAGATAGGGTGAGGAGAACCTCCCTAGACCTGCTGGACACACTCCTCTTAATGCACCCCAGGAGGCCACTGGCCCTCTTGGCCACAATCATTCCTCAGTCATTCACACAGGATCAAGTCATACAGGTACTTGGCACACCAAGGTTGACGACTGAGCTTTGCAGGTGCCCTGACCACAGGGAACAGAAAAGCCATACAGACATAAAAGAGAGCAGACAGGAGAGGTTGCACCTACTCCTTTACATCTCATGGACACATATGCATCTGAATACAGTCCTTGTAAGATGACACTGAGCAGAGCAGTGAGTAAACACTGGCAGCATTGCCAGGAGCCTAAGAGTGAAACAATGCAGAGCACAGGGATAAAATTAAGACACAAAATGAATGGCAGTTTAGATACCTAGTGCGACAACAACAAAGCCAGAGAGACAGGTGCTTGTGCTCTCAGGAGCAGCCCACACCACAGGATACCACCACAGGAAAACTAAACTACTCACATTATTAGCCAGGCATGAAGCAATGACAAGCATCCATCACACAAAAGTACCCATGTTCCAAACTCAGAAACACAAGTGACCCAAACAGAACACAAGCCATTAGTTATTACTTATTTCTAAATGAAGGAAAAATTACTTGGGAAGTAATTTAAAGGCATCAAAAAACCCCTCTGGCTATTCCATTTAGAGTAAGTAATTTTACCATGGTGCGTAAATAGGCTAAAAAAAAAAAAATAAAATGAAAAGCTGGAGCTGGAGAAAGTAAATTGCCCCAACTCACCTGCATTTTCAAAAAAGTTAGGAATTTATCTGGGATAAGGTGATAAGGTGAAAAGGTACATTAGTTAAAAGTATTATTTACCAACAAAATTATAGAGGAATATTTCCCATGCAGGCCACATTCAGGCTACAGCAGGGAAAAAAAAATCCAAGGAAGAAACAGCAGTCTGAAAGTTGTCTAAAAACTGGTGCAATGTGTTTGCTTGCATTGTAAGATTTGATGCATTTTTGCAGCAAAAGACAAGAGGCTGCCTTGCCTTTTCAAGGCCTCCTTTCCTGTACAATTACTGTAAAAAAAAAATTGCCTTTGGATAGGTATTTTTAGAGAAAAGGGCAAAAAAGAATACAGCTAGTCAAATGGCTTTAAAAAAAGTATGGGTGGCACAAACAACAAGCAGAGAACAATAAACTACAAATTTTGCTCTATTTTAAACAACACTACAGGCTCACAGGAGACTGCTAAATTTAAAAGATGTAATTAAGAGAAGGCCTAGCCTGACTTAAAGGTAAAAATCGCTAAGTGGGAAGTAAAAAGGTTAAAACAGCTATTGATCAACAGTCAATATTAAGACAGCATGAGGTAAGTACTTTCATAGCACATAATCTTTACCAATAAATACTCTGGAATATCACAGAAACTGGAGAAGCATAAAGTGCTGAGTAAAACACATAGACTAAGTTGTCATAACTTAATATAGAGCCATTTCTGGCAATCACATTACATCATCTTTTTCTCTTGATGCTGCCTTGCAGTTCTTATGCTAAACAGCTTCACTAAAAATGACAACACAGGAAGTTCCACATCAACATGGGTAGAAACTTCTTTCCTGTGAGGGTGACAGAGCTCTGGGACAGGCTGCCCAGAGAGGCTGTGGAGGCTCCTTCTCTGGAGACTTCCAAGACCATCTGGACACGTTCCTGTGTGACCTGCCCTGGCTGTTCCTGCTGCAGCAGCGGGGTTGGGCTTGATCTCCAGAGGTCCCTTCCAACCCCTGTGATCCTATGGTTCTAAACAAGTTAGATGTGAGCTTGCATTGAGCCACACAGCAGGTGGCTGATAGGCAGGAATGTTACATTTGAGACTGTCCCACGCTGTACAACTGGCACAGGAACTACCTATGGGTGACTACATCCTGCTTAACTAGCAGGTGAAAATTCCTGGCAAACTGCAAGGGACAGAAAAAAAAAACAACTACAAAAGCACTGAGCTGTCTCTGGTGATAGACAAAAGCATTGAAAGAAATGGACAAGAGGGTTTGTGGCCTCCTTCACCAGGTAGGAGGTAAAAATAATGGTTTTGGTAGCACAGAAGTATTTTTAGGAGTATTGTTTTACCAAAGAAAGTTAAAAATCCCATTCAAAACACTTCCTGCCAACAGGATCTTTTGAATGACGTGGCATATCCAGACATTAATTATTGTGGCAGCCACACTCGACTCCCTGCTGTACCTTGGTTCAGGATGACCAAGAAGCAACCAGCCTCAGGTCCTTGGGGTGAACTGGAAACCTCCTGGCTCACATTCAAGGGAGGGAACGTGGCTTGGAAACCCAAAAGTGCAATTTAACCAAAGTGCAGAACAAGGTAACAGAGCTAAGCCAAAGACATCTACCTTGTCTATACTACTGACTAGCACCCAAGTACTTCACCAGGTAAATATTAGCATCAGGATGGGCCCAATTTGAGCTTACTCTGGACAGACTGGACACCTAGTGACTGTCCCCTTGAGCAGTGATGTCTCTCAGGGTTAGAGATTCCCCACCTAGCACACTCAAGCAGTATTATGAATCATCACTAATCCATGCAGCTATGCAATTATTATTATAAACATTGTACAGGTAATTCCACCAGGCATAAACCATTGACCAAGGCCAAGATTAAGCTTGGCTCCAGCCACACCTGGTTTCATCAGGATTTAGAAATCAACTCGATTCCAACTCAGACTTTCCTTTGTATGTTTCTTCCATAGAGTGGTTAATGTGAACCTCGCCATGAAATGTATTGAGCCTTGTCAAAACGTTGTTAAAGCTTTGTTAAATTCCATCAAACTTGGTGAACTCTGACAAATTATTTCACCTCAATAAAACACTGCTGTTTCCTTCTCTTGAGCGAGGTGCATTCCACTCATCCATGACAAATATGCACCTAGCAGTGATTACCAACCACAGCCATCAGCTCACGCGTGACAAGCATCAAAAAGGGTATTTTCAACACATTAATTCAGTATTTTTCAAGACCTGAGCAC
>NW_009952053.1:280625-294449 GCF_000747805.2 Chaetura pelagica
TGCTTCTCTTCATGGACTACCAACTGCACTCCAATATGCAGATCATCTTTATAATGTCTCTTGCACCAACTTACACACTAAGTACACTAAGTGCTCCAGGGGGCATGAAAGCAAAGACACTTATCAGTGCTTCCACCTCACCAGATCCCTCTGAGTGAACAGAATCCAAAGACATGAGAAGTACTTTCAAGATTTAACACTGGGACAACAATTAAACAAATGACAGATGCTCTCTGTTAACACCTCTCCTTTCCTGGAAAGGGAAATAGAAGAGAGTAAGGGAGAGAGATTTATGGGTTGGACACTGAATGACACAGCTTTAGTGAAAAGGTAATGATGAAAGAGAAAATAACGAAACATGTACAAATATATGCAAAACCAGTATTGTACTTATTCCCCCAATAACCCTCAGGTCACCCCCGAGGTTGCAGGGCAGGCCCTGGGGAAGTCCCAGAGGGGACTGCTGGCCTCAGCAGCAGATAGGAGTTGGATTCAGGAATGCACAAGTTGGGATCAAACACACAGAGCCACGGACAAACACAGCTTGACCCTCATAATCCCTCAGATTTATACCCAGCACAGAACACTATGTTTGGTCAGTGCTGGGCCACTCCTCCCCACAGGAGGGCGGCAGGCATGACCCCTTCACTCCTGTTTCCAGAGCATAGTATCTTTAAAAGAACCAAGCAGTGGCCTCTGTTCTGCACACCATTCTCCAGCAGTAACTATAAATATCAAGCATTATCAGTCCTAGAGGCAGACACTGATTGAAAAGCACACTGTTGATTTCAGCAAGGGCAGTTATTTAGAAAAGACTTAACTGAAAAGTAAAATTACTAGAAAGAATACTGGTTCTGTCCTGGCTCAAACCAGGACAAACACCTAAGGGTGGAGACATAACCACAGCCCCGTAAGGCCAACACTGGCATTCTGCTGACTTTATTCCTCTCTCATTTCAATCCACTAAAATTTCTAGCAAGGCATGAACAGCATCTTAGTCTCTCAGGATACTGGTAAACAAACCGTTTTCTATCCCATTACAGGGGATGAAGTCATATCATACCCTCTTCACTTTTAAGGAAGACCCCTTCCTTAAGTGTGCGTTACCTTAACAACATCAGGTGCTCCACTTGCCGGTGTCTTGGGGGGCTGGCTGACATTAGCACTCACTGACGACTTCTACAAAATAGAAGACAGAGTAAACATCAGAAACACTGATAAAGAAAAAAGCAAAACTGTAAATAAATAAGTATATGAAAAGTGCACTAAAAAGTCTGTTAGAATACCTCATGCAAAGCAAGTCATCCCAACATATATTTGCTTACAGAACTTGAATTCACACCGACTCTTCTCAGACAGTTTTTCCCAGCCCACAACAGGCTGAGTTCTCCTATGCTGTTTTATAGAGGGTACATACATCTGTGCCATTTCCTGTGGCAGAACAACTCCATTTTAATTAACAGCTACAGTAAGAGCAACCATACACACTTTAATGAAAATTACAAATGAAAATTAGATGGGTAAGCAACTGCTGTACAGACATAACCTGAATGACAACACAGGAGGCAACAACACACCTCAGGCAGGGAAGTAAAGCTGCAAAGCTGAGGGCAAAATGATGGCTCTTCTAGTTAATGTTCTTGCAACTGAAAGGTCCAGTTTTCGACCAATGCAATGCCATTATGATCAACTACCACTGCAAAAAGTGACTGCTGAAATCACATCTAATGAAAACTGGGAAAATAAGGCATGTGTAATGAACACAGCAGAAAGCACCAGATTTTGGAGGCAGCAGATGGTAACATCTATTCCTTTTCTCTGGTAAGTGGAAGCTTAGGATTCACAGCACAACTAAAGCGTTCACACTTTAATTATTCTCTATAAGCAGGGAAGTCTGCAGAATGATCAGAAAATCAATCAGCAAACGTGTATGCAAACTCAGGAGCACCATTTTTCAACTGATGGGACAACAGGTACTGTTACAGACTGGGAGACTCAGACACCTGTCATTACGGGAATTGCCACCTCCTGTTCTCTTTCTGATTTAGCTCCAAAGGCAAGAGACTGTCTCATAACCAGAGCTGCACATTCAGCAGTCAGCCTCCCACCAGAGCATCAGGCAGTGGGCCACTCTGTGGCCATTTACATAGGATTAACATAATAAAAATGAGGCCCAACAGTACAGACTGACACCAAGCGGGATATTTACATCAGGGATTTCACACTTCATATTGGCCACATGGCAAAAAACTGGCATCCAGCTAAGACTTCAATCTGTTGAAAAAAAACAAAATGTAACAATGATTTCTTCCTGTTAAAGGGATGTTAGGAATGTGGCTGCCTCCACCAGAAGTTCCAGCTCCATCTGCTGCATGGCTGCTGAATTCCAGTGCTGCCCAGTACAGGCCAGTGCTGCCCAGTACAGACCTGCCCAGCTGCTGCAGTGCAGTCCAGCCCCTGTGACCTGGGGTCTCTGCCCAGGCTGAGGGATGTGGCTGCAGGCTCAACCAGCAGCAAAGCTGAGCACATCCCCCAGAGGCACAGCCACCAACCCTCCAACATTCCAGACCCTCAACCTTCCACCCTCATCAGCTGCAAAGTCCCAGGCTGTGGTAGTTTATGGAGAGCCCACCCACTACTGTGACTGGCCAGGTGACTGGGCACCTCTGGGGACAATGGTCCTGAAGGCAGGTGACAGGTGTGAGGGGTTCCACTTCGCAGGGACACCTTGGCTCTTACCTCTGACGTGCTGCATTAAGGACTCAGTACTAAGCCCTATCCACAAATGCTTCAACTTTTAAATAAGTTCTTAAGTTGTCAAAGAAACAGCAAGTTTTAAGTGCTACCTTTCCCTTTTCAGACAGGAAAGAAAAAGAAATAATGAAAACACAGCAGACCCCTGAAGAGCAGTCAGTCTTCAGGACATGCCTTCAGCACCACAGCTCTCCATCTCCACCTCCAGCTCAGCTGAAATCACAGTCTCTGCTCCAGAACCTGATGGTCCATGGTGTTCAGGACTCATCTTTGGGAACTATGACTACGTCTAAAACAACTGTGGTGCTCTGGAAGACCACAAATAATGTACTGTTTTGCAGAAGGAGTTTTGGTGACCCCAACCAACAAATTAAAACATTTCAGGTGCAAGGCTAGCCACTTTTTTTTTAGCTCCAGTTTGAACTAGAAAAAAAAAAACAACAGGGTTAAATAAATCCCTGTTCTGAGCATGAAGTTTTTAATGAATTAAACAGCAAAAAGAAACAATTGTCAAAGCAAACATCTATCTGTTTGATGGTACATGGACCAGCAGTAAAGGTGCAAGTAGGAAAGAAAGAAGAAGCAAAGAACTACTTCTCCTCTGGAGTAAAGACTACCTGGAGATAAGCTGTGAGGAAAGTTAAGCCAAGGCATCAAATCAGTATTCTTTACTGCCCAGGATAGGTTGAGTAGAGTAACACATTTCAGCTCCCAAGGTCATCTTTCAACAGTAAATCCTTCAGTATCTACCCTTACAGCCATCTGTAAAAGCAGAAAAATTGGCCACATCATGCTCCTGGGGTCATCCTTCCTTTACACTTATTAAAATAAGGATGTTATGTGCTCCCCAGCACCCTCCCCACAATGCTGTATCCAGGCAAAACAGCTCTAACACCCTTTACCAACAAATCCATCAGAGCTATCCCATCTTCTCCTGCTCCAAGAAGTGGAAGGGTATTTTTTTCTGGCAGTCTCAGACACAATCAGCTGAAGAATCACCTTGCAGCTGTACTGACACCTCGCTCCCCAGTCTGATAATAACAGAGCTAATGAATTATCAAAGCATAGCTTCCTTACGAAATCAGAAGAATCAAGAGCCTGTAGAGAATTGTCTGTGAAGGAACAAAAGCTGTGGCATACAGGTACTTATTATCTACTCTTCATTATTAGCAGTGGCTTCAAAACAGAAGGCAAACACACCAGTTCAGAGTTGAATATTAATTCCCTCCTGTTTAATAAAGGGGAGATAAAATGCATATCCCGCTGATATGTAGATTTTCTCACTGAAGACATGCCTTAAGACTGGTGTCTAGAAATAGGGAATAAATGTTGATTTTGGACTTTAACATTCAAGTGTTCATTACAATATTGCAAAGAGAATGCACATGGTACCATTGTTTATATGAAAAAAGAAAACCACATGAGGAAAGAATGTGCAATCTCTATTCTGGAAATGCTTTTGACAACCATAAGCAGCATTTCAGCCTCCACTTTTCAATCTTTCATTCAAGAACTGCTTGAGCAGCAATCACACTACTTCTTCCTACAGCGGGAAGAGACCCACACCACAAAAGCTACCAAGTACCAACATTTAACTGAAATAACGTTGTTTTCCTTAGCCAAAGAAGCAACAAAACAGAAAAGGAAGAGGAAGAAAGTGGTGCTGTACTCAGAACCTCTCTGCTGCTCCACCGAGGACAGATCGGGGCCAGGCTCCTCAGTGGCCCCCTGCAAGGCAGAGGGTGGGGATAAAAGCCAACCAAGCAAAGCAGTTGAGAGTAAGTAATCTGTTAGCAGAGTAGTAAGAAACCTCACAAAGGCACCAACCAAAGCTACTTGTGCACCTCTGTCATTCAGACCAGCAGTGGGCACTCCAACCTACTTTTACCAGCCACCAGGTCTTACTCAGCGTTATGCCCCTGCAGGAACCATAATGCTGTTTCTGGATGAGGAATCCTGCACGACAAGCATCAGGATTAAATGCTATCACAGAAATCCTGATGTTAGAGCAATGAATCAATTCTGAAAGGACAGCAATGCATCAGTGCCAGTCATCACTGTCATCCTTTCAAAGTAAACAATGTATTTCCTGTCCAGTAAAGAATAATGATCTGAGCGAGCAGCACATACTTTGTCTAGACTGCTGCCCAGCATGACTCGAAATGGCAGGGCGCCTTAGGGAGGGTCTTGCTTCCTACCATATCTGGTAAAACATGGCCCAACTCCATTTGAAGCCAACTGAGGCTTCAAATTCCTAGATTGTATGGGTCTGTCTAACTTAATACATTTTTAGAGGCACCAGCCAATGCACAGACTACATTTTTAGACTGACATAGACGCTCTCCCTGGTGTTTCCCTCTAAAACAGTTCAGACAACAACAGTATTTTCAGACTACGTGCAGTTAGTAACACAAGAACAAATCCACTCAGAAGAGAGCAGGGGGGTTCAGAGCACCATCACACAGAGCAGGAGTGTTTGGTTTACAACTACAGATGTGGTTATGAACTAAAGCACAGGGCAGCCCAAAAGCAGCCCTGGGAAGGGGTGATTCTGAGCACAGTACTCAAGAACAGAGCAGCAGGACCATGCAGCTCACTGCAAGGACAAGACCTGCCTTATAGACCCCAGGCTTAGCATCACATACCCCTTTTCCCTGACTATAGCAGTAGCCAACAGCAGGTATAAAATAAATCAGTGATGCAGACATGATTCAGGCCCTTCCAAGTACTGTCACATAATCAAACAATTGTGGCATACGGACTTCTTAATTTCAGACTATTTAATAAACCATCCTGGGTTTCTCTTCAGGGATTTTTTTATTCCCCCATCTCCTCTTGATATGGACTGTGGCAATGCCAAGCACAAAAACAAGTTGGGTGGAGAATGGATTGAGAACAGTCTTGATAAGGACCTGGAGGAGGACAGAGCTTTCTGCAGCCTGGTCTAGTGGAAGGTGTCCCTGCCCTTGCAGGGGGTCTGGAACTAGATGATCCTCTAGGTCCCTCCCAACCCAAACCATTCTATGATTCTATTTACATTTTAGCATCCAAAAGCTTCCAGAGCACTCATGTTGTGATGGCATACAAAGTCTGAAGTGATCTGAAACTGGTGGAAGGGCACAGGTAAGATGATGATAATGTCAAGGTGAGGGGTAGAGGAAAACCACACCAGCTGTCTCTCACTTGCTAACACCTGACATACAAAATTGTTAAAAAGCCCTGGAACATTAGGAGGGAAGGAGAATAAAGGAAATTTCCTATTTCATACACTTGGTGATGGCACCCTGCAGATGTTGACTCAGGACCATGATGTCAAAACACAGTGAGGAAACAGAAGGGCAGACATGGGAAGCACATCGCTCACTCCTGCTGGATGGCAGGTGCATCCCAGCTGCAAACATATACAACAGCATCAAGTGCATGAGCAACCCCCAGTTCCAACTACAGCAATTTATTTCCTGTTAGCATCTACCAAACACATACAGAAGGAATGAAAACATCTCATTAAAGCTGATTTAGCTTCTCTAGAAGGCTTTTATTCTCCTTAGAATGTGAATTCAACAAATGCAAGGTTCTGAAAACCAGGATATGAAGTGTTAAGATCTACAGCTGTGACTCAAACCTGTGTCCTAGAGCAGTGCCCAACACAACCACAACACACACACCTGGTCAGTCCCAAGCACAGTGTTGAAGAGCTGCCTTGATCTTCATTCTGTTAAGTGTCTGAACACATCTGCAGTTTCCAGCACTGTCCCTCCAGCACATTTTTTGCCTATTTCTACCGGGCACTGTGTACAGGTACACATTCATTTGCTCATTAGGTCAACAGATTACATGTAGCTCAACATGAGGCTGACCATTCCTGTTCAAGTAGTTCCTCCAGTCTGCCTAGACCTGCAGCCTGAGCAGCACTGCTGAAATGAGACTCTGCTAACATACATGAGGTAATGAAGTGGAGAAGATCAATCTTCCCAACAACAAGGTGGCCCTGTGAAGCAGGGTATCACAGTCCTATCCATCCCCAAACCCTCCCACAACACTTCTCTCCTGTGCTAGATGCAATGGCACTGAGTTATTAGTGCAACCAAGGGGTTTCCAAGGAACTACCACAAGCTACTGTGAAGGATCAGGGATAAAGAAAAATGGGTATAGCCTTAAGGCCACATCTTTGGGTTTTTTCCCAAAAATGGAACAGAATAAATTTAGTATTCTAGAAGGAAGAGTTGGAACTAAAGTACTGCAGTAAGCTTTATGTTTCTGGCCACAGAGTAGAAGAGGTGAGAGTGGCCCCTTGGGAAGAGAAGCAGGGAGAGACTGTGTGTATCCTTTGCTTTCCAAGCTAGACACCCAGCAAGCACAACAGTAGCTGCTGGAAGCAGCTGCTGATCTCAGCTGCAGCCTGTCTGCTCCAGCCAGCAAGAGCCAGCTGTGTGACTTCAGTGTCAGCCACACCACGGATTCCAGAAGCTCCACGTTTAAGCAGCAGCAGACATGAGCTGCAGCTGGCAGCTGTGCTAGTGATACCACAGGGGAAGGAAGCCCACTCACACAGCTGCGTGGACCAGAGACATGCTCAGTTTTCTGCTTTCTCTTCTCTCCTACTGAACAGCTGGATGACCTTAAGTAAGGCAATTCCAGCTCCATGCTTCAGCACCTCACCCTCCCCACATTTTATCTATGTGACTCAGACAAGGTGTCTAGTTCCTTCATACAATGCTTTAAGATCTAAGGATGGAAGTGCTGTGTGCAAGTCAATTAGTAAGTGACTGGAAACATGAAAAGTTAATACCTCCTCAAGAAACATCTTCTGAATGTCAGCTGGTACATCATAGATAATATGAACATACTCTCTGCTATGGCAAATGCCAAAACTGTACTGTTATTAAACAGATAATCTTCACACTGGCAGCTCCCAGCTCCTTTAAAACATTATTTTGTTGCATTATAATGCTAGAAAGGGAAAAATCTTACTGAAGTGTTTAATCTCTTCAGCACCTCTGTGCAAGTGCTTTCCTTACCAAGCAGATTTCTAGGTACAGTAAACCTGCTGTGGTTTCTTCTATCTGCTTCCAAGTCTCCAAGAGGGAAAGACTTAAGAAAGCCTATTCTACACCTTGACAGCACCCATTGTGAGTTCTGCTTCGTGCTATGGCTAATTAGCAATGCCTACTCAAACCTGTGTCAGACCTTTACTACCCTTACTTTCCAAAGCTTCTCTCCTCACTCCTTCAGGACTATATACCCATGAATCTGAGATAAGAGTTTTTGTTATTTTCAGCCAAAAAATCAGCATATGGACTTTTGTAGTCTTCCCTTCAATATCAGTATCAACTCTTCAAAGACCTTCATATTTCTTTATAATTTTAATAAAGCACTACCAAAGCTTTCCTTGCCTGTGGGCAAGCAAACTCAATATTCTAGACAAGGTTGCCCACAGCTATTTACAGATAGATTATAAACTTCTGCTTCAAAATCAGAAGACTACAGGAATAACCTCCAATTTTTAAACAAAAATGTAACATCTCAGACTCTTCGGAAAACTACAGAGGTTTTGAGTTGTTACTCAACTGTTGAAATATATCAGAGTACTTTGGAGGTAGAGGTGAACCACTGTAGAGCTAATGCCATTCGATGGGTCTAAGGAGAAGTGGTTTTATCTCCTTTCACTTTTAAGCACTGTGAAGTCAATGAAGAAGTCAAATACATGAAGAAATTCACAAGAGGAAACACACAGGTACACTATTCTAAGGACTCACAAGGTAAAACACCAGGACAATAAACTTAGAAGCAGTTTTCTATTCCTAGCTTGAAGCAGCTCCTCTCAGCAAAAGGTCAGAAACAGTAACTGCACAATTCAAAGTACTGGCTTCATCTTGCACCCTTCCCACAAAGAAGTCAGCACTTCTATGTTAAGAGCATCAAGGTTCAGTCAAACAATTTGGCATTAAACTAAGAATGCATAAAATAACAATGGTTTTTAAGAAAACACTAAACTGTCCACAGAGGAAAGGAGGAACACGTTCCCAGGCTAGACGAGCCTTCCTTGGAATTTGGACAGGAAAGAAAGGTAATTACTTTAATCATCTGCTTAAGAGGATGGTAATAAAAGCATTCACTGCTTTCATCTGCAGTGCAGTTAAGCACACCACAGCTCAAAGTTATGAGACACACCTATCTCTGGCCTCCCTCTATCTGTGACTGACATTTGAAGACAACAAGTTGCCAAAGGGTAAAAGACCTTCCCACCAGTTCTCTCTCCGCATCTGCTGTCAGCCTTCCCTGGGAAGCACTGCTCCTGCTTGCACTAGCCTTTGGGGGACTCAGATCACCCCTGGCCTGGGAGACACCCTCTCTTGTAATTGTAGCCCAACTCACTACAGCACACAGGGACACACAGGTAACAGGGCTTGGAGCTGTGGGAAAGAGCTGGCCCTTCAAAGCACTGCTCCCAACACTGCCGCACCCCACGCGGTCTCTGGTGGCTCACAACACCTGCTGTGCTCAGGCTGTAAAGGTGCTTGTGTCAACTCTATGTTATAACCAGCACGGACTCTTGAACTGTAAATACCTGCCCCTGAGGAAGCAGTATCTTTAAAAAGAAGTATATTTTTCTAAAATACAGCACTGACTACGTATTTGAAAGTGTGTCAGGGGATGGTCCAGCTGCACAACAGCCACGTATGAACTTGGGTTTGTATCTCTGGAAGAAAAGACAGGATGCACATCAGGTGGAAAGGGTCACAGTGCACTCCTTTCACCCATCCTTCAGGACAACCAGAAAAGCAGGACACTTCGGCTGTGTCCCTCAGCACACCTGTGCTGCAGAAGAGACAAATCCACTGATTTGCACCAATGAACTATTTGTGAAAGGATAAGCAGAGCAGAGAAGCATTTTCACTTGGCTGCTCAGCCACACAAGACAAAACTATGCATTCCTGGAATGAATAGTTAGTGACTACAGCTACCAGCTAATTATCTGAAAATGACCACTTTACTGTTGAAACACAAAAACCTGAAATTCATTACCAACTTTTCTTCTTAATATTTGAACACTTGAATTTACCTCTGCCACTTCTGCTTTTTCCTCTTCTGGCTTGGAAGAAGCTCCACTTGCCTTCTTGTCACCATGCTGTAAGCAGAGAAAACAGACGTTTAGTTATTAAGATTTTAAACTGTACCTTCTACGTAGAGAAATTCCCAAGCATCTCAGAGCATGTGTGATTCCTTTCACCTACCACAATCTGACGGAAGGGATCATTTTAAGTTTTCTTTCTCACTTATAGACAGGATTTCTAAATGACCTGCTGGACAACTTCAAGGGAAATCACAGCTGGAAAGTCATGACTCCAAGGGCAGTGCACGGGAACAGGATTGTTCCTGTGCAAAGCTCTGGAAAGTACCAGGCTCATCATTCATCTGTCACCAACACAGCACTTGCCCTGGAAATGCTGCCAGTCCCACAGGCTTCAGCAGAAAGCAGAAAGCTCAGAGAGACCAAGACAACGTGTGCAACCAGGAGCATCCTCTCCAAACCCTGAGCTTTCCTCTGACACCTTAAAGTGCCTGTTTCTCCCAGCCCTCCTTACCTGGCAGAAAGCTGTTACTGTGACTTCTAGAATTCTGCTACATTCTACAAAAACAATAAAGCTGTCAGAGTCCAGGCATGTGTGCACATTAGGAAATATCCTTCTTGCCAGGTTCCCCAGACCTCCTGCATCTTTCATCCCCTCCAAGACTTTGAACCTGCTGTGCAGCCCCATTTGCTCCCCACATGCAGCAATGTACAGAAAGGCAGCTTGTTCAGCATGCATGCTGGCAGGGCATGTTTTACTCTATGCATCTCTCAACAGCACTGAATACAGCCCCTCAGAACATCTTTTTCAAAAGCATACTGTTTAATCTTTACATTAAAAAAAAAGCAATAAGAAGAAATTTTACCATCAATATAAAAGGCAACATAATATAACTATTATCTAATATCTCAGCTAGTGTCACTTCCTACACCAACTGAGACATCAGGGAATGAGGAATCATGTCTGGTTGGTTTTGTGAAGTCAAGTCAGGAGATGATTTGACACCCATTTATTCCCTTTTGTTTTGAGGACTGAGCAGCAGGAGGTGAAGTTTGCTAACTCACTGAAGTAATGAGTTCCTACAGATTTTTCTTTACATGGCTATAGGGAGAAAGTAATCATCCATGAATCACTGCACTCTCTTCAACAGGAGCAGTGTGTTCAGGCACATGGGGAGACAGACTGGGAAAATACTACAGCTGAATGAAAAAGCAAAAGAAAAAAATAACACATCTCTAATCTGTTCCCACTATGGTGGTACATGGTAAAAATTTTGAAAACTGCTTTAGACAACCTCTAATAAATTCAAGTTTTTCAAATGAGTCTGGCCATGACTAAGATACTTGACAAGTTTTTGAGTTGAAAATGCTATTCTCATACTCCAGCTGTTCCTCTATGGAGGAAAAACAAGACCCACAGGTTCCCTTTACAGGTAAGATACGAACTGATTCACTGCCCCATAATAGCACTTCCAGTATTGACACAACTAACCCAGTTACCTGTGCCTTTTACTGCTACAATAAAACCACACCACACATATGACAGTAGCAGCAACGCCAGAGAGTGAGCTGCTGCTGACAAAATGGTAACTCCAGAGTCAGCACTGCCATGGGGCTCAGGAGCTACAGCTCCTGCCCAGCAGAACTCTTCCTAAGCAGAGACCCTCAGCATCACAATGCTCCAGAAGTCCAGTGCTGCCCTGAATCCAGCTAATTCAGCTAATAAAGCAAGCATGTCTTTTTGTATACTGTATATATTCTATTCCTTTTAGTCATTTGCTTTTTTCAAATTCGGACATAGCTTTAACAGCAGCAACACCAATTAAAGCCCAAATCATTGTGGTTTGTTGGTTTTTTTTCTTTTATTAAACCAAGGTACAGAATGCAGAAGCCTTATTTAGTTCCTACTGAGTGTGCCAGACTTTTACCAGGGGCTAATCTGGTGCTATCCTGCTACCTAAGTCCATCTAGTCATCCTCAAGCCAAGGAAACCCATATCAGACAGGACACAGCATCAGTAGAGAGCAGGACAAGGGGGATGCAGGACCCCTCAAACCACCCTTCAAGCAGAATATCAACCCCGGTCCCCAAGGGACCCCAGGGCAGCTTCACTGGCCTGAGACAACAAGGAATGGATCAGGACAAGGACCATAACTTTGACACCCCTAAACCCAAGTTGGAGAGAGATTAAATGCCTGCCATTTTCCCTCCAGAAGGCTACGTCAAAAGCAGCTGTGATACTTTGACTAAAAGGCTAAATACTGTTTAACTGCAGGAACAAAGCACATGTGGCCTGACCAAAGTGATTTTTTATCATGTCAGAGTCACAGATGTGTGCACATTAAGCACTACTATTTTCTGGCCTCAGATAATAAAAAAAAAGTATTACCTCACTCTAAAATCTGCCACCCAGAGGAGGCAACCGTGGAAAGCACAGCTTCCTAGTACACCTCCTGGGAAGACCATGCTGGTTCTCTGAACAGCTGACGCTCCAGGCACATGAGAAGGGCACTTCAAAAACTCTCTTTTCTGCTCTGTATTTGCAAGCTTTGAACTAGATGAATAAATTAAAGCAAATAAATCAACCCGCTTAGCAAGAGACCGAGCTCAGTTTTTTTGGAGATTGTATGCACGGATTACTCCTCTGTGTTCCCCAAGAGATGACAGACTTGACTTTTCCTTCGGGCCTTCCTTCCTGTTTTGGCTCATCCTTCCTTACTGCCAGAGAAACATATCCCTTGCCAAACCAGTGGACAGGAGCTGCTCCAGCTCTGCCACACAAACAGCAGGCCTGCAGTTGAAGTTAAATTTCTAATTTAACTAACAAACTAACAGCAATCCATTATAGTTATTAGGTTGCCTCAAGTATTTTCCAACTTCCGTCACTGAAAACATAACATGCAAATCCCTCCACAATCACATCTTCACAGAATACACAAAGTAGTAGTAATATGAACAGGAATGTTTAACCTGAGATCTTCATCCTTTCTAGGGTGGACAAAAAAAGCCACAGCACTTATGATTCTACAGAGGCAACTTCTGATTCAAAGGGGTTCAATAAACTAGAAAGCAGCTGTCCTAGGTGAAAAGCACAAAGCAAAATACCACAACTGAGCTCACAACTGTATTCTCAGCCCCTGCTTCCAAAAATCAGACCTCAAGTAAAGGTCTTGCTTCAAGAAATTCCTTTGAAACCTTGGGAGGCCCATCAGCTAATGAGCCTCTGGTTTATCTGGGAGGCCAGGCTGGGTAGCTGGGAGAGAAGGGAAGTCTCCTTGCAAGACTCTCAGCTGAAGTCAGCCAACCCTGCATGACACACTGAAGGATTTGCACCATTTCATGGAACCTGAACCTTGTTCTCAGTTGAAACAGGGGAGAAGACAGAGACCTCTGGTGCTGCTCAGAGAACTGCCAGATGGAACAAGGTGTCAGGGGCCCTACAATCAAGCAGCGTAAGGAATGGAAAGGTGGGAACTAGATTCTTCTCACAGCCATCCCATCCTGCTTCCAACACATTAGCCAGTAAAAACCTGGCAGAGTGAACAGCGAATCTCTTCTGTGCCTGCTCCTCTCTCCCACCTTCCTGCCTCGCCCTCTTTAGCCCAGACCCTGCCCTGTGTGACACACACAGACAGGAGAGGCTGCAGAGGCTCTTCTGGTGCCAACTGCAGGGCTGGGCACACAGAGCAGCTTCCTTACCTGACCACAGGTACTCAGGCTGCCTTAGCACCTTCTCTCACCCCAGGCTCAGTGTGGCCTGACCATTCATGTCATCACTTAACCTCTGCAACTGCCAAACTCTCCTCCTTGTGACTCTGCCACCTCCACCCCCAGAAACGTTCCCGAACACCAACCCGAGCCGCTCAGGGGAATTTAAAAGCACCAATCCAACAGACTAGGAAACAACACTGAAGCGACGGCTTAGCTCAAACCCACCTCGCAGGACACGCACTTCCTGCGAAACTGCCTCAAAACACCGAGCTGGGTTTTGCTCGGAG
>NW_009952053.1:297011-300914 GCF_000747805.2 Chaetura pelagica
GGGGCAACGGGAGGGTCTGTGCACATCAGGGGCTGCCCGAGAGCCGGGGGGTCACCTGCCCTGCCTGGGTTACAGGGCGGTTTGGGCCCGGGGTTGGTGGGGATGGTTTGGGGGAGAGCTTTGTGGAACAGGGATGGAGGTTGGACGGGGCGATCCCAAGGGGGGTTCCAACCTGAAAGGTTCCCTGACCTCCCAGGATCACCCATCACCTTGGCCTGAGTGGGATGGGTCGGGGGCACTGCCCACCCTGCCCGTGGCCTGGCTGCTGCCTCCTGTGGGTCTCGGCTGTTGCTGTGGATTTAAATCCCACAGCCCAGCTCGTTACATGGACAAGCTTTCCAGATCCAATCGTTTTTTAAGTCCTGAATGTCTTCTTGCATGTGTGTCTTCACACAAATAGGGTGCCCAGGATGTACAGGTGAGTCTTCAAAGGCAGCACAGCACAGGTCAGCCAGAATGGAAAGGAGGTTTCCCACAACCAAAGCACCCTGACTGGGAGCAGCCCTGAGGGGAAGGAGCTGGGGTGTCGGTGATGAGCAGCTCCCAGGCTGTGCCTGCCCCATCCCTGGCAGTGTTGAAGGGCAGGTTGGATGGGGCTTGGAGCACCTGGAATGGTGGGAGGTGTCCCTGCCATGCAGGGGTGGGACTGGGTGGGCTTTGGGGTCCCTTCCAACCCAAATCAGTTGGGGATTCTATGACTCTACAGAAGGAGCATAATATTGAGGTAGAGCACACAGACAGCATCTCTATGGTGAAATATCCTCAGGCACATGTGAACAGGTTTTGCAGCCAGAGCCGCTTGTTACCCATTGTGGACAGTGATGACCTGTCTGGTCTGATCCTGCTCTCTCCTACAGCTTCCTGCCCTGAGGACCAGGCATGTTTTTGAAGAGTGATAAATAAATAGTTTTTTTGAAAGGGACTTAAACTCACAGCACTGAGCTTGGTTACACAAGGTGTTTTCCACTCCTGATCATCGACTAGAACAATGAAGGATTTTGAAGGAGAGCAGAGATGATGGGACAGGCAGCCTGCTTCTGAGCTGCTCAGCCATTCCTGGCATGTGTCTTGGTTACCTGGCCAGACTTGGAAGCTTTGGGTTGGTATGTCCAGTGCTAAGGTCATACTCATACACACAAGCACTGATAGAAACACACCAAGGGACCACAAGACTCACAACTCACAACTACATGACTCCATATTCAAACACTTCTTGCATGTCAAACAGTCTGTTCAGCAGCATGATGAAGTCACCAATTTGAAATCACACCCTCCTCACAGCTTTGATGCAGGGCTCAGGTATTCATGATGGGGGACCTTTGCTGATAACAGGGGGATCAGTCCTTGGTGAGGTTTCCTATTGCACCAGAGATGCCAACCCCACTGTGGAGCAATGGATGTGATCCCAGAAAGAGAGCTGTGGTTGTTCTCCTTTCAGGACCCAGCCACCTTTATTTTCTGTTCAATCAGCATTTGATCTGCTAAGAGAATCATCAAATCATAGAATGGTTTGGGTTGGTGGGACCTCAAAGCCCACCCAGTGCCACCCCTGCATGGCAGTGACACCTCCCACCAGCCCAGGCTACTCCAAGCCCCATCCAACCTGCCCTTCAACACCCCCAGGGATGGGGCAGCCACAGCTTCCCTGGGCAACCTGGGCCAGGGTCTTAAGATCTTTCATCATCATTTTAAATTTTTTTCCTAAGAGACACATGAAGCTAAGAAAGCTTCTGTAATAAAAGCAGAAACAGCAACGTGTGCCTGCTGAAAAGCACGCTCAGAATCCACGCTGAAGTGACACAAGGAACAGTAATTGGGAGCCACATTTGCTGAGCTGTCCTAGGAAGCAGTCAGGTGTGCAGGTCAGGTGTGAGCTGCAGGGAGGATGAGACATCCACTCTGCCACTGGCTGCTGCGGAAACCCACTGGAAATCTTGCTTTGGGGCAAAGGGGTTGGCACTTCTGTTTCTATTAGAAGGCTCCTCTTGTTTACCACTGCTTTAAGAAACCATTGTTTATGGGCACTTCCTGCATAAATTTATCCTTAACTAGTCGAGATTACTTTTACATGTAAGGAATATAGGCAGCACAGGATTGAGAAGGGATACTTGTTCGTTAACAGGAGTGGTCTCAGCTGACAGATGCCTGAGTCAGCTCCTCAGCTCCTGCAGGCCTAAACACCACACCAGCAGCTTGCTCATTTGGGTAAAGATTTGGGCTTTGAGTGGAGGAGTTGCTAGTAATTACCCAAGTCAGTCTGACACTATCTTTAATCAGGAGAAGAAAAAAATAAAAGCTTTTCTTGTGGCTTTCACCAGCAGACACACTATGTCATTTCAAAGTCACAGTGGGTTTTCTCTTTCATTTTCTACTTACTCCATCCCAGCATCTGCAGGCAAAGAAACACAGTAAAGCCTGCTGAGACGTTCTGTGTCGTTGGTAGTGCTCTGCACAGGCTGGTCAGAAGCAGGTAGAAGAGGCGATGGACAGTCCAGACACAGTTTGTTCACAGAGCATTGGCTGGAGCAACAGCAGGTGGCAGGTCAGGAGCACAGGTTCTGTGATTGTGTGTGATGTGAAAAAGTATCTGGAAACGTTTTTTTATGCCCTTAGCAGCCCTGTGGAAAAGGACCTGGGGATACCAGTGGATCCAAAGCTGGGCATGAGCCACCCGTGTGCTGCTGCAGCCCAGGACAACTCCATCCTGGGCTGTGTAACAAGAAGTGTGGCTGGCAGATGGAGATGGAGACCTCACCTAGAGCACTGCCTCCAGCTCTGCAGCCCCCAGCACAAGACAGACATGGAGCTGTTGGAACGTGTCCAGAGAAGGGCCATGAAAATTCAAGGTATCGGGACCCTAAAATTGGAATTGAGAAACTCAGACTCATTTTTCCCTATCATACCCCATCGCCAACGGGCACCAGCTGACGTCAAGTCCAAATAAAAAGGTGCTCAAAACTCTGGCAGGATCAGATTAAATTTTTGCCAGGCACACATATTTTATTAGTATAACTTGCATAATAGTACTACTGCAAGCTTATGAGCCTATGAGTCAGTCACCGAATTTACAAAAATAAAGTACAAAATCTCTTGTATAATTACATTTTTATCTAGGGCAGTTTTTTAAAGTCAGTGAGTATAAAAGCAGTCAAACAAGTTCTTTCTTTAGTCTCTTCCCTGCTCTTCTTCTGGTTTATGAAGAAACTTGTCACAAGTTTTTGTTCTGTTCTCTTCCTCTCAAAACCAAATCCATGAGGTTTTACTTTTTTTTTTTTTTCCTTTTTAAACGGATGCATGCAGTCCCACCCTTTTTTAAACATACCAACAGTAAGAGACAAATACATTTCCCTTCTTCTACTTCTTTTCTTCACTGAGTGTCCAATAAATGGAATTTTCAGTTATGGAAATCCTGTTTGTTGATAAGAGCAAATAGTTTGATAATGTCCTTGCTCTATAAAGCAGTAATTGAAACCCTTACTACTGAAAAGTGTGTTTCTGATAAATACCCACATTTCTGCACATGTTATAAACATGTTCTCTTTTATCACATGAATGGTTTGCCCTCTGTTTGTTTAGTGTGGTTTGAAAATTTCCTGTTGGACTCCATCCCATTGCTGAATGGGAATTTCCTTTTCACAGACAGAAATCCCAAGCTTTGGCACCAATCAAGAGAAAATTAGAATTTTCCTTGGGTTTTTGTAGTATTTTATTAATTCCTAAATACTGACCTGGGCTTTAATTTTTAAAAAAAGAAAAAAAAAAAGCACAACAAAAACAAACACAAGAAAACAAAAACAAAACCACACAAGAAAAAGCACTTTGAAATTAACTTAGAATAATTAGTGGAGCTGAATTTGAGATGTATGTAAAAAGTTGTTATTTATCCAGGTGTTGTATTTCATT
>NW_009952053.1:300942-306719 GCF_000747805.2 Chaetura pelagica
CAGCAGGATGTGTCATCCAACCAGCAGTGACAAAAATGTATCTTGTCACCTTCATCATCTGGGACTTTGTTCCAGCCCCACATGTTTGGTCCTCTTTCTTCTCCACAGCCAGTTTTTGCTGCTGAAGCCAAAGAGTGCCATCATTTTGGGGAGTCACTGGACCTCCAAGGCAGCTCAGGCGAGAACTTTGTGTCCCCAGAGTAGCTCCAGCAGTTGATTTGGAAACAGGCTTGGAATGTGAACTTTGGGTCATGGGTTTGTTTCAGTGTAATAGAATCATAGAATCACACACTGGCTTGACTTGGAAGGGACCTCAAAGCCCACCCAGTGCCCCCCCTGCATGGGCAGGGACACCTCCCACCATTCCAGGCTGCTCCAAGCCCCATCCAACCTGCCCTTCAACACCCCCAGGGATGGGGCAGCCACAGCTTCCCTGGGCAACCTGGGCCAGGCTCTCCCCACCCTCACAGCACAGAATTTCTCCCTCCCATCTCAGCTCCAGCTCCCTCTGCCAGCTGGAAACCCTTCCCCCTGCTCCCATCCCTCCCTGCCCTTGTCCCAAGCCCCTCCCCAGCTTTCCTGGAGCCCCTTCAGGCACTGGAAGGTGCAGGATGTGCTGGTGCCCAGCTCTGCAGGGGTGGCCACAGCCCAGCTCACTGCTGGGCTTGTCTGAAGAGCTTCCTTGAAATGACACATGTTCCCTCAAGTGTACAGTAAATGGTGAAATTGCAGCAAAATATGTGTCCTGGAGAATTTTTTTTTTTTTTTTAACCTGATTTGTGAAGATTTATACATGTTAACATCACAGTACCATTCCTCTCAGCTTCTCAAACTCTCTCTGGGCTTAGTCTCTAAGTAGAAGCTGCAGGTGAGGAAAATTTTGATGACATCTCTGTGAGGTGTGACCAAAAAAGAATCTCTTGAGAAACAAATGTAGTCTTTTTACACTGGAAAATCTCAAAATCAACAGAAAATCATGGTAATAAAATACATACTTTATAAGCACTGTTTACATTTTCAACATGCAGAATCCAGCAAATGGTTTTTATTTGTGTCAATGCTGTAACTTGCAAATCATAAAAGCCATGGAAGAGATTTAAACTTCTGTGTACTTCTTGGAAATGTTCTCATTTAATCCCCATTTCCCACGGAAGACATGATTTCCTTGAGAGTCATGGCATTCCCTGCACTTATTCCTGGTTGCCAAGGTGTGCAATGATCCCCACAGGGCAACACTCACCTTCAGAAGAAATGAATCCTGAGATCCTTGGTATTAACAGAGACTTCACAAGGAAGGGTTATGAAAAAAATAAATGCTGTGGTTTTCTGAAATGCATCCTGTAAAATGAGCTAAAAACTGTTTGCATTGGTTTGTGAAGAGGCAGTAAATAATTTATGTGGCTGACTTTCCATGAGTCATCCCAGCGTAATGAAGGAAAGGTTTTGCATGACACCACATCTCTTTTTCTCTTTTGCTTTATGTTTTGTTTTTCTTAGCGTCTCACACACGTAATTAGGGCTGAAGAAGCCCAAGGCAGACCAAATTAAAATTTGCCACTGACCCAAGAGCAAAAATAAAACCAGCACTCGGCTGCTCTCTCCATGGTATGAATATACCCTCCTACTTGTGTGTCTGCCTTGCAACTGTTTTGTGCAAGCAGATGGTGCAATGCACCGTGTCCCTCACCAGCCATTCCCATGATTCCCAAGCAGAATGAACCACCAATGACCACAGATGAAAGAAGAACAATTCAAAGTGAAACAGCGCTGAAAGATGTCATTAATTCACACTGACCTGACACAACAACATACGAAGTTGAAGGCTGAGTGTTGACACAAACCTCAGAGCCTCTCTGGGATAGGAAAGGCAGGAACACCCACCCCAACTCCTCCTTCACAAGGGCAGCCCCAGGTTTCACCGGGTGTCCCCGGCAGCCGCGGGTGACACGAGCAGCACAGGGTGGCCATGGCTCTCCCAGGACCAGGGAAGAAGGTTGTTCCTGTGGCTGTTCCTTGGGTGCATGCTGCTGGGAGAGTGCTGGCTGCTCCAGCTGGGTTGGCAGCACTCAGTGCTCTTCTGCTGACACTGGCAAACATCGGTTTGACCTCCTGTGAGGGTTTTGAAAACCCTTCCCCGACGCTTGTTGGGCAGTGATGCTGCCTCTCACATCCCTTCAGCAGCTGCCCATGAAACAAGGGATCAGTCCTTACATGAGCACTTTCACAGTGTTTCCCTGGGTGCTCCTGAGAAGTTTTTATTAAAACCCCACAAACCTCTAGCAAGCAAGAAATTCCTGTTGAGAGAGAAGGAAACGACAGCGCTGGGCTCTGGCAGCTTCTGTGAGCTGTAACACTTGGGGGGATCCTGCAGGGATGCAGCAGCCTGGGTTTGGGGACCCCAAGCTTTTGTTCATATTTCTGGGGGGCTGTTGGCTTCCTTACTGGTAAGCTGAGCTCAGGGGGACCCAGGGATGTGCAGGGTCACACGTGTAGCAGACAAAGTCATTGACCCTGAGTTCTGTTTTTGCGCCGCCCTTTAAGTCACACCAAGTTTTTGGTATGATTATTGGGCTTATAAATGGGGCTATATCAATAACAAATAAAAGTCAGTGTATATCTTGTCCTCTCTGGCGTGCTGGCTGTGAGGGACCTGGCTGTGGTTTTCATCTCAGCACCAGCTCATGCTTAAAGACATGATTGTGTCTGCAAGATCTATCTGCGGGCAGACACACATCCACACAACCAGACACACTGCAAATACACACACGCACAAATGATTTATTAATGACAGCCTGGAGTTAGGAAGAAACGTAATCAGATGCTTTTCCAATCACAGTTGCATGATATGCCTGGGAAGAGGGACAAGAGCAGACAATGCTGCTCCGTAGGAGATCATTGCTGAGTAATTGCAGATCGTCTTGGTCAGGGCTGTGGAGGTTGTGCATTTAGCAGCCTCATTAGTGTCTGGTTCATCCTGTACTAGGTTGGCTAGTGCCTCCTCTGAAAGTGAGATCAGCATGTTAAAATCTGCATAAATATTAATAAGCACGTCTTCAGAAACAGCCCTGCTTGGAGCATGACATCCCTGAATCCATTATAGCCATCTCCTGCTTTGCCGTTACTTCCTGCTCAGATGTTTCCCCCGTTGCAGGGTTCAAGCTCTTCTTCATCACTGGTGACTTTGTGCTCTCTACAGACTGAGACTCACAGGTGTCCTCTTAAATTAATACCATTATTTGTGCCTTTCAAGAGAACAACTTGCAGTCAAAACAACAGGAGTGAAGTCAAAGGCTGAGGTGCTAAATGACTTTTTCACCTCAGTGTTTGGCAGCAGGACCAGTTGTGTTGAGGGGATCAGACTCCCTCAGCCAGGGGACAGGGACCAGGAGCAGAGCAATCCCCCACAATCCAGGAGATGGTCAGTGACCTGCTGCACCACACAGAGGGGCACAACTTCATGGGGCTGGATGGGAGGCACCCAAGAGTGCTGGAAGAGCTGGTAGGGAGCTCATCCAGCCACGTTCCATCACTTACCCCCAGTCCTGGCTGACTGGGGAGGTACCAGCAGGCTGGAAATCAGCCATTGTAGCCCCCATATACACGAAGGGATGGAAGGATGATCTGGGAAATGACAGGTCTGTTGGTCTGACTTCAGTACCAGGGAAGCTGATGGAGCAGATCATCCTGAGCACCACGATGTGGTGCATGCAGAACACCCAGGTGATCAGGCAGGCTCATGAAGGGCAGGTCCTGTTGGACTAACCTCATCTCCCTCAGTAACAGGGTGACCTGCTCACCGGACAAGGGAAGGGCTGTGGATGTTGCCTGCCTTGACTTCAGCAAGGCCTTTGAGAAGGTTCTCCTTCTCCTGGAGAAGCTGCTGCTCGTGGCCTGGATGTGCACAGGCTTTGCTGGATAAAAACTGGTTGGGTGGCTGGGTCCAAAGAGCTGTGTTCAGGGGAGCTCGGTCCAGCTGGGGCAGTCACCAGTGGGGTCCCCAGGGCTCAGTGCTGGGGCTGCTCCTGCTCAACACCTTTATGGATGACGTGGGTAGGACAGATGCACCCTCAGCCCGTTTGCAATGACCTGGGTGGGAGGGTCGACCTGTGGGAGGGCAGGAGGCTCTGCAGAGGGACCTGCACAGGCTGGACCCAGGGGCCAAGGACAAGGGCAGCAGTCTGAAGAAGGCCAAGTGTTGGGTCCTGCCCTTGGGCCACAACTAATCCTGCCCCTCTGCTCCCTGCTGAGGCTGCAGCTCCAGCACCGGGGCAGGTTTGGGCACCACAGGATAGAAGGACACGGAGGGGCTGCAGAGGGGGCAGAGAAGGGCAACCAGGCTGAGGAGGGGTCTGGAGAGCAGGTCTGGTGAGGAGAGGCTGAGGGAGCTGGGGCTGCTCAGCCTGGAGAAGAGGAGGCTGAGGGGAGACCTCGTTGCTCTGCAGCTGCCTGAGCTGGTTGTGGTGAGGTGGGAGTTGGGCTCTTCTCCCTGGTGACCAGCGACAGGACAGGAGGAGATGGGGTCAAGGGAGGTGGTGGAGGCAGCATCCCTGGAGGGGTTCAAAAATGGGTGGACATGATGTTTCAGGAGATGGTTTTGTGGTTGGGGGCTGTAGGGTGGATGGTTGGACTTGATGATCTTGAAGGTCTTTTCCAACCTTGATGATTCTATTATTCTATGGTTCTGTGATTATCAGAAAGGAAGTACAGGCTGATACAGAAATGTGTTATGGAAAATTGCAACACTGCTTTGCAGGAAATTCTTTTCTGTCTCAGAAATGTGAAAAAATATGAAACTGGGATTGGTGTGAAGGGCAACTCGGGTAACATGGAAAATACTTTACAGCTACATGCTGTTCTGAAGGCTGTGTACATTTTTCATAATTAAAAAAGAAAGCAAATGGAACTACGATGGAGCAGAACCGAGTGTAAGTGAGCACCTGGAAACAGGGCCAGCACAGATTGGTTTGACATTTAGTGCCAGTCAGGTGAAAAAAGCCCTCAGCCTGTGCTGGTTGCACTGTGCTGGACACATGGCTCCCACCCCGGCCACTGGCTGTGGCTGCTTTGCTGCAGGACAGCACCGTAATTTCAGCTGCTGGCTCACCTGAGTGTCCAAGCAGCAGGGAGAGGGTGAGACCCCCTGGTGCTTTGCTGGGGGACATCCCTGCTGGCAGCAGCAGCTCCCCTTGCTGCTCCTGCTGCCCAGAAAACAGAGCTGGGGACCATCCTGCCAGCACCCCCTGCTCTCTGGGCTGTGGTTCCTCCGCCTGAGCCTCAGCTTGAGGCCGGGGGAGCTGGGGTTGCTCAGTTTGGAGAAGAGGAGGCTTCGGGATGAGGCGACCGGCTGAAGAATTGGGCTGTGGTTACTCAGCGTGGCACGAGTCACGGCCCGGAGTGAGGAAATAAACCCTCCCCAAGACCCTGAGAACTCCAGGTTTTTCGCAACCAGGGCAGAGGCAGGAACGCCAGGCCCTGGGGACGTGGAAATCCTCCTCCAGGGCTCGGAATTTGGCACCACCAGGGGAAAGGTGGTGACTGGGTCCCTTGGCAGGGCCCTGCCTGGAGCCTCCCGCTGCCCCGGGAGGGCTTCGGACCCAGCCCAGAGCACCCCATTCCTGCACAGCACTGCGGGATGGCCCACAGCCCGTGGGCAGGCCCGGGAGGCTGCACCCCCGAGCACCCCCCTTTTCCCAGAAAGCGGAAACACTGGAAGGAAGTGCAGGAATCGGGACAGCAAAGCCCACAGGCCTCTCAGCCTCTCTGCCGCCCGCGGCACC
>NW_009952053.1:306758-311522 GCF_000747805.2 Chaetura pelagica
TCCCCATCCGCTGCTGCCAAAGCCCTGGTTTGCAGCTACAGGCTGGGGACAGAATCCCCAGGTCCCCGGGGAACCAGGGGGGTTGGTAAATGAGCCCAGCAGGAAGAAGAGCAAAAGGGGCTCCCAGAGCACAGAGGGGCTGGGAGCAGTCGTGGTGCTGGTCTGAGGTTGCCCTCTGCTCAGCCCAGCCTCACTCTTTGGGGGCAGGCAACACGTTTTTGGGGGGACAGGCTTGTTGGTTTGCTGCAGCCGGGGTCCCTGGGGGCTGCACCCACCCACAGCAGCCCAGGGACTGCCCCGTGTTGGGCTCTTCAGCCCAAAACCTGCCTTTCTGGGCCCCGAGCCTGCTGGGGAGCTGGGTGCTCTGCACAGTCCTGTTGAGGTGACTGTGCTTGTACTCCTTGTTTTTCTTGTTCACCTGCCCAGGAATCTGTTAGGGAGAGGTTTGCAAAGAGGTGTCCTGGGCTGGCTCCTGAGGCTGTGAGCGTGGAGCAGCAGCATCTTAAGGGCATGTCTGGTGCTGCTGGGGAGGGTGTCCTGCCCATCAGTGGGGCTGAGCTGCCTCCTGTCCCCTCCACCTCCCCACCCTGTGCCCTGCAAACCACCCTCAGCTCCACCACATACCAAGAAATCCCCACCTCAGGTGCCTCAGACAAGGTTTGAAACCCTTGGCTTGTGCAGTTGCAGCTGTCCCTGAAGACCCTTTTAGACTTTGCCAAGTAAACTCCACCACAGTGTTGCCTCCTGTTTTGGGACTGTTGGTTACTTAAAACTGTCCTGCCAGCAGAGCAGGTTCTTTCAGGGTGACACACACCTGGGCTGGTGTTTGCTGGACACAACCTCCCTTCTCCTCAGCCATTCAGTCCTTCAGGAGGGGTCTGTGATGTTCCCCTGATTTCAACCACTCCCACTGGGGGCCAAAGCAGCACCAACCCAGAACCATTAATTAGTTTGGTTAAGTAATGTAATTCAGCATTTTTTACTGGTAGCCCAACGACATCCACGAGTCGCAGGCACCTGAGAAACACTCAGAAATACATCAGAAAGACACTCTGAGGAGCTGAAGCTGCCAGACCTGCACAGCCCTTCCTGTTGTCTCTGGATGTGGGGCCCCAGCTGGCCCCCTCTCCTCCTCCTCAGGGTGCCCCAGTTGGACAGCAGGCTTTGGTTCTTTGCTGCCTCTTCTCTGGGGAACTCCCTTGGGCCGTGACTCATTTCCTCATGGGGCTCAGCTCATCCTGCCTGCTGAGCAACTCAGGGCTTGCTCTTCCCCCCTGCAGCAGCAGGACGTGTTTTCATCAGGCAAAGCTGCTACCTCAGAAGCCCTGCCTGGGTTAAGGGAGCAGAGAGCCTTGTCTGGAGGCCCCTCCACGAGGCTTTGCACACAAGCTGGCACCTGAGGAAGGCTGGGGAAAAAAATCTGGTTGCCTGCCTGCAGTGACACTTCGTGTTCCAGCTGCGCAAACACGGCAAGAGGTGCTGGAGACAACAGCTCAGAACGTGAGCCAGCCTGCAAGTTGAGTACCAATCCCTAAGTACTCATTAATAGCTTCAAGTCACAGAATCCCAGACTGGTTTGGGTTGGAAGGGACCGCAGAGACCATCCAGTCCCACCCCTGCATGGCAGGGACACCTCCCACCATTCCAGGCTGCTCCAAGCCCCATCCAACCTGCCCTTCAACACCCCCAGGGATGGGGCAGCCACAGCTTCCCTGGGCAACCTGGGCCAGGCTCTCCCCACCCTCACAGCCCAGAATTTCTCCCTCCCATCTCAGCTCCAGCTCCCTCTGCCAGCTGGAAACCCTTCCCCCTGCTCCCATCCCTCCCTGCCCTTGTCCCAAGCCCCTCCCCAGCTTTCCTGGAGCCCCTTCAGGCCCTGGAAGCTGCTCTCAGGTCTCCCTGGAGCCTTCTCTTCTCCAGGCTGAACACCCCAGCTCTCCCAGCCTGGCTCCAGAGCTGCTCCAGCCCTCTCAGCATCTCCGGGGCCTCCTCTGGCCTCTCTCCAACAGCTCCATGTCCCTCCTGTGCTGGGGACCCCAAATCTGGACACAGTGCTCCAGGTGGAGTCTCAGCAGAGCAGGTGATGGCTGTAAATAAAACCAGCACAGGTCTGGTGGGACGTGGGGCTGGAGCGGTGGCAGCTCCTGGCTGAGCTGGTCTGTGTCTATCTGGGTAATTTTCTGCTGCCTGGGAGAATCAGAACTTCCCAACTGGAACACAGGGTGCCTCGCTCCCTATGGAACAGGCCAGATAGATTGATCAGACTTGCAGGGTGCCTTGGAGCTAAACAGACTGAATAAAACCTGCCCAGAATCAGAGGAGTGGCTCTGGGGGATGAAGGTTCCTTGGCAGGGGTGTGTGTGCTGGAGTATTTATCTGCAGGGCTCCAGCTTCAGGGCTGATTGCAATTAAAACAATGCAGAGGGAGGCAGCTGTCCCAGGGTGCACCAGAGGACACTGCTGAGATGCCAGTAATGCTGAGCCCATTTCTGTTCATTTTAATGCATTTACTACTGATTATAAACAGCAGCAGAACTGGCTGCAGAGAGATTAGATCGTGTTGGCAGAGTCTGTTGTTTTATTCTTTATTTCCTCTTGAAAGACTGAATCATGTCCCATCTGCTGAGGTCACAGCTTTTTCTTTTTCTTTTTCTTTTTCATTTTTCTTTTCCTATTTCTTTTTCTTTTTCTTTTTTCTTCTTCTTTTTAATTTTTTTTCCTTTTTCTTTTTTCCTTTTTCCCTTTCCCTTTTCCATTATCTTTTCCATTTCTCTTTTTCCTTTTCCTTTTCCTTTCCATTTTCCTTTCCCTTTCCCTTTTCTTTTGCCTTTTCCTTTCCCTTTTCCTTTCCCTTTGCCTTTCCCTTTGCCTTTCTCCTCTTTCTCTGATTGTTGCTAGGCAGGGAAGTGCCTCCCTTGGGGCACTCACTGACAAACAGGCCATGGATCCAGCAGATCTGGGTGAAAACAAGCCTGGGAAGCAGGGATGAGGGGCAGGGAAGCAGGGACTGATGAGAGGCAGGGAAGCACCAGCTCATCTGGGGAGAAATTTGCCCTCCCTGCAGACACCCCCCCAGCCAGGGTGAGACTCCCACCCCCAGGAACCACGGGTCTGGGGAGAAATCCTGCATTTTGCATCACTTGTCACCCCCCCTTGGCACCAGCAAGGTGTCTGTCACCTGCCTGCCCCGTTCTCAGCGTTAATTAATTTCTAGTAAAATGAAAATTAAACACGCGTTGCAAAAAAAAAAAAGAAAAAATAAAAACCTGAAGCGTGAGACAAATCTGTGTAGACTTTAATTTGACACATCATAAAGTTTTTCAGGCAAGACCAGAAAGACAGCATCTGATTAATCTAATATGCAAATTGCCTGCTGGCAATTCATGCTATCAAATATGAATAAGACAGTGACAAAGCCGAGGTTTATTCCTGCTGTGAAGGAATTAATCTCAGTCCTTAAAATATGTTCAGGCTCTGCTGAAAAATACATAAATAAATATAAAATACTTTGATTGGGGCTTTTGGAGGGGAATCTCAGGGTTTACAAAGAGAATATTTAAAGACAGAGCATCCTTGCATATCAAGGGCTGGAAAGGGAGCAAGAAAATAAATGTCTGTGCACGTGGGAGGGATCTTTGCTTCCAGTCTAAATGGAGGTGGATGCTCTAGGAGAACCAGGGTGCAAATCACTCCTTGCTGGGGAAAAAAAAATAAAAGAAACGTTTTAAAAAGGGTTGGAAAGCAGCTATGGGATCACAGCCTCTCACGTTGCATTTTCCTTCACCAGATGAAAAGATTTCCTGAAGTTTTACCTCTGTTTTGTCACTGACTGATGGGTCTGAGTCTTGAAATCTGCCCCTCCAACAGTTTTTAGCACCCTCTGCTATAATTTTGGTGTCTTGGTGCTGCTTCACTCTCTACCCCCATGGCCATGGTCTCCCAATGGGAGCTTGAAATTCCTGCCAGGACCCTGATCCTGCTGCTTCCTGGGGAGACAAGGGATGTGTGACAAAAGGGGCTCGATGTGAGTCTGGGGTGTCCAGGGAAGGCTCCAAGGCAGGAAGGGCAGCCCAGGGGGCCCAACAGCAAAACACATCCTGTTTTTTTGAGTCCAGGTGACCCAAAACATTTCACTAACCTTGTGCCAGCAGCAGGAAAAGTGTCATTTTTGCACCCACTGCTGGTGTTTTGACATTCAGCTCCCGCCCCATTCCTGGTGGGACGTGCCCGTTCTCTGGAATGGGGCAGCTCCCATGGGGCTGGAAATCCTCACCAATGCCATCTTAGGGAAAAACAGAACCAAGCAGCCGGGTCAGCAGCCTGTCGGGCTGTAGGGAAGGATCCGGCTGTCTCTGCCTGGTGACAATAGGGGCTGTTTTCCCCCATTTCCAGCCCAAAACGCCAGGGAGATGGCGGGGGCTGCCCCGACCGGCACAACCTCCCTCCCTTCCCTCCTCCCTCTTTAACTTAAGTTTGGAAAGCTCAGGAGTGCACGTGCAGGGGCGGGAAAATTAATTAATGGGCCCTGAATTAACCCTTTTATTAATTTTTTCCCTCTGCACCCGGAGCGAGGCGGGACCCCTGGAGCTGCCCCGGCTGTGCGGGGGGTCGGAGCTTCCCCCGCCCGTGGCAGCTCCCCCAGGCGCAGTTTTGCCTCTTCCCCCCCCAAAAAAGCGGCTCACTTGTAACCACGGCAACGCGCTGCCAGGCGCGGGCAGGACCGGAGCTGGAGAGAGATGCGGCGGCACCTCCCCGGGGCTGCCG
>NW_009952053.1:313648-324108 GCF_000747805.2 Chaetura pelagica
CCCCCCAGGAACTGCAACATCCTCCCCAGGAACTGCAACATCCCCCCAGGAACTGCAGGATCCCCCCAGAGCTGCAGCTGGAGATCCTGGACAACTCTCCCAGTTAAATCCGGGCAGGGGGATGGGACCATCCTCCTCAGAAGGGCCATTTCCAACACCTGGGCTTGCTGCTGCCACGAGCATCCCCCTGCCACACTGCATATCCTCACTGCCCCCAAAATCTGCTCCTCTGGTGTGTGTTCTGGGGTGAAAGTGGGACGTGATCCTGCTCCAGCAGCTGACTGGAGGGCACTGGAGGATGGGGTCACACTCCCTGGGGTTTTTGCTCCTGGGCTTTCTGCTGCTGTTTTTTATTACAGACATTTGTTGGAGCCCTCACTGGTCAGGCTGTGCTTTAAGACACCTCCTCATTACAGCAATCACCTTCCTTAGTGAAGTGTTCTTAATGAAGATTTCTTCATTTTAAAACCATTAGTTAAGGCCTTCAGCAGGTTTCTCCAGCCATGTGAGCAGCCCAGGCCCTGTCATTTGTGTTGCCTTGAGGAGGAATCCTCTTCCTGAGGGAACAGAATGTGGGAGGAGAGCAAATTCCCACCCTTTCTGGACCCAGACAGCCCCTCCCGAGGGCTGGGAAGGGACCTGGGGGCACCTTGGGGAGGCCTGAGGGGGTGGGTGGAATCCGTGGGAACATCCCCAGCTGGCACAGGGAGCCATCCACGGGATGATGCTCTGTCGTTCCTCAGGGAAAAGCCTATGGGCAGAGGATCAGCCCCACCACGCAGAGCAGGAGAGGCTGGTGCCAGCTGCTGTGGCTCTGATTGTGTCTTGTGATGGGGACAAACGGGGCACCGCGTGGCTGTGGCTGCAGGCACCACAGCCAAGCACTTTGTCACCGTCTTGAGCCAGGAAATCAAACCTGGTCTCAATTCAGCACAGAAGAAGGCTTTAAAAATCATCAGCGAGCTTGATCCGTGTTGATATTTTATGAGGAGGCTGAGGGGAGACCTGCTGGCTCTGCAGCTGCTGAGAGGGGGTTGGAGCCAGGGGGGTCGGGCTCTGCTCCCCAGGAACAAGGGATGGGACAAGAGGGAACGGCCTCAAGTTGTGCCAGGGGAGGCTGAGGTTGGATCTGGGGAACAATTCCTGCCTGGCAAGGGTTGTCAGGGCCTGGCCCAGGCTGCCCAGGGCAGGGGGGGAGTCCCCATCCCTGGAGGGGTTTCCAAGCCCTGGAGATGGTGCTGAGGGACACGGGGCAGTGGGGGCCTGGGCAGGGCTGGGGGGTGGTTGGACTGGGTGGTCTTAAAGGTCTTTTTCAGCCAAAACAATTCCATGGTTCTGTGATCAGTAATTTTCTTGAAACCCCTAGGCTTTCTGTGGCATTACTGCTATTTAGTGCCCATGAAGAGAAGCCTCTGCTCTCTGGTTCCACAGCAAAGGGGCAGAAATCAGGGCCGTGTTTCCAGTGCGAATGTGTTGAGTCAATTCCAAAGATCAGTGTTCAAAAGCCGTACAAGTGCTGGCATTTTCCTTCAGAGCTCAGTGGGTACAAGCACTCTGCCAGCCAACCTTGGTCCTTAGTATAAAAATGGAACTGTCTCTGAAATGAAAACCTCACAAGACCCATGTTCTGTGAATAGTTCAAGCGAGATCATTTCTGGGGCATTTGTTTTCTTGGTGAACAAGGGACAAAACAGCTGCAGTGATGAGCAGCCACTTTCTCTGGTACCAGCACATCCCTGCACCACACAGCCTGTCCTAATTTGCATCTAATTTCCATGAAACAATCGGAGGGCAGCGCTGATTCTTTCCTTCTGGGTGGTTTGTGGCTGCACTGGAAGCACCAACGTCCACAGCCCAGTGGACACAAGGCAGCTCTGCCTAGTCCTGGTTTTATGCCAAGGTTTTCAGTGCTTGTCCCTTTCTTTGTGCCTTCCCTAGGGATATCTAAAGGTTTTCAGTGCTTGTCCCTTTCTTTGCCATCCCTGGAGATACCTAATCTTTAACACACCCCACAGGCTTTGATCACAACAGCCTGGATGCTGTGAGGACAAGGAGGTGTTGGTGCACAAACACAAGGGCTTTCGAGCTCTTTTCCCAGTGTTTGCACATTCTCCTGGAGAGGAGAAGAGCCGAGGGAGAGCAGCCAGCCAGCGATAAGGGAGGCAGCTCCAGCCTGGAACCTGCTCCAGCAGGCTGGGTCGGTGGCCCTTTCCAGCTCCTTACAAATGCAAATCATCAGGGTGACACACGGAGCAAGGGTGACACGCTGTGATAGCCCAGGGGAAGTACAGGGGTGTTCTGTGCCCCAGCTGGGATCTCCTCATTGGTCAGGACTAGTGAAAGCCCGGGATGGATGGAATTTGTTCACTGTGGTTCAGGTGTCCTTCTCCCGTGTCTGGGGCTGCCCCAGGGTCAGCACTTGGGTGGGAACAAGGCTTGGCCCCAAAAACCAGGGAGAAGGCAAAGTTCTGGTCAGAGCTCAAGTCACAGAATCACCGACTCATCCTGGCTGGGAGGGACATGAGGATCATCAAGTCCAACCACCACCTGACTCCCTTACCACAGCCTCATCTACCCGGTCAGTGCTGAAATCACATCCCTCAGCACCACATCTACATTTCTTCTGAACCCCTCCAGGGGTGGTGCCTCCACCACCTCCCTGGGCAGCCTGTGCCACTGTCCCACCCCTCTTTGGGTAAAGAAACTCTTCCTCATAACCAGCCTAAGAGTGCCTAGAAGTGCTTAGGCTCTGTTAATCTGAAGAAGAGTGCGTGGTCTCTTCAGGAGCACAAAAAGGAATTTTAAAACTTAAGGCAAATTTTCCTGAGTAAAATCCAGTAAAACAAGCTGCTCCATGATCCTGAAGTGGAAGGTGCCTTATTGTCTACCAAGTTGTGCCTTCTTGCCTACTGACTTACTGTAAGTTTTGGAGCTGGTTCTGTTTAATCTCTTTGTCAATGGTCTGGACAAGGGGATCAGATGCACTTCCAATCAGTTTGCAGGTGACACTGAGTTGAGAGGGAGTGTTGATCTGCCTGGGGGTAGGAAGGGTCTGCAGAGGGACCTGGGCAGGTGCCTGATTTCTGACATCTGCAGAAATTCCAAGGTTTCGCTGAGAGAAAAGGGGCATCAGTATAGCTGGGAACCCATTCCCTTGCATGAACTTAATTTTTTAGAGGTTTTCCTCCAATCAGAATGAGAAACCTGGTAGGAGTTCTCATGCCTTTCCCTGGAAAGCAGGGTCTTTCCCACATAACACCATGTTCCTACTGGCTGTATAAAGGACTGCTGTGCCTTCACTCTGTTCCAGCCTTGTATTGTTAACCATTGCAGGGTTTGGGGTGACATTTCCTTCATCATTTGCATCTCACAGAAGCCAGAGAGCTGGAGAGTAAAGGAATTTCACCACTGGGTCTGCAGGCGCTTTGCGGCGGCTGGGGCAGCAGTGCAGAATCAACTGTACCCTCCAATCCCTTCCTCAGGGCTCCCCACTGCTAACGGTGCCTTCATCTTTGCATTCACCAAATGTTTTCCTGAACAACCCCAGCTGACATTATCTGCTCTTCCTTCCCAGCTTCTCCTCCACTCTGAAAACGTCTCACTGAAGGTTCCTGTTTGCAGTGGCTGGTGCCAAAGATGTTTCACTTTGTCCTGCCCCAGATCTTTGCCAATGCTCGGTCTGCTGTTGGAATTACACCTTAGACTTTATTTCTTTCTGTACTTTAATGTTGTCTTTGTCTTTCCAGAAGGTGTTATCCTGGAAGATGGCAGCTATTACCTCCCTGCTGCCATGTCTTTGGGCAGGCGGTCGTTGCGCTAAGTAGGAGCAAGAATCATCTGTTCTGCTCAGGCCTGTTTTAAAGAGTGGGGACGTTCATGGCTCGTTAGCAGAGCTCTGGCTGCCTCTCTGCAGGCTGCCAGCCTGCCACTGTGCCTTCTTCCCAGCCCATTCCCTGAACCCCACGGGAGAGCTGTTAATTGGAGTGACTGCCTCTCCCTGAGGCTCCAGGATGAACTTTTCTCCTGTGCACGAGTCAGAGGCCTTGGTCTGTTCCATGCATACTCTGGCAGCCTTGGACACAGCCAGGGTGACCTGCAAACATCTGTTAGAAACATGCTGTTGCATTTGCTTCCCTCCCATTATTACCAGCAACTGGACATTGAATACATGAGTCAGATGGATCAGAGCAACTTCATCTGCTGGCAGGGATGGCGACAATGTCAGGACAGCCCCAGAGGTCTGAGATAACCTCCCAGCCCTGCCTGCCACCTCTGCTGCTCTTCTGCTCACACTCCTCTCCCCCCAGTCTCACTGCAGGTCTGTTCCTCTCTGTGCAGAAGCTGTTTCTGCCCAGTAATCCCAGCCCATAATCCCTTCCAGGCCTGTCTTTGATTTATATCACCTCGAATGTCCCGTCATCCCCTGCAGAGCAGCTCATCCAGCTCATCCAGCAGCTCATCCAGCCCTGTCCTCTGTTCTGCCAAGCTGCAAACACCCCAAGAGCCCCATGTGCTGCCCTTCCCAGGCACAGAGCTGCACCAGCACACACTGCAGCCACATGGCACTGCTGCCACAGGAAGGATGCTCGGGGCTTCCCATGGGATCACCAGCCGGGAGCAAAACTGGATCACAGGATCACAGAATTGCTGGATTTGGAAGGGACCTCCAGAGATCATCCAGCCCAACTCCCACCTAAAGCAGGACCCTCTGGAGCACATTCCCCAGGGCTGCATCCAGGGGTTTGAATGTCTCCAGAGAAGGAGACTCCACAGCCCCCTGGGCAGCCTGTCCCAGGGCTCTGTCACCCTCACCATAAAGAAGTTTTCCCTCCTATTTCCATGTCACTCCCCATGTTCCAGCCTGTGCCCGTGGCCCCTCGCCCTGTCCCTGGGCACTGCTGAGCAGAGTCTGGCTCCATCCTCCTGCACCCACCCTGGGATACTTGCAGGCACTGATCAGGTCTGTCCTCAGCTTCTCCTCTCCAGGCTGAGCAGCCCCAGCTCTCCCAGCCTTTCCTCATCAGGGAGATGCTCCAACCCCTCAATCATCTTTGTTGCCCTCCCTGGACTCTCTCCAGCAGTTCCCTGTCTCTCCTGAACTGGGGAGCCCAGAACTGGTCCCAGTTCTCCAGCTGTGGCCTCCCCAGGGCAGAGCAGAGGGGATGAGGTCTCCAGGCCCACTGGACACTCTTCTTTATTCAACCCAGGAGTCCCTTGGCCTTCTTGGCAGCAAGGGCACATTCCTGGCTCATGGATCATTTGTTGTCTGTAGAGAAATTTGCTGTCTAGAGAAACCCCTGAGGAACACCCCGTTGCCTTTGGGAGGACCTGGAAGGAGTCACTGCTGCATTTCTGCTGAGCTTTGTTCCCAGCCTGGTGTCTGGGGCCGAGGGGCAGCTGTTGGCATGTGATAAAACAGCCCCACAACAAAGCAGTCCATAGAAAACGAGGGCAGGACATTTCCTCTTCCACTGGTTCATTCCCTGCAGGTGGGGAAGGTGGCCAGAAGGCACTGAGATATCCCACAGTCACTGATCTCTGTCTGCAGCCCCAGCCTGGATGTGGTCCCAGAGGCCGTGGGAGGATTCCTTCCTCGTTTGAATAATGGCTTAATTAGTGCTCCTGCCCTTAAACTTGCTCCATTCCTGAGTCCATCAAAGCCTGCAAAAGCTCTGAGACATGCCTGATGGGGCTTAGGAGGTATCATCTAGATAAGAAAAAATGAGGCAGCGAAGGAAAGAAATAATTCCAGAATAAAAACAATTAGCATGGCCAGTGGGAATTTAATAGGCATATATGTATAAAGTTTCTATTCCCAGAATGTATGTATGTATTTTTGGGTCTCATTTTCTCTCTCAGCACCATGGCAGGACCCAGGTCCCCACCAGGATGCTCCCCCAGCCAGCCCTGCAGGTAAGAGGAGGTTCTGGGCATCACTTGCCTCTGGGGTCTCTTGCACCAGAGCCCAAGTGCTGCCCCTTGCACTGAGGAGTGAGAGTCTGGGCTGTCAGAGTCTCTGGTTTTATGCCAAAATGTGAAAATCCTCAGTTGTTTTATCTTTCCTAGCCTGTGTATGACATTTCAGTGGAGCAGAAGAACTTTGCAAAAACACCCTGGCACTATTCCTTTTTTTAAAAAATAAAAATAAAAAATTGCCCTTGAGCAGGCAAATAACAGTCCTGTCTGTGGTCAGAAGGAATTTAGCCATCTTCCCCAGCACCTGATTCTCATCTTTTCTGTTCCAGCTCCAAACATTCTGTGATTGATTCTGTGATTTCACTATAGAGTGTAGAATTCCATGAATGTATCAGTCTTTACAAAAAGTGTTACCGTCTGGTGTGTTCCTTGAGTTTTGGCTCTTGGCAACATGGAGGTCTGAAAGACCCAGTTCTGACTGCAGGAGGCATAAGCACTGTAGGCAGCAAGTATATATCCATATAATGGCATTTATTACTTAAAAACCAAACACACCAAAACCAATCACCTCCTTATTCCATGTGCCTTAGCACAGTTCACAGGAGGATCTGCTCCACGATTCCCATGGGACACAAGGGGGAAATGTTTCCCCATGAGGACAGTCAGACATTGGAACAGTCTCCCAGGGGAAGTGGTGGATTCCCCCCCATGGGGCAGGTTTAAGTCTCAGCTTGACAGGGAGCTGAGCCACCTCCTGTCAACTAGAGCAGCACCCAGAGAGGTTGGGCCAGATGGTCCTGGAGGTCCCTCCCAACCTGGCATTCTGTGATTCTATCGTCCATTTTTACTCTGAGGCTTTATACTGTGCAGACCATCGAGGAGGTTAGTCATCAGAGCAGAGGTCCACAGGCAAAGAGCATATCTAAATGCTCTCTGGGGCTTTCCTCTTCCCTCAGCTCATCCCCCCTGGCCTTGCACGCCCGTCGGTGCAGCCACAGCTGCACTCACTGCCCTGGCACACCGACTCCTTCCAGCACCAGGCAGCAGCACAGGGAAACCTCCTGCTCTTCTGCAGAGCATGGTGCTTCCCCAGGGGGAAGGGACAACTCTCTGCCAGCATCTCTCCACAGGGACATCATCTGCCCTGAGCATCCATCACTGCAAGAAGGACCTTGAGGTGCTGGGGCAGGTCCAGGGGAGACAATGAGGCTGGTGCAGGGACCAGAGGGAAAGTCTTACAGGGAGAGGCTGAGGGAGCTGGGCTTGTTCAGCCTGGACAAGAGGAGGCTCAGGGGGGACCTTCTCACTCTCTACAACCACCTGATGGGAGGTTGTGGTCAGGGGGGTCTGGGCTCTTCTCCCAGGCAACCAGTGACAGGACCAGAGGGCCTGGCCTGAAGCTGCTCCAGGGGAGGTTTAGGTGGGATATCAGGAGGCACTTCCCCATGGAAAGGGTGATCAGACACTGGGATGGACTGCCCAGGGAAGTGGTGGAGGCACCATCCCTGGAGGTGTCCAAGGACAGGCTGGAGCTGGCACTTGGTGCCCTGGTCTGGAGATGTGGGGGTGTTGGTCATAGGCTGGACCTGATGGTCTCAGAGGGCTTTTCCAGCCTCAGCAAGTCTGTGGTTCTGTGATTCCCTGCTGCCAGGTGGGACCCTGGCTGAGAGCAGCTGCAGAGCTGGGAGGGTGGTTGGATTCAATCTTACAGGTCTTTTCCAGCCCAAGCAAGTGTGTGACACTGAGGGTGAAGCACTGACCAGGACACGAGATGCAGAACATCAGCCGTTCGACCCCCGTGACAGGGGGTCAGTAGCACAGGGATGAGCTCAGGGAAAAGCTGCTTCCATGACCCTGAAAACCCCGAGCTGCCAGTCTGAGGCTTAATTCCTTGTTTGCAGAGATAATGTCAATGATTGGAATAATCAGCAGCCTGATCCAGCTGGAAAAGTAAACACTTTCCCTCCGTGTTTGCGGAGCAGCAGCACTGGTGACACACCGGAGGATGAGCTCACACCCTCGAAATACTTCTGTTCCCACTTCCATTGTCCTTTGCAACAGAAGTTTTCACCTTTGTTTTCACTATAAATCCCTTCTAGGAGAGAGATCATCCGCAGTTCTGACTCAGACCATTAAGAGCGTATTTAGAAATAACTTAGGTTTCCCAGAAGACTAATTTACGTCAGCAAGGAGAAAGATAATCACAGTCATAAATCTTCCTCCGTGTCCATCTCTCATGATTGCTTTAAAAATATCAAGACAATGCCTTCTATACCTTAACCAAATGCAGCAATTGGACTTGTTTTCTCTACCATCTTTCAGAGCAGCCTCACTTCCAGCATGCTGGGATTAACCCAGAGCACACGACTTTCTCACATCCATGAATCCTACCATTTTACTTGGCTGATCAGTTCTTTCCCATAACTGGCAACAACCCACGAGGAAATGGGGCATTTGATTGATGCAATATTGGGAAAGCAACAGGCTTAGCCAGCTAAAATGCTGCCCTCCCTAATGTTTGCTTGAGGGTGGTACCGGTGCCTGCTTTTTACCTGGGGCCTCCATGGGAGTTAGAAAAGCTGCTCTATTCAAAATTTATAGGGAAACTAAGATATCCACCTAGCCCTCTATTGCTAGGAATATTAATGAGGGTAACCACATACCTTCCCTGCCTTCTATTAATATTAATGACAATGAACAGGTATTTTGATCTAGGGGTTCTAAATGCTTGTTATGCCCCTTTTCTCAGGGTGGGTGGGGAGCCTTCCTGGCTCCCACCTTCACTGAGCAGGCACTGCTTTCCAGCTGCATCTCCAGGGTCTTCTGCTGACCCACGGCACAGCAATTCAGGATTGAAAAACCCACTGTGAATGACCTGGTTATTATAGGCCATGTGCTGAAATTCAGCATTTGCCCTTGTGTCAGCCCCGAAGCACAAGACACCAGACACTCCAGGAGCTGCAGAAGTCACTGGCTGGAGAGGAGCCACAGCCTTTCCTCTGCTGTCCTCACCTTCAGGTCATGGGAGAAGAGAAATAAATCCCATCTTAACACCAGCAAACCCAGCTCTTGCTAAGATGAAATCAATGTCGTATAAAAATTATTCCCCTGGTTGGCCATGATGGCACCAAACCCCTCATTGCATGAAGCAGCTGCTGTGAGAGGCTCCCACAGGCTCCTGCAGAGCAGCCACCAGCACAACAGCTCCTGACCTCCCATGATGACCTTACCTGATGGTGTTTGAGGTCCCTTCCAACCTTAAACATTCTATGATTCCATGATTCTATGATTTATGATTCTATGACTCCATGTCTGTGTCTGTGGAGATGCCAACTCATGGTCTGAGGGCAGTTAAAAGGAATTTAATTCCCTCCATGCACCTCCTAAACCATGGAAAGGTGTGATTTGCATTCCCTGCCTCTGGTTCTGTTCTGTGCCTTGATGCAAGTGACTGGTGCAAGAGAGTTGGATCCTGCCTCACTTATGGGGTGCAGGTAATGAGACCAGTTTGCTCATTTGACCTCCTGCTCATCAAGGAACTTTATACTTCTGGAGTGCTACTGAATTTGTGTCCACCAGGAAAATCAAGACATTTGCATTTATTCTAATAACATCTTGCACCAGGGTTAAATGAACCTGCACAGAAAAAGGAGTACTGCTCTTAAACATTATACTAATTTGAAGTGTGCACATAGCAAAAAATGGTCCTTATTAAAGCATAACTTGCCTTTTACTCTTCATTTTTCTCCAGAGTGCTCAGTAGAAGAATGATCCCAGAGCCTGTTTTTTGGGGTTTTTTTGGCAACAGCTTCAAAAACAGTTGGAAAAAAACCCCAAGAAAACCACTTAAGTGTGCTCTCAGAAGGTCTTGAATGCTCTCACTTACACCTCATAAGAAATACAAGCCTCAAATGAGTATGTAGTTTGTGTTAAAATAATTTAAAAATACTTGTGGAAAAAAACCCAAACAACAAAAAACCCTGCACAACAGAAAAAAAACCCAGTCATTCTCCCCAAATAATCCTGGAAGGAAAGTACAGGGCAGCCACGATGGCAGAGGGAGCTGGTGTTATATATCAGAGAGATGAACCATTTCTCCAAGGAGCCTGGAAACCCACAGCAGAGCAGGTTTTAATCCTGGCAATAAAGCAAAATGTCAAGGAAGAGCAGAGCCTCCAACAGGTGCAAAAAAAGCCCCCACAAAAACAACACCTTTGCACTTGTAAGACGTCTGAGCAAACAAAGGCTGCAAGGCAGAGGCAGAGGAGGGCTGGGAAGGGAAGGGAGCAAGAAGCCACGTTGGGTGTTGAGGCCTGAGGGGTGATGAGCAGGGACCCCAGGGCAGGGTCCAGCAACCCACACACAGACTCCAAGTGTTGGCTTCAGTGTCCAGCTCAGAGCAGGGCAGGGAGCTGGGGCTGTTCCACACAGCCAGCTCAGCTTCCCGAAGCAGCAGGGCTACTTTTATACCCAGAAACCTGAGGAAGAACTTGATCTCTAATGTTATTCCATCGTTCTCACACGCGACTGGTCAACAGCGTTGA
>NW_009952053.1:324121-327608 GCF_000747805.2 Chaetura pelagica
CATCTAGGCCCTGATTTTATTCTGCATGCCCCTTCTGTTCTCTTTGCCCCCCCAGATTTTACTCCAGTTAATGACTGACACCAGTGTCACTTGACAAGGGCACCCCACGATGTGACTCTGCACGGGGGTCAGACCCTGTATCACCGAGGCTTGAGAGAAAACAGCTCTGTATGAGACACCAGATCAGAAAACATCCCTCTTGACCCTTGAATTTTTGGGTAGCAACAGCCACCTAAGTTGCCAGGCATCCCTTTGGGTGTGGGGAAGGAAGATGCCTTTTCCTGAGCAGCCCAGGCTCAGGAGCCCTGCCCTCCCCACCCTGCCCACCCCTTCCCCTCATTCTCCTCCTGGAACTTCTGGAAGATGCAGAGCTCTTCATAAATATTTAATCAAACTTATTCTGCCAGCACAGGCACCCGGGAAGAGTCAGAAAGTGACTCACCCTGCTGCTCCGCCGGGCGCAGTGACGCGTTTATTGGTGCTGATTGAATCATCTGGGGATGGATCCTGGGTGGGATGGTGGGTCACAGCCTGGCTCCAGCAGCTGTGCTGGGTGTCTGGCACCTCCCTGGTGCAGCCTGGCAGCAAAACGCACAATTCCTCCTGCTTTGGGGTTTTTAAAACCTGTTGTTTTTTTCTTTCTTTTCCTTTCGTCCACAGGAGGGGTCTGTGCCCATGGCAGGGGGGTGGAACTAGGTGGTCCTGAAGGTCCCTTCCAACCCAAAACATTCCATGATTCCATGGTTCTGGTGTGGAAGAAGAGCATGAAGATGTGTGGCTGCTTCACATAGTGAAGGGGTAATGGCTTGAAACTGGGAGAGGGGAGATTTAGGCTGGACAGGAGGGAGAAATTCTGTGCTGTGAGGGTGGGGAGAGCCTGGCCCAGGTTGCCCAGGGAAGCTGTGGCTGCCCCATCCCTGGGGGTGTTGAAGGGCAGGTTGGATGGGGCTTGGAGCAGCCTGGGCTGCTGGGAGGTGTCCCTGCCTCGATTGACATGAATCACTTCAGCTGTAAAACAAGGGTAAAAGCAGTAATTTATGTCAGCTTTCAAGGGCTCTAACCAGGGTATTGCGGATGGAAGTAAGAAATGAAAATTAAACACACTAAAATAGTTGATTGCTCATTAAGCACTTTGTGCCAGGTACAGCCGTTCCCATGTTCTCCTGGTACAATTTAATTGACTTCTGCCTCTGCTCACATTTTCCTGGGGTTTGTTTTCATTGCTCTGGTGGCCCATGGTAAATTTATCACGCTTGGTTAATTGCAGGAAGGCTTTAAAATAACACAAATCATTAGCTTTAGCTTTTGACCTTATCCAGTGAAATGAGGGTGAGTGCACTAACAGCTACAGAGGCCCTGCAGGAAAAAAATGGGTGAAAAATCCTGTTTCTGAAGTGGCACTTTCCAGCTGCAGCCCCTTTGAGGTCTGGTTGTCCACAACCTGCCTCCCCAGCTCCCCCAGAGCTCTGCCTGTGCTCGTGGGTGTCCGCACCTGGCTCTGTCCTTCCTTTGGCTGTCCAGCTGTGCACACTCGTGTTTGTGTCCTGCAGGGGTGGCAGAGGGGCCTGAGCTGCATCTGGCACCAACCTGCAGCAGTTGTGCATCAGCTGCTCCACCCACATCAGCTGCACTGGTCCCTTTGCACACTCAGTTTTCCCTCAGGGATGGGCACATCTCATGTGCCCATGGTCACCTGGGCTGTGCCAGGGTTTCTGTAGCAGCTGGAGTGTCCTCAGGACATGGGGCTCTGTATCCCTTTGGATGTTCATGGCTATGTTCCCACCAAGAGGTCACCAAAGCCTGTGTGAGGGCTCTCATCCCATTCCCATTCCATCCTATCCCCATCCCATTCCATCCCCATCCCATCCCAACTTCACCCCATTCCCCATCCCCATCCCCAACTCCCTCCAATCCCTACCCCATTCCCACCCCATCCCACTCCATCCTCATCTGATCACATCCCACCCAAACCCCATCCCCATCTCCATCCCCATCTCCATTCCATTCCATGGGGGAGAAGGATTCAGCCCACATTCTTTTGATAGTTAACCTGTGAAACTGCTTAAAAAACACTGCACTTACATTCATTTTGAAGTAAGAACCCTTTTTTAAACAAAACTGAACAAAAAACCACCTTCAGATCCTGACCAGCAGGTCACGGAGAGCCCCAGGGCAGCAGCCACTGCTGCAGAGGCAGAAAAACCACCCCAGCTCAGTGCTGTGTCATGGGAAGTGGCCCTTAACAGCTCCTGAAAATCACTCTAATGTGGTTTTACCCACCTCTCCCCACAGCCTGTGAAGCTCTCCACCCTGTAACACAACAAAGATTTTATTGGAAAAATGGCAATATAAAGGACAGCTGAAAAAAATGAGTAATTACAGTTTCCCCAGCCCCCTTGGCTTTGTCCCCACTAGGCCACACTTACTTTTCCTGCCTCCCAAGATTCTTCTCTCCTTATGTGGGGAAGAAAGGAGCAGTTTCCCACATTTGCTTGCTCTGGAAATTGTGCCTCTAAGCAAAAAGCTGGAGCCACAGCCCAGGAGAGGAAGGGATCTGTGCCCAGGCTGCCTCCCTGGATTTCACCACCTCTTTCTATTTCCAGACAGGCTGCACTTTGAGTCACAAAACCCTGGGAGCTGTGGCTGCTGGGTGACAGGAAAGGTTGTGGATTGCTGCTTCCTGCAGGTCTTTCCAGCCTGCAGGATGCCACCCACCCTGAGGGCAAATTCACAAACCTGCTCCCCTTTTTAATTTTGCATTAAAAGCATCTTCTGAACCCCAGCAGTTTAGGGAGGAAACCTCTGGTTTCCAGAGCACAGTGTTCCTGTTGAGCTGGTCTCACTCCCACGTGTTGGTTTGTTTTTGCAGCCCCACTTGTGCCACTCAGGAAGCATCAACCTGGGGAAAAAAAAAAACCCTTCAGAAGCAGACTCTTCCATATCCCCTCAAAGCACATCAAAAAAGCAGTGATGCTGTGGTTTATACATGTAACTCACACTCCAGGAGCCTGTCAGTAGCTCTGGTGGGTTGTGTGAGTCTCCAGGCTGCCAGGAGAGAGGAGGGCTCAGAGAAAGGGCAGACCCTCCGGGGTGGATTCGGCCTTTGCATGCAAATTAATCCTTCCTTTGTTTCCTACCTGCTAAAATCCTTACTCTGTGACTTCACCCAGACCCACCTGCCCTGCTGTGTGGCTTTGGTAGTCACATCCATGTGTGAGCTTGATGAAATGGGCAGGAAAAGCAAGAGAACATGTTCCACTTGGGCACCCGTTGGAAGCACAAGCTCTGCAGCTCCTTGCAACACTTCAGCACCCTGAGCAGCAATAAAAAAAAACAAACCTGTTAAAATGTGTGATTTTTGGGGCTGTTTTACCAGCCAAGGGGGTGGCAAATTTAGGGGCAGGTCACTGCGTAAACCTCCTGAGAGGCTGTTACTGTAAAATCCATTCAGAGAACCATAGAATGATAGAATGTCTTGGGTTGGACG
>NW_009952053.1:327645-329703 GCF_000747805.2 Chaetura pelagica
GCAGGAATGTCTCACACTAGAGCAGGTTGCTCAGAGCCCCATCAAGCCTGACCTTGAATGTCTCCAGGGATGGGCCCCCCCTGACCTCTTTAGGCAATCCATGCCAGTGGTTCACCACCCTCATATTAAAGAACTTTTTCCTCATGTCCAACTTAAATCTCCCCTTCTCCAGGTTGAAACCACCACCCCTTGCCCTATCATTTCATGCCCTTGTGAGCAGCTCTTCCCCAGCCTTCCCACAGACCCATGGCAGGTATTGGAAGGTCACTATGAGTTTCTCCCTGGAGTTTTCTCTTCTCCAGAGTGAACAGCCCCAGTTCTCTCAGCCATGGTATCACCACAGCATCACTCTGGTTGGAAAAGTCCTGAAAGGCCATGGAGTCCAAACACTGCCCCAGCTCTGCAGCACCCACCACTGAACCCTGTCCCCTGGCACCACGTCTGCCTGTTCAGATGTCTCCAGGGCTGGTGGCTCAACCACCTCCTGGGACAGCCTGGGTCACCAGGTCCCACTCCAGCCCCAGAACAGGACAACCCCAAAGTTCACACCACGTCCCTCAGGGATTGTCCAGATGCTTCTTGAATACTGTCACCTTGGTGCCATGACTGCTTCCCTGGGGAGCCCATTCCAGGGCTCCACCACCCTCTGGGTGAAGAATCTCTTCCCAATGTCCAACCCAAACCTCCCCCTGCTCATCTCCCCCCCCTTCCCTCGGGTCCTTCGTTGGTCACCAGTCTCTCCCAGATTGGTGCAGGAGTGTGAGGAGGCAGGCAACTCTGTGTTGCAGGGCTGGGTGCATGAGGAGGGGCTCCACATCAGGCATCAGGCTTGTCCATCCCGCTGAGCTGGTACAGACCCACTCCGGCTCTTGCTGGTGCCTCTTCTTGCAGTTCTGGGGCCCGGGGCTCCCTGAGGAACAAGTTCTCACCAAGCACAGGAGCCAGATCTCACAGAACAGACCTGCCACCTGGAAACCCTCTATAAACAAGGCAGGTTCACCCCAGCCCTGGTAAGTGTCCATCAGGCCTAATTCTGCCTCAATATTTCTATTAAACTTAGCAGAGCAGTTCAGTGGGTATCAAGGCGACCAAGGGGACTGTTGCTGACACTGGGACCAGGCAGGCAGGGGCTTGGTTTGTGAAGCTCCTGCCTGGCTCAGGAATGTGCAGACCCTGGGAAGGAGGGTTTGGAATGGTGGCTTTGCTCTGGGAAAGTGTTCCCAGTGACACCTCCCTGTCCCCCACTGCCCAGCAGGTGGAAACTGCTTTTATGGTCCCTCGTTAACGAGCTCTGCCCGTCTCTGTGTCACTCCAGTTCAGCTGCAGCAAGTTCAGGTTTCCAGGGCTCTGCAAGACCTGAAGCTGGGAGGTGAAGATGTGGAGCCAAGATACTGCTGCTTTCTCCCCCAGGTCCTGCCAAGGAGGGAGGAAAAGGCGTTATAAATAGCTGCAGGCAGAGGGGAAGGCTGCTGTGCTCGGTGCCAGTTCTCTGGAGTTGAAGCTGATATGACTCACTCCTATAACTTACATGGGCATGACACAGGATTTTTTGACATTCAGTGTTCCTTTTTAACCTAACCAAAAGTTACAGTTGTCCCTTGGAAGCCTGGGTCCAGTCCCCTGCCATTTTGCCCCCTTTTCTGTTTGGAACTTGGGCATTTTCCCCGCGGTTCTCAGTCCCTCTGGGCACTTTGCTGGGGCTTGTGGCTCCTGTAGCTGAAGGCCCCCAGGACCTACAGATCATGTTCTGCCCATCTCTGATATTGTCCTCAACAAACAGAGGCCCAGGGAGCCCAGACATGGGGCCACAGGCTCACAGACCCTGTAGGTGCACGTTGCATTTCGGCTGCAGGATCAAGTCTCTGCTGAAGCTCAGCTGCCTCTTCAACCCAGATGCCTCAAAAAGAGGGTGGAGGGGAAAACCTGGAGTTATTGCACCCTGACCTCACCCTGCCCCTGTGTGGCTTGCCACCTTTTCTAAGCAGACTGTTGTCTCTTGTAAACAGCACTGATTCATTCTTTGACAACGCCCAGTTCAAACAAGCAAGGAATAATGTG
>NW_009952053.1:329728-330076 GCF_000747805.2 Chaetura pelagica
TTTATTTGAAAAAAAAACACCAAACAAACAAAAACCAAAACACATCCTACTTTTAATGCAAAAAAGATGCTTGCCAGGGTATTTTTACTTTCTCTCTGTGGGTGTACATGTGAACCTGTGCTTGTCCTGGAGGGGTTTCCAAGCCCTGGAGATGATGCTGAGGGACATGGGGCAGGGGTGGCCACGGCAGGGCTGGGTGAACAGGTGGACTCAATGATCTTCAAGGTCTTTTTCAACCACAGTGATTCCATGGTTCTGTGATTCCATGCATGCACACACACAGAAACATGTATCTTCACATGGCATCATCCCTGGCAGATGTATGGAGGGCAACAGAGCATTGACAGC
>NW_009952053.1:330092-330462 GCF_000747805.2 Chaetura pelagica
TGTAGGGAAGTAAAACTTGGGCTCCTCTTCCATCCAAGCTGCTGTGACATGTGGAGAGAGAGGGATCCTGGGGTACAGGGCTGCATGTGAGCTGGTGCCTGTGCTTGGTCCCCTCCCACCCTGGGTCTTCCCACCTGCTGCCAACAAACCCAGCTCCACAGCCTCCTGGGGCTGCTGCTGCCACCAGCACAGAAACAGAGAGGGTGTGTTGGAAGGGATCCCACAGACCAGTCCCACCCCTGCATGGGCAAGGACACCTCCCACCATTCCAGGCTGCTCCAAGCCCCATCCAACCTGCCCTTCAACACCCCCAGGGATGGGGCAGCCACAGCTTCCCTGGGCAACCTGGGCCAGGCTCTCACCACCCTCA
>NW_009952053.1:331303-339305 GCF_000747805.2 Chaetura pelagica
TGCCGCGGTCCCCACCGGGGCCGGAGCCAGGCCGGGGCAGCCCGGGCTGCTCACAGGAGCCAGTTCCTGCACACCAGCTCTGGGCAGGGGTGTGCAAGCACCTGCACACGGCTCGGGGGAACTGCTGCACGTGGAGCCCCTCTCCTAGAGCCCCTCTCACTGTTACCCACACCCCTCTTGCCATCGAGCTCCATTTGCTGCCCCCCTCCAGCCACAGTCCATTGCTTTACTGAGGCAGCCTCAGAGACCTGCCCTTGCTGAGCAATGAATTCTTCCCTCCAGCTGCAGGGCTGCACCGTTCTCCTCACAGAGGAGTTTTCAGCTGTTGATCAGAGAATCGTTGAATTACTTGGGCTGGAAGGGGCCCCAAAGCCCACCCAGTCCCACCCCTGCATGGCAGGGACACCTCCCACCATTCCAGGTGCTCCAAGCCCCATCCAACCTGCCCTTCAGCACTGCCAGGGATGGGGCAGGCACAGCTTCTCTGGGCAACCTGGGCCAGGCTCTCCCCACCCTCACAGCACCAACTCCCCCAGCTCCTTCTCCTCACCCACTTTCCCCCCAGCCTGGGTTTCTGCTGCAGCCAGAGGTGCTCAGCAACGGGCTGGTGAGGGCTGCAGGGTACAGCTGCTCTACCAAGACTCCTGCTGCCCAGCAAAGCTGACACTGATCAGAGATGAGGAAGCAGGTTTCAGGTGTGTCCTGAGAGGCAGGATCTGAAAGATGGACAGCTGAGAGGATGGGCTTTGGAGAGTCATTTCCATGTTCTCTGCCTATTTAACCACGAATAACGGATGAAGAATTTACTCATTTCATAAAATGCTTGGTAATGTCCATGCCTGGTGACCACAATATGAGAAGCACTGTGTATCATTACATACGGCCCATTTGTTACCTTGGACTGTTGTGATAACTCTGCATTTCAAATAACACTGCCTCTGTTAAAGGACATTTCCAAGCTTCATTTTCCCCGCAAAACGGTCCTTTAAAAATGCTTCTGCCCTTACAACAGGGTACTGGAGTGCTGCGTGCATCAGGGGTGCTATTGACATATTCATCAGGATATATTTAGCATAGCGGGAAAAAAAAATGACATCTTGAGAAAGGTCAGTTCTTTCACTGTGCTAATTAAATTGCAGTGGAAGGAGATTATATCAGGGTGGTGACCAGCAGCCTCGCCAGAAGGTGGCTGGGCAGCTGGCAGCAGGTGGCCTTTGTGGGCTCTGGTGTGAGCAGGGATGGACAAACATGCCCGTGAGTCAGAGAGCAGCAGATTTCTTCCTTTGATATTGGCATTTCACAGAGCAGGGCGAGCAGAAGGATCTCTTAGAAAGAGATCATGAAATCAGAGAACTGTTTGGGCTAGAAGGGACCCCAAAGCCCACCCAGTGCCACCCCTGCATGGGCAGGGACACCTCCCAGCAGCCCAGGCTGCTCCAAGCCCCATCCAACCTGCCCTTCAACACTGCCAGGGATGGGGCAGCCACAGCTTCCCTGGGCAACCTGGGCCAGGCTCTCCCCACCCTCACAGCACAGAATTTCTCCCTCCCATCTCAGCTCCAGCTCCCTCTGCCAGCTGGAAACCCTTCCCACTGCTCCCATCCCTCACTGCCCTTGTCCCAAGCCCCTCCCCAGCTTTCCTGGAGCCCCTTCAGGCACTGGAAGCTGCTCTCAGGTCTCCCCTCAGCCTCCTTTGCTCCAGGATCAGCACCCCCAGCTCCCTCAGCTGCTCCTCACAAGTTCTCCAGCCCCTTCTCCTCCTGCTCCAGCCCCTGCCCCAGCTCCGTGTCCCTTCCCTGGACACGCTCCAGCCCCTCCATGTCCTTCTTGTCCTGAGGGGCCCAGACCTGCCCCCAGGACTCCAGGTGCCCCCTCCCCAGTCCCAGCACAGGGGGACGATCCCTACTGTTTGCTTTCCTCACCTCTGCAACCCCCTGTGCTTTAGCAGAACCCTTGTGGTTGGTGCCCTGAAGACCATTTAGGAGGGGCACTGGGTGGGACGAGGGCTGCCCAGCACCCACCAGGTGACTGTCACCTGCCAGCAGGCAGGAACGTGTCCTCACTCCTCCAGAGGGGTTGCCTGGGGTGTGCCTGCTCAACAGGCACCCACCCTGCAGCGTGGAACTGTCACCACCTTGCAAGGTGCAGGGTTTAATAAATACCTGCACAAAGTGTGTGAATTCCCAGCTGAATTCCTGCTTTCAGTACAGCAAGGGGGGGATGAGGAGGGGAGGGCTGCCCGTGTCTCAGGGGAGGTGTCATCTGCTCCGTGAGTGTTCCCAGGGTGGGTGTGATGAATCCAGAAAATAGAGTCAATCCAGAATCAATAGAGTCAAAGCCAGGGGCTACAGTCATGGACCCAGCAAAGGGAGGTTATGGTTAAGGGGACTGACTTGGAATTCATTTGGGAAAATGAGATGTAGGGTGGTAAATCACTTATGAAATCCTATTTGCATCCTATTTAAATCCAATTTAAATGCTATTTAAGTTCAGATTCATTGCCTCAATCTGCTGTTGGTGCTCAGAGCTGCTGCCTGCATGTCTTCACCCTCGTGGACACACAGAGCAGCCTTCTGAAGGAGATGCCTATGGGTGAGCTTTAGACCAGGGAACAGTGTTCCCTGTGTCACACGTGTGGCCTCTGTCCCCCCTGGGCACCTCTGGCAGGATGTCTGGGTGGGATGTGCAGGAGAATCACAGCCCAGCATTTCTGAGAACGTTTTGCAGCAGAGGTAATTACACAGTGAAATGCAAACTAACAAGCTGCATCTACTCAGCATTAAGGATTAATGATCTGAGCTCTAGTCTCTGCTCCCCTGCAGGGCAGAAAATGTCACCAAAATCGTGCTTCAATAAATGCAAATGGTGCCACGTGCAGCCTGTTGGACCATGTGTGCAGGAATAAGGTTCTTGCTCCTCTTCCCCCTTGCTCTCCTTCCCCTTCTTGTTATCTGAGACCTGAATGCTCAGCAGCTTCACTTGCTGGAGGCAGAACAAGGACTCAGCCCTGGCACCACCTGTGACACAAACCCTGCTGTGCCCTCCCCAGGACAGTTTCTCCCCCTTTCTGTGCCCCCTTTGCCTGCTCTTTCCCACCCTCCCTCATTCACAGAGGTGAGATGGTCCCTCCTGGACACTAGGAGCCACAACCCAACTCTTTCAGCCTCCTCCATGTGCTCCACACACCCTGGGTCTGGAGCAGAAGGGAAAGTGCAGCTGGTTCAAGTCTCTGGCAGATGGGCTGGTGTGGGGCTAGAGCTGCCATCCCTCTGGAGCTGCTGGCAAACCCACCTCTGCACGTCCCACCTCTGCAGGCAATGTGTGTGCAGAGGCTGGTGCAGGTCACAGTCCCCGTGAGCTGGTGGGGAAGGAGACTCAGCCCCTCACTCAGTTTGATTTTGGTTTAAAACCCTGGGGTGACTTGTGTCGAGCGACGACCAGAGGCAGCAAATCTGCACACTGTCCTGCAAGCCCACCAGCTTGCAGAACTCTCCCGAGCAGAGGCTGAGAAATATCCCCAGCTGCACTTCTCAGTTATCCTGGCTGGTTCTGGTGAAAGCTGCCATGTCTCACCTCCCTTTCCTGGCCACTGCATGGAGGTTTTTTTATTGGCACGGCCACGGACTTGGGGTGCAATGACAGGGACCCAACCAGCCCATGGGAAATGGTGCATGAACTCAGACCTCCCTGACAGACCCAAGTGAATAATCCAGGCCCTTTTAGAGCAGAAAAAAAGTGGGAGAAAGAAAAAAAAAGCACTATTTCTGAAAGCAGAGAGAGATGGGCTGTGCAGGCAGGACAGCCCAGAGCTGCCTCGGACGCCAGATTTTGGAGTCTCATCGAGCACTGAAAGGAGAAGTTGATCCCTCCATTCCCAGAGTGCAAACCCTCCTGGTTGGGCTCACTCCCTGGCCACAGGATCTGCGTGCTGGAAAAACACTGAAAATTCATGGTTGTGTCGTTCCTGTGGCTGCTTCTGTGAGTAAATCTTGCAGTCAGGCACATGAAACTGACTCCTTGCACTCGGCTGCAGTGCCCTGAATACTGAGCACTGTGCTCCCACCACTGGGAAAGAGCTGATTTTAACTGGTGGGTTGTTTTTTTAATTTTTCTTCATAGTTGGGGTTCGACATAAACCTTGCCCCTGTGTGCATGTTTCAGATAAATTGCTCTTTCTGTTTGGTTTATTTTAGAAAGGATCCAGCCAGGCTTGCAAGGAGAGAACCAGCCTGGTGCATCAGACTCCAAAGGGAAACATGGGGGGAAGAGGCAGCTCTGGGTTGAAATGGATGTGTCATCTCTTGCCTAGAAGCTCAAAGAGTTGTGCTGTGTCCCACCAGCCCTTGGAGCCAGGACATTCCAGCTTTTTCCAGCTCCTGGAAGACAGGGCAGAGTGTCCATCCCTCACATCTGCCCCTGTTAACCATGATCAGCTGCACGGCTGTAAATCAGGAGCAAAACCACAGAGAGTCAGAAAGGAGGGCAGGGAACCAACCCAACACACATTTTATGAGCACCTGGAGCTTTAAGTTAGCTTTTCCTCTCTCTGATTCCACTGTGGGGTCGTTCCTGGTGGATTTGTGCTGTGGCTCCATGTGCCCCGGGCTCATCCTCTCCCTGTGGGCACCAAGAATTGCTCAGTGACTGAAGAAAGGCTCTGCTCCCTTCTGGAGACACGTCTGCTCCTCATGCCTGTGGAGCAGCTGGAAGCATGTCTGCATCCACCAGGAGAAATCATCCCCCTGTGCTGGGCACTGGGGAGGGGGCACCTGGAGACCTGGGGGCAGGTCTGGGACCCTCAGGACAAGAAGGACATGGAGGGGCTGGAGCGTGTCCAGGGAAGGGCCCCGGAGCTGGGGAAGGGGCTGGAGCAGGAGGAGAAGGGGCTGGAGAACTTGTGAGGAGCAGCTGAGGGAGCTGGGGGTGCTGATCCTGGAGCAAAGGAGGCTGAGGGGAGACCTGCTGGCTCTGCAGCTGCTGAGAGGAGGTTGGAGCCAGGGGGGTCGGGCTCTGCTCCCCAGGAACAAGGGATGGGACAAGAGGGAACGGCCTCAAGTTGTGCCAGGGGAGGTTGAGGTTGGATCTGGGGAACAATTCCTGCCTGGCAAGGGTTGTCAGGGCCTGGCCCAGGCTGCCCAGGGCAGGGGGGGAGTCCCCATCCCTGGAGGGGTTTCCAAGCCCTGGAGATGGTGCTGAGGGACACGGGGCAGGGCTGGCCTGGGCAGGGCTGGGGGGTGGTTGGACTGGGTGGTCTTAAAGGTCTTTTCCAGCCAAAACGATTCTATGAAATGGAGGGTGTTTAGTATGCAGAACCCTTCCCTCCTTTCTTCTTCTTCTTTTTTTTACTTTCCCTTCTCATTCCCCTTCTATGTCTCCCTGCCCTTGCTGTGTCCCTGGGGACCCACGGGGCAGGTCCCTGCAGGTCCTGTCCTGGGTTTGCTGCTGGGAACATCTCCCACCTCCACCAGACCCCCCTGGACCTGCCCCCGCGGCTCCAGGTGTGTTTGCAAACCTCCAGCTCCTGCCAGGGAGCAAAGAGGGTGGGAATCAAAGCCCCAGGTCGATTTCTAATTGGGAAGACAATGAGACGTTTGAAACGAGATGGCTGCAATTAAGAGGAGAGGCACTACAGAGACAAAGAGAAATGCTTCTTCCTAAGAACAAGCTTCTCCAAGGGGAGCATCTCCAAGGGGAAAAGGCAGCCTGCCTGAAATGGACTAGCTTTATTAATTAGACAGAAAACTCAGGATACAGACAGAAATCTCCTCCTTCGAGCTGACGACTGATTTCAACAGAATCAGGGGCTCAAAGAAAAATACAAATAAATCAGTATTATTAATCCAGCACCTTGCGTCACTATAAATAACTGTTATTTTCCCCTCACCTTCATGCTGGGAGCACAGTTTTTAACTACTTGCACGATTTTCCAAGGTTTGTGGAGGAGCAGGGTGCCACTGCAGCATCCCAGAAGGACGGGGCAGCACTTCTGAACCCAGGCATGGAAGTTACTGGTTGGTGAAGCAGCTGCTGTGCCTGGCTGGGGGTCCCAGCAGGGCTGCTGCTGCTGCTGGCTGTGGCTGCCATCCCCAGCCTCCTTCTCCCACACCTCTCCCCTCAACACGTGGCCAACCAGCTTGGAAACAAAAGGGGCTCAGAGTAGGTCCCAGGGCAGGACAAGTGTTCACTCTTCAGTCATGGCAGGTGACGACTGAGATCGGGGCTGTTCCCAAAGCTCCTGGTACATCAGCTCTTCCCCACACCAGTGACAGAAGGTGTCCTTCACTGGCACGAAGCTCTTACCAGAAGCCTCACTTCACCTGCCCTGGTGATCTCAGCCCTCCCTGTTGGACACAGTCTGCAGGTGGCTGCGGTTTCCTGAGGCCACTTTGGTCCTAGCACAGCTGGGATGTGACCTGTTCACCCACAGGAGGCTGGGGATGAAGCCTTCAAGCATCTGAAGAGCACTGCTTCAAGGACATCCTGAACACAGAGCAGCTGGCATTTCCCCAGGAGTTACCCACAAGCAGCACTAATGATCTTATTTCTCTGAAATGTTACAAGTGGCTTCAGTCCTTCAAAAAAACCCCAAACAATCCAAACAACAGGGACAGCCTGGAGAAGAAGGTTCTGCTGGAAGCGTGGAGCAGAGCTCAGAGCTGTCTGTGTTCAGGTGGCAGGGGAAGGCAGCACAGATGCTGGACTCCTCCTGACAGCCTTCCTGGAGGTCTCCACCTCTAAAAATAAGTTTGAGCCCAATATATGGCCCATATGTGGGAGCCCCTGGGCAGCTCAGAGCAGCAGCACTTCCCTTTATCTCCCCCAGGCTCCACCTGGGAGGACTCAGGCCACTGCCTTTCATATGCTGTTTACACAGAAAACCCTCCCAACAAGCAGCCAAAAGGTGCTTTGAGGTGAAAAACTTGCCTTTGGGGCTCCTGCTTTTTCAGACACACGATTTATATTTGCTGGTGCCTGGTTCTCCAGCCCTTATTAATACTGCAGGGATGGGTCCTCCCTCTCATCAGCAAGGAGCTGGAGAGCAATCCTGCTTCTCATCTGCATCAGATGAAAGGGGAGGGGAAAAGAAGGCACAACAACACTGCCCAGATGGAGCAGAACGAGCCCTCTAAAGCAGAAAGGCAGGAGCAAGGGGCTGGTTCTGCTGGAGGGTGGGAAGGGGGCTCAGAAGCATGAAGCTGCCTCAAGCAGAGACCCCTCCTGCTGCCCCCAGGAGATGGGGGTTCCCACCCTCTCCCCCAGTGGTTTCTGCGACGTTGCACTGCAGTTAAAGGCTGTTCCACACACACCACAGAACTGTCCTGGTTGGAAAAGATCCCCTGAGACCACAGAGTCCGACCCTCCCCACGGGGGGTGGAAGGGAGGAAAACCCACAAACACTCACAGAACCAGAGCAACCCACAGAGAGACCCCCGTGCCCACCAGAGCAGACCCTGCGGAGCCTCATCCACACGTTTCTGGAATCCCTCCCGGAATGGTGACTCCTGCACCTCCCCGGGCAGCTGCTGCAGGGCCTGACCACTCCTTGGGGCACAGACCCACAGGGGCAGCACCTGGGGACAGTCAAGAGCAAAGCAGGGGCTGCTGTGGAGGTGGCAGAGCCACCAGCTCCCCTGGCCTCAGGAGTCTGCTTTCCTCTGCTTCAGAGGCATCCACATCTGCAGGGGGAAATCAAATCCAGTGCTGCTTTTCCCCCAGAATGATGCTGGTGTCATAGAATCACAGAATTATAGAATGGTTTGGGTTGGAAGGGACCCCAAAGCCCACCCAGTCCCACCCCTGCATGGCAGGGACACCTCCCACCATTCCAGGTGCTCCAAGCCCCATCCAACCTGCCCTTCAACACTGCCAGGGATGGGGCAGGCACAGCCTGGGAGCTGCTCATCACCGACACCCCAGCTCCTTCCCCTCAGGGCTGCTCCCAGTCAGGGAGCTTTGGTTGAGGGACACCTCCTTTCCATTCTGGCTGACCTGTTCCGAGCTG
>NW_009952053.1:339325-349744 GCF_000747805.2 Chaetura pelagica
CCCAGCCTGGCTCCAGAGCAGAGCTGCTCCAGCCCTCCCAGCATCTCCGGGGCCTCCTCTGGCCTCTCTCCAACAGCTCCATGTCCCTCCTGTGCTGGGGACCCCAGCCTGGCCCCAGCCCTGCAGGGGGTCTCAGCAGAGCAGAAGAGACTCGATGTACCTACCATGTTTTATCTCCTACCCTCAATAAAGCTGAAGGAAGATTTGTAAGGAATCATGGTAATTAGGCTGCAGATGCACTTCAACCAAACCAAAGCTGGGCTTGGGCACATCCAGCAGGTCCCAGCTCCAGACCCAGTGGCTCCCAGCACGGCTGCCGGCCGAGGAACACGAGCTGCTCCAGGGCCACCAGGGCCACCCAGGGCACCAGGCACATCCCAAGCATGAGCCCACTCAGCTCTCTGACCCACTCTCCTTGGCCAGGGGCTGCAGTGACATCTCTCCAGCTTGTTGCTACCCCCCCCCGCCCCCAATCTCAGGTTGTATTTAAGCTTTCTGCCTGTCACAATGAATTTTACACCTTTCAGCCAATTAAAGCCTCTCTTGACACTTCTCAGCCGGTGCCAACACAGTTTTGGGCCCAAAGCAGAATTTGCTGCTGTTGTTTTGGGAACTTACGTTGGCTTTTGTTGGGTATCACCAAAGTGCCCCTTGGAGAGCAGGATTTAAAAGCTCTGAGCAGTGGTGACTGTGGATCATCAGCAAACATCTCATCCACCTCCTCCTTCCCTTGGAGGGCAGAGGTAACTTGCCCCAAGAGGAAAAATTAACACCACTCTAAGCAATATATTTCCAGGCTTAAAAACTGACTTCCAATGGACTTGAGGAATTAAAAGTACTCTGGATTTTTTATGCCACCTCACATGCCCCTGAGACTCGGGCTGCCTGGGTGTTGTGTGCCCTGCTGCACAGTCCCCAGGTCACTGCATCTCCCTGCCCCTCCAGTTTCCCTCTGCATGGAACAGAAATAACAGTCCTGTTGTAAACCTGAGGAATGATGCTGTGCCAGGGCTAGAGCTGTTAACTTGCCCCCCTCCCAGAGGAAATCCTGTGGGACCATCAGAGTATGAGTTAAGAAAAAAAACCCCACCCAACAAACAATGGGTCTCTTCTCATTATTTTCTTTGCATCTGTACAATCAGAACACATGTCACTGTTTTCCCCAGCTGAAAACAGGTTTTGGGCTTCCTTTCCAAATGAAGTGCTGACTGAAGTGGTGTTAGAACCCCAGGTCTGGGCAGATTTGGGGCTTTTTGTTACCCCCTTCCAGCCTGCACTGAGTGCCAGAGTCATGTGTGGCAGCTCCATGTCCCTGCTCTGCAGGAGCCAGGGAGGGAAACGGGGAGAAACCAGGTCCTACACGGCCTGTCTGGGAGCTCTGATTGCTCTGGGAGTGGGGTGGACTTCACTGAGGGAAGAGACCTGGTCAAACATCAACATTCTGGTTCCAAATTCTGAACTTTGTAAGGGAAATGGAAAGGAGGGGAGGGGAGGGGAGGGGAAGGGAAGAGAATTGGGAAGGAAAGGAAGGGAAGGCAAGGCAAGGCAAGCCTTCTGTCCCACAATGACTGGCTGATGTTCCTGGATTGCCTCCAGGACCATGGAGACCTTGCAGAGGTGAAAAATATATTATTGCAGTTATTATGATGCCAGGGGCAAGTGCTCAGTGGTGTGAGCCCCGCGGGGCCTTTGGGGTTCACCTGTCTGGCTGTGACACTCAGGACTCAAACAGCCCAAGAGATAAACAATATGAACAGGGTATCTAAGCACTCAGGAGCATCCACACGAGTGCCCCAAAATCCAGAAGAGGGGCTGGGTGGCAGGAGGGCAGCAAGGCAGGGGAGGTGCAGCACAGCCCCTCTCCAACCTGCTGAAGCAGCAGCAGGGAGAGCCCCCCAGAGCTCCTGAGGAAAGGACCAGGGTCTGACCCCCTGCTCGGCTCCTGGAACATCTCTGACACTTCACCCTGATGCAGGAGAAACTCAGGGCTGTTTCCTTCTCTATTTTTTTCCCCCCTTCCTTCTTCCTTTAGCTCAGAGAAAGCGCTGCCAGCCACCCAGGCAGCTCTGCTCATGGAAACGGTTTCTGAGCTGCCTTCTGCCTCTTCTCTGCCTTTTGCTTTGAAGTGTTCTCCAAGGAATGCTTATCCTGGGAGGTGGGGTAGGAAAATGAATGACGTGGTCACTCTGAGCCCAGCAGCATCTTGTACCCACCCCCTCTGGTCTCTGGAGCCAGCTGGCTGGATGATGCAGGCTCTGCCATAGTGCAAACAAGCACCTGCTCCAGTGGGTGTGTGGTTACTCACTCTGATGTGCTCCTGAATCTAATTGGGAATTTCCAGGCATACATTGCTCACCCTCCCTCCAAAATAACTTTTATTAAGTATACAGTGCGTGAATCAATCATCCTTTTAATTCAGCAGGAAAGTATCTATATCTCAATCATGAGATATTTATTTCTGTCTCTGGTGTTCAGGATGGGGTATTTTTGTTTTGGTTTTGTTGTTGTGTTGTGGTTTGTTTTTTTTTCACAAGTGTCAAGAGGAATTTCCAGCTTGAAGCAGCAAAGCAGCTGATGGAGGCACAGACTGGCCCCCAGCAGTGCAGAGGAGACTGAGATTGGTTGTCCTGGGGAGGGGAGGCAGAGCAGGGCTTGTCCAGAGCTTCACACAACACTGAGGACACAAGAAGAACACCAGAAGCATCCTGCAAGCTCAGGGTTTGGATGCACTCACCAGGCAGTCAGGACCACTGCTCCATCCTCTCTGTGTCTTGGTGTGGCTGAGAACCAGCAGTGAGGCTTCCAGGCCACAGCCCAGGCATGGGGTGACATTGCCCACCCTGGTCATAGAATCACAGTGTGGGTTTGGTTGGAAAAGACCTTCAAGTTCGTCGAGTCCAACCACTAACCCATCAACTCTACCACATCTGACCCTCAGCACCACAGCTGCACGTCTCTCAAACTCCTCCAGGGATGGTGGTACAGCCACCTCCCTGGGCAGCCTGTGCCAGAGATCATCACCCTTCCAGTGGAGTTTCTTCTCATACCCAACCTCCACCTCCCCTGGCACAACTTGAGGCCGTTCCCTCTTGTCCCATCCCTTGTTCCTGGGGAGCAGAGCCCGACCCCCCTGGCTCCAACCTCCAACCTTTGCAGCTGCCTGAGAACCTGGAGCCAGGGGGGTCGGGCTCTGCTCCCCAGGAACAAGGGATGGGACAGGAGGGAACGGCCTCAAGTTGTGCCAGGGGAGGTTGAGGTTGGATCTGGGGAACAATTCCTGCCTGGCAAGGGTTGTCAGGGCCTGGCCCAGGCTGCCCAGGGCAGGGGGGGAGTCCCCATCCCTGGGGGGGTTTCCAAGCCCTGGAGATGGTGCTGAGGGACACGGGGCAGGGGTGGCCTGGGCAGGGCTGGGGGGTGGTTGGACTGGGTGATCTTAAAGGTCTTTTCCAGCCAAAAGAATTCTCTGCTTTCATGATCTCAGCCCACTGACATGGGCACAGGTTCACGTGCACTGATGGCTCCGCGTGGGGCGGGAGAGAAAATGCACACAAAAACCATCCCATTCCATAAGTGCAGTGGCTTGTAAGAAACACAGCTTTGCCTCTGAAGGAGGCAGCACTGAAGTTGCTGGGGCTCTGGGAAAAGACCTGAGGTGGCTGCTGAGCTGACGTGGACAGGCCATCTCTGCCAGAGCCTCCCAAAGGAAGAGGAAAGAGCCCCGTGTTCCTGCACGACCCCTCCTGCTGCCTGCAAGGAGCTGTGGACCCTCCTGGTCCCCTGCAGGTGCCAGGCAGGAGGCTGAATCCTCACTGAGTCCTCTTGCTGTGGCTAGGCTGGGAGAGCCTTGCAAACCCTGGTGGATAAGCAGGAGGAATCCCTGCCTGAAGTGCACCCTGTTTCACTCGTTACTCACAGGTCTCCATGTCAGAGCGAGGCTGTCCCTGCAGCCTCATCAAAATGGCACCTTTCAGTCAAACAGCACTAATTTTTATGTGACACTTTCCAGGATATGGTGAAATACAAAATACTAGTCACAAAGTTACGTTAGTTGTTTTGGTGGGTTTTTTTATGGGAGAAAACCATTAAAAGAGAAGAGGTTAGGAAAAAGTGAAATGTCTGCAGCAATTCAAAGATGAGCTGGGGTGGCCTGCCTTCTCTATTGATTTTCTCTTCTGCTTAGCAACAGGGTTTTGTGCTGGTTATATAAAAATGCAGAGAAACCTGCACATAGTCTCCTGCTGTTGCAAAAACACCCAACAAAATTATTTAGGGTGACCTGATCTAGAGGTGTTGCTGGTACTAATCTCAGATGGAGTCAGTATTAACTCGGAAGATTTGAACAACATGTTAAAAAGCCAAAGTACCTGATCTGTGGGGAGCTAAATGGAAGCTCTCGCCTGTATCTGGAAAGGGATTTGTCTTTGATTGAATAAATCTTTATGTGGAGCCCTGTTCACACACACCACAGGCAGCAGAATGCAGAGGAGAGGGGGTGATGGGGAGTAGCCGGGGAACCAGCCTGCCTGCAGTGGCACTTGGCAGAGAAGAGGGTCTATTCAAAACCACATACAATCTCAAGAAGAAACAAGTGTTTCTGCTCATGTGTCTCTGTTCCCCTTCCCAGCAGGGCTGTGCCAGGGGACCTCTTGGGCAGGATGGTGCTGGTGATGAGCAGCACCAGCTGGGGCTGTCGCGGGGACGCTCGTGGGAGATGATTGTCCCCAAGTTCCTGATGCTCTTGCTTTGGTTCCACTCACCTTTTACGTCTCCTCTTTAATGATACTCAATTGAGTGTATTCCCCAGAAAGCACGTTTTTGCCTGTGGCCAGACACCACCATCCTGAAAGATGCTTAAGGTTCCCAGATGTCACAGGGACTCAGTCTGGCTCGTTGGGAGCTGCACGTTCTGCGCCGGCACCACCGGACTCGTCCCAGCACGGACCCTCCTGCTGCCTCCCCCAGCCCCTCGCACTGAGCTCTGCCCAAATTACCTTTTCTTAGAGGAGAGGCTGTGAAATGGTTCTTCCCTGGGCCCAGCAGTGGTAGCTGGGGAAACCACAACGTGCCTTTTGTAGGCAGGAGCAAGAAATTCCTGCGATTGTTGGGCCAGGTGATTTAGGGAAAATTGATTCTAAGATATACAACCTTCCCCTTCTTTTGTGGCTTCCCCCATCCCCCAGGATGAGAATACATCATCCAGTGACATTTGAAGCTGGCATTTTTATAAATTACAAAGGAAACAGTTCTTCAGAAAGCTGGCAGCCACCTCGTGGCATTTAGCACCACAGACAAGCTGCAGAGCTGGTCCCAGGTTGCACACTCAGCTCAGTGACCCCGATGCATCAGCCTAGGGCTGTTTTTTCCTGCCACAGCTCCCTGGGTGTCCCACTAGCCCAGCCCATGGCTCCTTGGCTGCCTCTGCATTGCTTTCAGGGATCTGTTCTCAGACACCAGCACATGAAGGGGGAAGAGCCCTTCTATCTCTTCTCAGCTGCCCTGTCTTTAGCTGCAAATGCTAAAAGTCCTAAATCTCCACGTGCATGACACCTTTGTGATCATGTGTATCTGTTAATGCATGTTAATGCTGAGCACCCACCCTGCCTTTCACTCCTTTCCCTTTCCTTTTGGGGATTAAAAGAATCACAGGAAGGAGAAAGGACTCACGGGCTGAGATCATGGGGTTTGATAAGGAAAGCAAAAGCTGCAGACGTAAGCAGAGCAAAGCCAAGGATTCATTCCCTCCATCCCATGGGCAGGCAGAGGTCCAGCTGCTTCCTGGCACGTGGAGCCTCAGCTCAGGGAAAGGCTACTGGTGCAGACAAATGCCATGATGACCAGCACTGCCCCTCCCTCCTCCTTTCCCTGGGCATTAATTGCTGAGCACCACGTCACACATCATGGGATACCCCTTGGAGCCACTGGAATCTCTCCATGTCCCCTCCCAGCCTCCATCCCACCCTCAGCCCCCTTGCTTTGGTGGAAGAGAGAGGCAGAGGAAGCCTGCACTGGTCAGCAAGGCACAAACCACCCATGTCTCACCAACAGGGGGGTTTGCCCACAGGAGCAAACAGCAGCAGAGGGGCTGCCAGGAGGGAAGGGACCCCCACCCAGCCAGACCCAGCTCTGCCTCCAGCAGGGACCATGGTGGGTTGGTCTCAGCTGGCACCAGCTGCTCCCTCCCTCTAGCAGGACACTCTACCTCTCAATGTGCCTCAGTTTCCCTCTGTGACTCAACTGCTGTTTGTCTCTCAGTTCTGCAGCTCTGGCCTGGAGTGGAAAGGTTCCCATGAGAAGGGAAAGGGCCCAGCAAACTCTGAGCTGGTCGCAACCCTACAAGGTGCCAACAGAGGCCAAGTGGATGCTCATAACACCAGCTGCTCTCCAGGGCTGCAGAACAGAGCCCAGCCTGGCCACAGCTGAGGCAGAGCAGAGATAAAGTGAGAATGAACAGACACACAGCAGGGTTTGTTGGTGGGAACTGGGCCTTCCTGGGTTTTCCTCCTGTTTTCCTGTGACTCCCCAGCGAGAGGTGCTGCAGGTCTGGCTCAATGACAGCAGCCACTTGGGTCTGTCTCTCCAGCAGGGACACCTGCCAGAGGGATTGATTCTGGAGCATCACCATCCCCCAAGGACACCAGCTGTGGCCTGGCAAGGGGGAGAAACACCAGCTCTTTCTCCGGCTTTGTCAGAAAACTTAACATTAAGTAATCTTCACTATTAAGTTTCAGACTGTAGAATCCTTTAAAGGTGATAATTAATATTCTAGGCCTAGTATAGAACTGGTTAAGTAAGTTGCCAGCATTTTAGTGGTTAACCTTTGTTGTTTGATTTAATTATAAGTAGTAAAATTCACTGCTAAAATACCCTTTGCATCCAAACTGCACTTCTGTTCTTATCTCCCAATTCCCCTGTGCTCTTGCTGTGCTTGTTCCTCATGTCCTGAACAGTTAAATCCCCAATGTTATATGCAGTAAATCTTGATTACTGCATATATATCTTGTCTGTCATCCATTCTGTCTGGGACAATCCCTCCCTTTCCTCACCAGGGCAGTGGAGAAATGGGATGGAAAAGTTTGTGGATCAATGGAAAGACAGGGATATCAGTCACAATTTACCATCACAGGCAAAGCAGACATGACTTGGTGGAAACTTGTTCAGTGTTGCCAGTTAGAGATGGAGAATGGTTTGAATTTCATAGAATCATAGAATCATAGAATCTTAGGGGCTGGAAGGGACCTCAAAAGATCATCTAGTCCAACCCCCGTGCCAGAGCAGGGTCACCTAGAGTACATCACACAGGAACTCATCCAGGTGGGTTTTGAATGTCTCCAGTGAGGGAGACTCCACAACCTCCCTGGGCAGTCTGTTCCAGGGCTCTGTCACTCTCACAGTAAAAAAATTTCTGTCCTGGAATAGTGGTCAGGCACTGGAAGGGAGGTGGTGGGGTCACCATCCCTGCAGGTGCTCAAAAGCCATGGGGATTTGGTACCTTGGGGCAGGTTCTAGTGGCCAAGGTTGTGTGGTTTTTTGGGGGTTTTTTGTGTTTTAGGCTTTTGTGTTTGTTTGTTGTTTGGGTTTGTTGTGGGTTGTTGTTTTTTTTTGGGGGGGGAGGTGTTGGTTGGGGTTTTTTTTGTGTGGTTTTGGGGGATTTGGGGGTTTTTTTGTGTGTGGACTCAGTGATCTTGGAGATCCTTTCCCACCGTGATGCTCCTGTGAAACAGGAGATGAAAGCTGAGAGGACATTCCCCTCCACCCTGGGCTCAGCCTCAGTCCCTGACTCCTCCACCTCCTCCCAGCAGAGGGGCCCAGGAGGAGCCCCCTGACCCTCCTTCCTCCTCACTCCTCTCTCCTGCTCCAGGGTCCCTGCCCTGGGCTGCAATCCTTCAGGATGCACCACAATTCCTGGCTGGGCACCAGGTCCTGCACAGGCATCTCTGCCCACACTGAAACCTTCCCCTTACTGAAACCAAAGTGACCCCATCACAGCACCAACAAAGGACCATTCACAGCCCCCATGAAACTCCACCACTTGACCCCTCACAGCATCACAGTGACAGCAGGTTCTTTTGTCCACTGCCTCTCCCAAGCTGCTGTCCTTATCCCAGGTGCCTGGGAAGTCCCTTCCTCCTCCTAACTAGAGGGGAAGGGAGACCCAGGTGCCACCTTCTGGTTCTTCCTGGCTTAGAGGTGGTTCAGGGGAGAACTTGGTAGAGTAGGGATGATGGTTGGACTGGGTGATCCCAAGGGACTTTTCCAACCTGGATAGTTCTGTGATTCTATTCCTCCTGGCTAGGGGAAGGACATGAGGAAGGGAGATGGTGAAGCCAGCCCAGAAACTAAGAGGGAAGGCAGCTCCTCAGGAGGGGTCACCCCTTCCTCACTGATGGCTGGTGGGGGTGCCCAGTGCTCCCTGGCACCCTGGGGGTGGCTGCAGTGGGAGGTTGGGTTGCTGTCTCACTGATGGCATCCCCAGAGGTGCTGGGGGTCCCTGTCCCCACCAGTGCTCCAGTGGAGGTGCAAGAGGCACAGGCCAAGCCCCAGAGATGTGGCAGGAGGGCTGGGACTCCCTGAGGGCAGCAGGAGCAGGGCAGGGCAGCTTGGCTGGCATGGGGGGCTTCATCACAGAGTCATGGCTTTAAGCCATGGGGAGGAGGGGTTTTAAAGTCTTGCCTTTGTTTCTCAGCATCTGACTCTGGTTTTAATCAGCAATAAATTATTGCCAATTAAATTGAATTAATTTAATTAAATTAAGCTAAATTTCACACATCAGATCTGCTTTGCCCATGACAGTAATTGGTAAGTGATTTTCATGTCCTTAACTCCTCCCAGGAGCTCCTGCAGTTTATTCCTGCCTCTCCCTGTGCTTAGGAGGATAAATGGAGAGTGGCTGGGGGGCTGTGGGCAGCCAGGCAAGGCCAGCCCACCACACAGATCAATACCAGAGAATCACAGGATGGTTTGGGATGGAAGCCCATCCAGTGCCACCCCTGCATGGGCAGGGACACCTCCCACCAGCCCAGGCTGCTCCAAGCCCCATCCAACCTGCCCTTCAACACTGCCAGGGATGGGGCAGCCACAGCTTCCCTGGGCAACCTGGGCCAGGCTCTCCCCACCCTCACAGCACAGAATTTCTCCCTCCCATCTCAGCTCCAGCTCCCTCTGCCAGCTGGAAACCCTTCCCCCTGCTCCCATCCCTCCCTGCCCTTGTCCCAAGCCCCTCCCCAGCTTTCCTGGAGCCCCTTCAGGCACTGGAAGCTGCTCTCAGGTCTCCCTGGAGCCTTCTCTTCTCCAGGCTCAACACCCCAACTCTCCCAGCCTGGCTCCAGAGCAGAGCTGCTCCAGCTCTCCGAAAGATATTTGATAACTTAATACTCATAATTCTAATACTCCGTTTATGGTGACATCTTGTTTTTTGGGGGGATTTTGCCATTATATTTCCAGAAGTGCAGCAGTTTTTTTGCAAACCCCACCCAGGATCCTCAGGAGAAGGAGCTCCCTGGGGCAGCAGATGCAGGGCTGAGCCCCGCGGCGCTGTCAGAGGGAAGGGCTCTTCGTGCCAAGCTGCTCTGGAAACCCCCTGGCTTACCTGCTGGGTCTTCAACGTCCTTTCCAACACACACACCCCGTCTCCCAAAGCTGTGTTTGCTCTGGCCCAGCACTGGCTGAAGTTGTCCCAGTAATTGCTGGGAGATGTGGGCGCTGCGGGGCGGGCTGTGCTGGGACAGCAGCTTCGGTCAGAGGGTCGGGGATGCCCTTCCAGATGTTGCTGCTTCACAGCCCAGCCCCAGCTCCTGGCAGTCACAGGATACTCGTTGGTGAAAGCCTAATTAAAATGTACCAAAATGACGAGTTGGCTGCACTAAGTGAGTGGAACAAGGTTGCTTTTTAAGCAATGGGCTTCGTGGAGCTGTCGGTCAGTGATGCCAAGTGTCCTGCAGGGTGTGGGAACATCAAGTCTTGTGCCACCTGCAGACAAACTCAGGTTGATTCTGACCCACCTGGGCAATCAACCAGCAGAGACTGGAGACAGGACCAGGACAGAGACAGGACCAAGGACTAGAATCAACCAAGACCTCCCAGGAGACTCTCAAGCTGCATAACCACAAAGGTAGCCAACTCCAGGAAATAAAATAACCATGTAGAAGAACTCTGGGAACTCCTTGACATAAAACTGAATATGCATGTTTTTGGTGTGTGTGAGCTGGGGTGTGTTGTTGGCTCCTTGGAGCATCTGTGGTGGAGAATCCCCAGGGCTGCAAGACAGAATGTCTGCTCAGTAACAGCTTGTTTGTTGTTTCTGGGTCTCTATCATGGAGTCCTCACCCAGCAGCACCCAGCCTCCCACTTCGGTGAGGAGTGTTAGAAAGCAGGGGGGTTTGGTAGCTCCCAACTTCTGTGTCACTCGGAGAGCATCTAAAA
>NW_009952053.1:349774-356453 GCF_000747805.2 Chaetura pelagica
TTCCCAGCTGACATTGGTGCTCCAGTAGCTCAAGCACTTGCACCTTTCAAGTGGGATGTTCATAGTTTGGCACAAACGAGGAGTGGAGTCGTGAGATGGAAGGAATGAGATGGAAGGAGTGAGATGGGAGCCATGAGATGGAAGGAATGAGATAGATGGAAGGAGTGAGATGGGAGCCATGAGATGGGATCACACCATCAGCCCTCGGGAGCATCTGGAGGCAGAGGGTGGAGGTGGGAGTTCCTCAGCAGGGCAGGACTGGGAGCATGGACACCTGAAACACTGCCCTGAGGAGGAGCAAAGCACCAGCACCAGCCTCACACGTCCACAGCCTGACACTGCTTTGGCTGTGCTGGCCAAGCCAACCTGTTGGCCAAGCCCAGCCAACACTTGGAATTCAGCTGGACAATGGACTTCAATTTATTCTTCATTCCTCATGCAAGCCAAAGTTGGGTGTTTCAAGGTGAGACAAGGATGAGAGGAATCTTCCCCTGTTAAAAAAGTCAGCCTGGATCCAGGCAGGTCTCACAGAGGGCATGTGCCTCTGCTGGCAAGGAGACCTCCAGACACAGACCTGGCTTCAGAAGGGCAGTTGGTGCCATCAGCTTGGCCAGGTCTTTCCCAACCCAAACAGTTCTGTGTTCCTTCTCCCTCATCTGTGTTCATTAAGGACCCAGCACTGACTTGTAGTTTAGTTTCCCACAGTGTTCATAGAATCTTAGAATCATAATTAAGGTGGGAAGGGACCCTAAAGATCACCCAGCTCCAACCCCCCTGCCATGAGCAGGAACCACCAGCCCAGGCTGCACAAACCTCATCCAGCCTGGCCTTAAAAACCTCCAGGGATGGGGCATGCTCTTCAGTGAGACTGCCCTTTCTTCACACAACAAATTTTTCCTAACATTTTAACCTAAAGTCTTAATTTATCATGGCTTTTTTTGATACTTCCAAACAGTGAGACAGACTGAAGGGACAGACAATTCTTAATATAGCTTTTTATATAGCTCCAGTGGGGTTTAATTGCTGTACCTTGTATTTTTACTCTCCTCTCCTGTATTCATGGACTCTGCTCTTTCTGCTATTTTCTCTTTCTTTCTTGTTTTTTTTTTGGTCAGACTTGAAATAGAACATGAAGAGGGAGAGCTCTCTGCAAGAGCCATTGAAACATAATTAATCGATGCACCGAGTCTTCTGAAAGGACTCCTACAAAACTGTCCCCCCTAAATTAGACACGCAAAGACAATGCTAATTACAAATTCCCAGCAGTGTTTTCATCAGAGCTAAAGATTCCTTATGCTGCTGGTGCAATACAACAATTTATTAACGTATGGGTCCTCGCTTATGGATTTATCTAAGAGCTCGCAGGTGAGGACAATGGAGTCCTTTACCTCAAGGAAAGTATTTTTAATAGCATGACACAAAGATGTGGAATTTTTAAATGCTGGGCTGCACGTGCACGTAGCTGAAGTTGACAAAACACCCCCCTGCAACACGTTCTCTCTGCGATGGCAAAAAAGCAGGGTAAGAACCTGCAGCTGTGCCCTTTTCTGCGGCCAGCAGCAAAACTCCCCCCTGCGTGAGGGCTTTTTTCTTCTTCTCTCCCACATAATGCCACTACTGCTGCTTTTCTGGGCTGCCCTGCCTCCCCTGCAGCCCTGCCCGTGCGTTTTGCAGCCTTTCCTTCTGGTTTGTTTTTCCCCCCCTCTCTCCCCTTCTCTCGCGTCGGGTCGGAGCCGCCGAGCAAACAGAACCATCCGGGTGGGCACAGATGGAGGGATGTTCACCCACTGCCTCCTGCGGGCCTGGTTGGTGGTGCCTGGTGCCCCCCCAGCCCCTCCTGGAGCTGGGGCAGGGCTGGGGGGCATGTTTGCCTTCCCTTTGCACAGGCACCATTAGCCGCTCTCACGCGCCGCTGCCCCGGCAAATGAAGTGCCCCAAAATAAACATCCCCCCCCCCCCAATCCCCAGGGCCAGCTCGGTGGTAGTAATTGATGGGAAAACAGGTGTTCCCCGTGTTCCTCTGTGATTGCCTACACGTGTGGCTGCTCCTGGGCTGCCCTTCAGGCACTCCTGAGTGTTGGCAGGGGGAAAAGAGACGGTGTTGCCGAAAAAGAGGGGGTCCCGGGGGTGCTCTTCTGCTCCACAGCCAAATCAGGTACAAGCAGCACAGGCCTTCTCAGTTTTTAAAGGATTGAACCTGCAGCAGCCACCACGTTCCACTTTATCCATCAACCTGCACTTCTTTCAGGAAGTGGTTGCTCTGACCTGGCAAGTCCAAGCCACGTGTCACAAATAAAGAGCCCCCATCTGAGTGGTGTTCACCTTCTAAAAACAGGCCTTGCAAGCAGAACCAGTGAAATGGAGCTGACACCTGTGTAACCAGCTGGTTTTACACTTCACAGCCTGCAGTTGTGCCTTGCAGAAGCATTTGGCTCCTGGCAGCTGTGTGAGATCTGGTCTGGCAGTGATCACAGGATGTCAGGGGCTGGAAGGGACCTCCAAAGATCCTCCAGTCCAACCCCCCTGCCAGAGCAGGACCAAACCAGGGCAGGTCACTCAGAAAGGCATCCAGACAGGGCTGGAAAGTCTCCAGAGAAGGAGACTCCACAGCCCCCTGGGCAGCCTGTCCCAGGGCTCTGTCACCCTCACAGCAAAGAAGTTCTTCCTCATGTTGAGGTGGAACTTCCTGGGCTCCAGTTTGAATCCATTGCCCCTGGTCCTGTCCCAGGGCACAAGTGACAAGAGCTTGTCCTGCCTTCTTGCTGCCCTCATGTGTTTATGGACATTCATTAGATCACCTTTGGTCTCCTCTCCAGCCTGAACAGCCCCAGGTCTCTCAGCCTTTCCCCATCAGGTGTTCCAGTCCCTTCATCATCCTCGTGGCCTCCCTTGGACTCTCTCCAGTAGATCCCTGTCCCTCTGGAACTGGGCAGCCCAGAACTGGACACAACACCCCAGGTGTTCATGATGTGCAGACTTTAGCATGAGCTACAGGCAGAAATATCAGTGGTCACTTTTGATAACAGGCTTTCTGCAACACATGGTCCTTCCAGACCAAAACACTTAGGGGAGAGAACAGGAGAAAAGAAAGTGTTGTTGGCAGCTCCTGGGGGTCAGGGTGGGAGCTGGAGCTGCTCTGCCAGACCAGCAGCAAGGCTGGCTCAGAGGCTGCTCTGGCAGAGCAGCCCCAGGAAGCTCCCAGGGCTGCCAACACACTTGGTCTAGCACTGGGTTGGATCTTTGATCTCCAGGCATTGATCTCTTCCCCAGAAGATGTGTCTCTGTCTCGGCATCACTGTTTTTTTCCAGAGACTCTGCTTTGGCTCTGGAACTTCCCTGGCACCAAGGCTTGGTCTCTTCTCTCTCCATCACCTGCAGGGAGGCAGGAACATGTCCAGGTCACACATACCTGCCTCTTCTGGCTTCTCACAGGGACAGCTTATTGTTTACCCATCAAGGACATCCAATATTTTAACCTACTTAAGTTTACAGGTTGGATAAAAGCTCTGTGGGTAGAAAAAAGAAAAAAAAAAGAAGAAGAAGAAAAAAAAGCTTAGTTGTATTTTGCAAAAATAAAATGGGAAAACTGTGGAGCTGTTGGAGAGAGGCCAGAGGAGGCCTCGGAGATGCTGGGAGGGCTGGAGCAGCTCTGGAGCCAGGCTGGGAGAGTTGGGGTGTTGAGCCTGGAGAAGAGAAGGCTCCAGGGAGACCTGAGAGCAGCTTCCAGTGGCTGAAGGGGCTCCAGGAAAGCTGGGGAGGGGCTTGGGACAAGGGCAGGGAGGGATGGGAGCAGGGGGAAGGGTTTCCAGCTGGCAGAGGGAGCTGGAGCTGAGATGGGAGGGAGAAATTCTGTGCTGTGAGGGTGGGGAGAGCCTGGCCCAGGTTGCCCAGGGAAGCTGTGGCTGCCCCATCCCTGGGGGTGTTGAAGGGCAGGTTGGATGGGGCTTGGAGCAGCCTGGGCTGCTGGGAGGTGCCCCTGCCCATGCAGGGGTGGGACGGGGTGGGCGTTGGGGTCCCTTCCAAAACAAACCAGCCTGGGATTCTGTGAGTAACTGCTGTAGCCTTTCAAAACTAGTCCATCTCCCTTCTTCATGGACATCTCCTTGGAGGATCAGAACGGCAGGTACAGAAATACAGCTGTGGCCTGAGACCTTCACATGCTGTGTGACAACCTGGAGAAATCCCAGCAGTGAAACTCCTGGGCATGAGGCAGCTGGAATGTTGCCTTTGGCCATAGTGGGGGGAGGTTTTCATGTGGGGTAAGGGCAGTTCCAGTACCATATTCATCCAGATGTTGTGCAGCAAGTTACCAAACATGAACAACAAGATCTTCAATGCACCCCAGAACAGAAACTGGCAAATCTAAATCTTTACAATTGCTGACGTGATAGAATATTTGGCCCAAGATTCCTGCCCATGAATTTTGAGTTCATTTACATCCCTGTAATATACTCTTCTTATTAAAAATATATATATTTTACTAAGGTACTGGTGATGTACACCCTCGTGGAGGCAAAATGAGGACAGAGTGGTTTCATTCATGGCTCTCCTGCAACCTTTCAGGCCAGGATTTCATGGACACAGTGCTGATGGGCACCTCATCTCTGTGCAGGGAAACACTTTGCACTTGGTCTACAAGGAGACACTTCAGCTTGGGGAGCATAATGATCCCCACTCAGTTATCAGACCCTGAATAAAACCTCTAGAACTGCTATACTAACAATTCTCCACCAGATGCAAAGAGGTCCTTATGAGAACGTGGATGCCCTAGGAGCCCATCTATCCTGAATATCATGTTAAACTGAAATTATACACTAGAAATAATATCTTTATAATTGGTCTTGTGTTTGCTTCTGATTTTGCACGCAGGCAGAATCCCACTGGGCACGCCAGGGTCTGAATCAATCTTCCACTGATAAACAACAAACCTGAACTGTTGGTGGAGCATGAAACAATTATCATTGACTCCACCTGAGGCTGCTGAGCAAGGCTGCTCTTTTTTACTGCGCCGTTACTAGGTGGGAAAGCCGTGGGTTGGACAGCATCCTTCATCAGTGGATGGGATAGCCAAGCTCATGGGGCACATCACTCGTTCCCTGGCACAGCCCATCCAACTGGAACCCTCCAAGGACAGCCTGGTAAATAAACACACACATATGAAAGAAATCAACCACTTGGAAAAGACTGTTGAGGTTTTCAAAGCGGGGATGTAGATGTTCTAACTGCTGCTCCAGGCTTGGGAATACAAACCATCACACATCCATATGGCTCTCGTTTAATTCCTGTGTGCAGATCATGTTTCTGCACAGTTGCTTAACCCAAAATGCAAAATTCTGGCCAGGCTGTATTCCCAGCGACGAGAAGAGAGGGGTAAAAAGCCTTTTGAGTAGCACAGCAGTGGTAGAACTGACAGGGGAAACACCGTGTGGACGTGGACAAGCAGAAGCTCAGAAACCCTGCTGCAGGTGGAGCAGAGGGATCTCCAAGGCACCTGTCCAGAAAAATGAAGAAAATACATTTTTTTTTGGCAGTGATGACTGAGAAAATCAGGCATCAAGTACAATGCATTGCAATGAAATGAAAGCAGAAGCCTGAGTTGCTGGCTGGACCCTGACGAGCCCCGAGCTCCCGTGACACCGCGGGTGCGTTTCCAGGACGGGGCTGTGGTGTCACTTTATGGGCATTAATTAATTCTCTATCGATATTTATTGGGTTTATTTTTATTTTGTGGTGTTTCTTAACAGACTTAGCACCCAGCCACCCTTCTTCCCCTCCCCTGACCCGTTCAGATCCCTGAGATCTGGGGCTCCCCCACCCCCTCAGCTGCAGGGGATACATCCCCCTCATCCCTACAGGAACACTCAGGTCACTCAGTGGGCTCAGAAATTTTCCCATCCTGGCACAACAATGCCCGAGGCTGAGATTTCAGGCACTAAAATGATGGCCTTTTGCAGTATTTTTCCACTCCTCTTTGGTTTTGTTTTGTTGGGGTGTTTTTTTTTTTGTGTGTGTGTTCACATTTCCCAGTATCTTGGTGTTTTGGAAGGTAACAAGGAGTGGGGCAGGCACGTCTTTGTGGTGAGCAGAAGGAGGAAAGCAGGGTTAAACCACAGCTCTGCCCCCCAACAGCCCCTTCTTAACATTTCCAGTTTAAAAGTTGGAAGGATCAGGGGGTGGAATGCAGTGAACCACAAGCTGAAACTGCTCAGAGGTTTGGTTTCAGAGGCAGGAGCAAAAGCACTTCAGGGAGCATTAGGGAATGTTCAGAGGCATCTTCGTGTGAGGGGAGACAAGGAAATGGTAGTAGGAAGGGTAAATAATAATAATATAAAAAAAATAATAATAAAAGAAAATAACCACAACAGAAGGAGCTGAGGAAATGAAGATGCAAAATTAAAACCTGGGAATGAATGGGCACGTAACAGGAACTGCTGAGAGAAAGTGCAACGGGCAGACATAAATACATATATAGTGATATAAAAGAACTGGCTGTGAGAGAGATACACACGTATAAAGATACTGGAGGGTGATTTTTTAAGAGGAGTAACTGCCTGAGCATAGAGAGGAGGGTTTCATCACCGGGCAGGGCAGCAGTGCCAATTAATGCAGCCCTTGTTGTGCCGGGACTGCCAGGGGATCATCGGGACCCACAGCAGCTCCCGGGGTGCCCGCTCGTTTG
>NW_009952053.1:361976-369319 GCF_000747805.2 Chaetura pelagica
CCTTGCAGATCGGGTCACTCAAAAACCACTACCTGTTCAGACACAGAAGCCACCCGGGGCGCTCCCGGAGAAGTGCCCCCCACATCACCAAGAGACTTGCTGACGACGAGCGGGTGAGTGTTTTACACTCCTCATTTCCGTGCCCCTCTGTGTCCCCAGCCTCCCTGCTGCCGAGCTCTGCCACCGGGTCACTTTCCTCCAGCCATCCACACTCCTGCTGAGCGTTTTCCTGTCACTAGCAGGCAGAATCTGCCCCCCTCGCTGCTATTTTTTTTGTAGTTTCCTTTCTTTTTTCTTTTTTTTTTTTTTTTTTTGCAAGCGTTTCCAAATTAAGATTTAAGATCTGCAGCACTGCAGAGGCTTGGGATTCCAGCTGTCACTGGAGAAAACATGGAGGGTGAAATCCCTGAAAACAGGGAGTAGGAATCCATGGATGCAGTGAGTTCAAATCTGTGCAGCTGCCATGGGAAGCTGGTTTGATGTGAAGTGACTGAGAGTTTAACAAAATGAGTGGGGGAGCAGGGATGGGGTTTTGCTGTGTCCCATGGTTTGGTGGCAATGTAAAACCCCTTCTCAAAGGATCCATCACACGTTCTAGACTTGTTTGGGTGCACTGGGATCCCACTGCCATCAGAGCAGGAGGGAGCCGGGGCTGGAAGGTGAAGCAGAACCCCAGTTTTTTGGGGTTTTTTTTTTGGCTTTATTTAAGAAAGAAGCCTGCCTGTCTGCACACACACTGAGAAAACGGGGTGGGTGGTGAACTTAAGAAACAGGCCTGGATGCTGTCAGCTCCTCTTATGAAAATAAAAAAAAACATATCTGGTAGGTTTCAGAACAAGGAAATTTGAATTACAAACCAGCATTATTGCAGCAATCACTGTAAAAGTGTAAGTGACCCAAAACACGAGGTAAACCTGGTTCTGAAAACCAGCAGTTTATTGTAAAATGACGAGTGGCTGGAGAACAAGCACTTGGTTCTCTGCAAGTTTTAAATGCAAAGGTGATCCAGGAGGAAATACTGTGTATGTAGCTTTGCAGGAGAGGGTGTGAGGAGGGTTATTTGTTCTGCCTGTGCTGTTCCAGAACTGCACTGTCTCCTTGCAGACACTGGTTTAGCAGTTAAACTCAGCGAGGGAAACAGTTCCGAGCCGGAGATGTTCCAACCCGCAGCTTTAGTGCCAACTGGTGTTCTAATTAACACCCATCCACATGGCCGGAGGTTCAGTGCCATCATATATTATGATGTTGAGGAGCAGAGCTTCAGTTGCAGTTCCTTTTCTTTTCCCTCCTGCACTTGCTGCACCCCGTGCACAACAGCCTCTAACGCACCAGCTTCTCGTGTCACAAGCGGAGCAGAAGCAGCCGTGCTGGCAAACACACCTAGATCCAAAACCAGAGCTCCACTGTGCCACAGGTGGTTTGCTAAATTTACTCCGATTTCCCTGCTATTTACCATCTCGTATGCAAATTGACTGTGTGAATGAGCGAGGTGTAATTATGTCATTATGCAAATATATAAACACAAAGCAATCATGTAGCGCTGCGTAGTTATACATGGACCTTTGCTACAATGAGCTGCTCTTGCTCAGCAGCAGCCTATTTAAACAGATCCAAATTCGGTCCCCAGAAAGGGAGAGAGAAAGGAATCCTGCCTGTTTGTGTAATGAATTAATTATTAGTTAATGAATTTTATGTTATGTCAGGAGTGAAAGCTGCGGCAAAGCCTGTCTCTGATCTGAATGCTGATCCTATGGATGTCCCAGTGTTGATTGCAAAACAGATAAAGGCTGTGAACACATTGACAGGACCTAATTATCAGAGCCCCTAACTTCTTCCAGTATTTGCACTGGTTTCCAAACCTCTTTCCTTGCAAGCAGACCAGGATCAAGATTGTTTCCACTGCTCAGCGTGTCGGTGGCTGGAGGTTTGGCACAGGGCCCTGGGCTGCTGCCATGGATGGAGCCTCACACAGCTGCTGAGTGACAAACATTTGGCTGGCTTGTCTGACAGAGCTGCTCAGAAGTTTCAGCTCATTTCCCTCAGTGCAGTTGTCCAGGTCAAAAAAAAAAAAACAACAAACAACCCCACAACAAGCGAAAAAACAATGAACCAGCAAGCATGGAAGTTGTCAGTTGTTAATTACTGGTGGGTGATGAAGAGGCTGAGCTTTGCTGCAGGCAGGGAGGGGAGATAAAGGTAATTGCTGCAGCCTGTGCACAAGTAGGCACGGCCTTGGATATCAATTGGGCAGTTTAAAATACTTACACTTGCGTGGGTATCTTCATCTTCTGTGACTAACTGCAGGCTGTAGGGGTTTTAGCACTAAACAGGTATGAAATTAAGTAGCACTGGAGAGCCTTCAGTGAACACGCCTGGCCTAGCTGCCCTTTTCAAGGGTTTATGTTCTTGTGAATTTTCACTAGGCTTCTACTAGAAAATGGTACTTTAATCAAATCAGTCCCTCTTGTCACTGTAATTTCTGAGTCACTCGTGTTGTTTCACGTATGGGGGTAGATGTGAGGGCCATAAAGCCACTGGGTGACAGGGGAGAAAAACAGTGCAATCTATTCAGACATTTACAGCAAAAGGTTCCATCTGAGGCATCCCCCACCCGAGGCTTGCAGCAGGATCCTGGCAATCTTCTGAGCCTGAGTTTTCTTTGCTCCTCTGGAAATTGGGATGAAAAGCACCAGCTTGGTCTGTGCCAGAGTGGCTGTCCAGGTGTCAGCAATGAATAGCATTTTATTCCTGTTCCCAAAAGGAGCACACACAGCACAGAGGGGTGTCAGGATGGGCATTTGGTTTGAACTGGGGTAGGTGCTGAATCCCAGGGAACAAAGAGGGGATACACTTTATAAGGCAACCTGGTGACTTAGGGATTGCTGTGTCCCGGCTGGAATGTGGTGCAATTCATTGTATCAAAGCTGTAGCAAAGCAGCATGAAGCATTTTTGGCTTTCGGCTGCCTTAAGTGGAATTATGCCAGTGATGAAGTTAGTCCAATATTCGTAGCTTACTAATTGATCACACTTCAAAACACCACTGGGAAGGAGACTTGAAGGTCCAGCTGGGCTATGAATAACAGCATCATTAGGATGGGTAGACTGAAGCCAGAGATAATCTTTCTCCTTTTCTTTCAACTCCCAATAGAAATAGAGAGGCATTAAAATGTAGGCAGGGGAAGGAAGGAGATTTCTGCTTGTTTCAGTAACCACCACTGCTTCAATAACCTTCTAACTACTCTGGGCATTTGATGTAAAAAGCCTGAATTGTGTGGCACTCGCAGGACTTCTGCTGTTAACTTGTCCTGAATGATTTTATATTAGTCATAGAGTCATGAAGGTTGGAAGGGACCTTACAGATCATCAAGTTCCAACTTCCCTGCCATGAGCAGGGGACCGACCACTAGACACACAATATCAATATTAATCAATATTAGATATCAATCAATTTTAATTGATTCTGTAGTCTCGTGACTCGAGCAGCTCCTCTCCCCACAAAGCACCCTGCTCTGCTGTATCACCAGTCCTCCTCTCTGCATCAAACGTTGCTCATGTTGCTTTAGGCACCAGTTCTGCTGCATGAGGGCACCCCTGCCCCTGAAGGCTGAGAAGGTCCCCACCTGTCAGGGCTCACTTGTCATATTTATCCAAACACCTGCAGGTGTCGTGGGCAGAGCAGCAGTATGAAAAGAAGAGAACTAAGCGTGCCAGCCTGAGGGACTCGGCAGAAAATCTGTTCAATGATCCCATGTGGAACCAGCAGTGGTACCTGGTAAGGGTTTGTTTCACTGGTGAATGTCGTTTGATGTCACTCCTAGCAGAGCAATTGCACTGAAGGGAGTAAATCAGGAGTCCCTGTCGTCAGCACACACTGCAGAGAGATCTTCCTGGTCGTATTTCCAGGTTTCCTGCCAAGTATTATTTGTGCAAAGGTCCTAAAAGCCAGTTTAGGCTGCTGCTGAGGATGGGGGTTCATGCTAGAACCCACTGTCACAGTTAAAAGCTACCTGTGTGATAATTTTATAATGATTACTGCTGGAATGTAAGAAGTCCCTCAGCACACCTGAGGCTGGCCATGTATTTCCATGTTGAAGCTGGTCGAGCAGTGAGCATCCTCCAGAGGAAAACAAAAGCATGCAGATGGAGGTGGCAAGCACCTTCTTGGGCTAGGATTTGAACAGAAGAGGGTTCCTGCAGCTCCCGTGCTCAGAATCTCAAGAAAAATGAATTTTCTGAGCTCTGTGTTTTCTGCCTGCATGTGACAACTCAGAAATACAGTTAATATTGTATGTTTTGGACAGGTTCTTTTGAGAGTCTGTATTTCCACTCTGCATCTGACTGGACCTTCAGTCCAGGCTTCCCTGCTTTCACTCAGAGTAGGGCTGGGACTAAAGGTTGGTACAACAAGTCCAGAAGAAAGGTCAAGCACAAGTGTGGCCTCAGGGGCTGGAAATATCTTTCCTTTCTTCAGTTCAGCTTAAAGAAATCAGCCCCAATTCCAGGCTGTTCACACGATGCTTTGCCCCCTTCTTTTTTTTTTTCTTTGAGCTAGGAAAAATAAATTATTAACTGCATGGCATAAAATTATTCCTGCAGACGTATTTTCAACATAAAAAATGGTTTTCTTTAAGAATGTAGCTTTTCTTTGAAGCAGTGTCTGTTTGCTTCTTTGCCTCTTTCCAGTAGGAAGCAGGAAATTTATAAGATGTCTGTATTGGACAAACACACACAGAGTTCAAAGAAGCAATTCTGTGAAAAAAGCAATGTCTTGCTCTCCAGGGGGCATAGGGACATAGTTCCTCTTTCCACCTTTCCATTGTTTTCACCACTTTTCCCTCTAGTGCTCATACATGAGAAACAGAAATATGGTGCTTGCCCCTGTTTGCTGTGCATACTGAATTTTTTTTCTAATTAAATGCATAAACATGTTTAATATTTTCTTCCAAAATATGCTCCTTGCCTTGTAGCAAATAACTTATTGCTACTTTATTATTATGATTAGATGGCAACAGTCTGTTCAGTGTGTGCCTTCAGATATCACCAGAAAATAACTATTATTTGATGGGTTCTAGAGATCAAACTTGCAACCTCACAGAATTCCCTGAGCAGCAGCAATCAGAAAAGAAAGCATAAAATGAAAGAATCCCCACAACAAACTTATTTTTCTGACCCTCACATTGTGTGCAACATTCCTTGGGAAATGAAGAAATTAAGCACCTGCAAGCAGCTACTGTAATTATGCCCAGAGAAGCAGAAATAAAATGCCTTATTTTTTTTTTCATCTGTGTTTTTTTTATGGGGGTTGTGTGGACATTTTCTAAATGAGATGTGTGTACTGCACATTTGATATCAGAGAGGAGAAGTGACCCATTTAGGAGCTGCTCCTCAAGGAAGTTGCTGTGGAAGAGAAGGCTGCAGATGATTCATGCTTCCAGTTGATTTACCACAGGAACAGTGATGAGGGTAGTAAACAGAAAGTGGTGATTCAGCACAGTTGTTCCCAACAAAACGACTCCCTTAATTGCTTCATCCATTAATTATTTTGCTCTGGCTAACTTGAACGTCAAAGGATAAAACACATTTGGAGAAGGCAGAGCTTGTGGTGCAGTGGAGAACTGTCTTGGCTCCTCCTCAGGTGGAAAGAACAAACCTTAGCAGCTCTTGAGTATCAATTCCACATTCCAGGGCTCCTCAGTACATCCCTGCCATTCCCATCTTTCTTCTGCCTACCCCCAACAAATACAAGATGCATTTCTGCCAGTAAGGGGGTGTATCTTTCTGTGCCACAGGTACGTGGAGGAGCTAATTTTTGGTTTATCTTTGCAAAAATTGAGCAGAATAAGCCAGTTCAGTCTGGGGTGATTCAGAGCACCTTTGTTGGATCTGTGTAGTATAAATGGATGCAAATGTTGACATACTTTGTTCCTCTCTGTCCCCCAGCAAGATACAAGAATAACTCCATCCCTGCCCAAACTGGATCTCCATGTTATCCCAGTATGGCAAAAAGGGATCACAGGCAAGGGTGTTGTCATCACAGTACTGGATGATGGCCTGGAGTGGAATCACACTGACATCTACACTAACTATGTAAGTTTGGGCATTAGGATACTATGGGATAAAGTGATAATTGTCAAGGTGACACACAGACCCTTTTCCATCTTGCTGTCTGTTCCATAAGTCAGCTCCTACAGCACAGAGACTGAAATATTTGCCTTAGGCATAATTTGGAACCTGCTCTGTGTCACAGGAAGCTGAATGTTACTTAGCAATAATAGCAGGGCTTTTTTTTTTTCTTTGTTTGTTTTGTTTTTTTCTCTCAGTGGATTTAGTTCCCAGGCATGTTTGTGTACAGTGGTTTAATCCTGAATTATTAAAGCTCCATGAAAAATTTATGGAATTGTTAATGCCCATCAAATTCTACCAGCTTGATTGCTGTCAGCATGAACCACACCAAATACTGACTCTAGAACCCATTTTGTTGCACATTCTAAAATGCATTTTCTGGTTGTCTGAAGTAATTCTGTTGTGTTTGGGGTTTTTTTTTCAATGTAGGACCCACAGGCAAGTTATGATTTCAATGACAATGACCACGATCCCTTTCCTAGATATGACCCAACAAATGAAAACAAGTGAGTAACCTCCCAACTGTGTGCAGAGAACCAAACATTATTAGCATTATTAATTTGTGTCTTAGACCATGCAAAGGCAGAAATACCCATGTATGTCCCCAGTGACAATGGTGTCATGAAAGGAAACATTTGTGTCACCATCACAGTGAAAAACTGTTCCTTGGTGTCCAGGAGAAACCTCCTGTGTTCCAGTTTGCACAAAGATTTGCATGCTCTGCTGGCACAAATGCTGGAAATGAAGGAAATTTAATTCCCAGATCAAGAGCTTTGTAATTGTAACCCCCCTACAGTATCCTGAATTTCTTCCTATTCCTCTCTATGTAAGGTACTGGTACATTTCTGTAAGCTGAAGGAGACAGCCTGCTCGTGTCACTGTGTGTGTTTCTGGAATGATACTTCCCTTGGCAGCCTCTTACTTCAGTTCTCTGCTTTGCACTGGGAGTTTTAAAATAATATGTCTCCAATTAAGGGCTCTGGAGGAGACCGTGTCTTCTCAGAGGTACCCACCAAGAAACCCATTCCTTCAGGTCAGCTTCTCTAGCTAAGGATGCTGTTTCCCAGTTTTGTTGGTACCTGGAAGGGCTTGTAGCTTAGTGCAGGCAGTCACAGGTGGAGCTTCTGGTCTCTGTTTCTGTGGGTGTGACACACGGTCACACACTGGAGGAGGCTGCATTAACTTCTAGGACAACCTTTCTGCCTCTTCTGAGGTGTAG
>NW_009952053.1:369422-376638 GCF_000747805.2 Chaetura pelagica
AAGCTCTGTTCAGACCCTATTTGGCCTAAATGTCCTCCAGGTAATAAATAACCTGTGAAGTCTCCAAGGGCAACCATCCAGTTCACTCAGTGGCACCTTCTCTGGTGCCCTCTCTGGTTTCCTCTCTGCTGTTCTGTGGAAGATCTCGAGGGGTCTGTCCCACCTGAGTGTATCCATGGTAATTCAGGATGGATTTTGCCCATCAGAAAGAAAAGAGAAGGGACCTTGATGTCCCTTCCATCCTGGAATTCTGTGATTCTGTGGCCTCTTTAAAAGCTGATAGACAGAAGTCAGTTTTTTAAACAAATTAGGATGCCACTACACAACAAAGGTACAGTAGGAGACTGATGCACTGCTTCCCTGTCTGTCAGACAATGCAGCAGCATCCACAACATAAATCAGTGTATGGGGAAAAAAAAATAAAAATCAATCAAAAGCTAAATGTCCCATGAACAAGATGTGAAAAATCACATTTCTATGTTGCTCCAGAGTTATTTAAGAGCAAGAAGCCATTAAGGTTTTGTTGCAATAACATTATCTCTTAAATCTACCTCTATTACCTCTCATATTTGCTAATAAGTGAATGGAATTCAGGCCAGCAGCATCCAAACACTTCATTGAACAGCAGTCTGTGGTATTGAGTAATACAACTCTTTTACAATCACACTTACATCAAGGTTTTCTCTACTGTAGAACAAGAGTCACCTCTGACAAAAAGTAATTGCATAGGGGGTAGTTGGTTACAACATAAATGTAGCAATGGTGAGGATGCTTTTAACTTGCTGAAATCCCAGGTAAATACAGTCATTTTAAAAAGTGTAAGTCTGAGTAAAAAAGACTTGTATCATTTTTCTTTCTGAAGAAGTTTAGCAGCTTTTCAGCCCCATAATTTTACTCTACCTTTGCACTCTACTAAAGTACTGGTATCTAAGAGGTCTGCAAACTTCAGTGTGACTTGAATTAGGTATTTTCATCGCAATGATCATTTGGTCATTAAGCAGGTAAAATTGTATTAATTGAAGTTTAAGTGGAACAAGGATTTTTTTCTACCATGTATATACAACTCCAAAGCTATCCAATAGCTGCTTTGTAGTCATTTAATGGAAGACTTCCCCAAGCCAGGAATGGAACTGATGAGTCTCTGAGTACATTACACAAATGGTTTATTCATCCTGTATTTGTTCAGGCACGGGACACGGTGTGCAGGAGAAATTGCCATGCAAGCCAACAACAGAAAATGTGGAGTTGGAGTAGCCTACAATGCCAAAGTTGGAGGTAAGAAAAGGAGAATAATTAGATGTCTAATATGAAAACCAGAGAGGTCCTGAGAAGAGCTGTGTGTTTCCAGCTGCCAATAATCTGAAATATGAGTGGTCCTTCTCAGAAAGCACCAGTCTGGCAGCATGAGGTTACAAAATCCTGTCTGGCCACAGGGCAGTGTGACACCCAAAGGACAGCAATCCTTGGATGTCACCATCCTCTGGAGTTGGATTGTCAGTTGCATGTGGGAAGGGTGTGTAATAGCAGCAACAACAGTACAGGTGATGGTAATTACAATGGCAGTAATAATAATAATGACAACAACAGCCTACGTTTTACCCAGATGTACGAGTGTATCTCTTAAGGAATGGTGGCCTCACTTCTCATAACTAGTGATCCTGGAATGAGGTGGCATGGGGAAAGTAGAGTGAAAACAAGAATATACAGATTTATACCCACCTTTGCTTGCAGCATATTGTTCCCATCTACACAATTGCATTCAAAAGGTCATGTCAGTCAGGATGCTCAGACTGCTGCGGTTTTTGTTTCAACAGCTTGTTTCCCTGCTATCATTGTAAGTTAATTCTGAAAATAAGTAGTCTTGCTTGCCTGTCAGTCAATATTGCCTTTTATTTTTTTTGAACCAGTGACTGAAGGTTTAATCTATTCAAGGTTTATGAAATAGTCATGATCAAAGTATCAGTTGCAAATTATTATTTAGCTCAGAGCAAAATGCTTCTGCAGTCCTGCTTTTTTCTGTTACTCTTTTTTTCTTTTCCCCCATAAACCAGAGGGGTGATGAGTGGCAACTGACACCCGTAACTGCTGTTCCCAGCACTTCATTCTGGTGTTTGTGGGTTCCCATTTACTCGGCTGAGCTGTCACGGGTGTCAGCTCTGCAGCCTGCCTTTGCCATAATGCATCGTGCTGTCACGGGCTGTTTAAATAAAACATCTCACTCAGAAGGCGAAGATGCCAAATTTTCGAAGCAGGGCAAAATGGATGAAGCTGCAAAGATGTCTCAACTCCCTCTGGGCCCATATTTTAAGGCACTTGCATCTACAGAGAAGATTCTTCCACAGCTATTTGCATATGCTCTGTGCTCGTTTGCAAATGCAAACTAGGGACGTGTGCAGGGTGGTTTGTCTGGAAAAGGAGAAAAAAACAATTGGGAGGAAAAACAGCCCAGCAGCCCAGATTATCCAGAAAGCTGCTTGTAACTGGGTGGGGAGAGGAGAAAAGCTGAAATAAATAGTGAGCTATTATGTGAGCCCAGCCTGATTAAGATGGGGATGTAACAAAAATATATTTGAAGAGCAATAGGAGAAGCTTTCAAAGGGTCAGATAAATTTGGAGTGGCTGAACATCGAAAGGCTTTTTTCATGTTCCAAGCTATACAGGAGTCATTTCTTCACAGGCTTTCTTTTCTCCTTTTTTTTTTTTTTTTTTTTTTTTTTTTTTTTTTTTTTTTTTTTTTTTTTTATATCCATGAAATCAGGGATTACACACTTCTGATGGACATTAGTTCAGGATGACTTCTTTAAGTGGCTCTTTGCTTGTAGCGGTTGCCACGCTGGGTAACCCCTGTGGTCCGCAGCCGGTGCTTCATCTTGGATGCTCAGCAATAGCTGCTGCAGGGAGGGAAGCCCTGACATTTGGGATGCCTTGTTCTCTAACATGCAGCATCAGAGGTTGGCTTAGCATTGCCTGGAGGGGCAGAGCAAAACATTCAGTTCAGAATTCTTTTGTTTTCCATGGAAAGTTGACTTTGGTTACCCTGAGCGTTCTCACATCGGTGCCTGGCTCTGTTGTGAAACCTGGCTTTATCTCTTCAGTACTTTGTGGCTGTTGAATCCCATTGGCTTTTCTGTGTGAAGGAGGAAAAAAAAAAAAAAAAAAAAAGGGAAAAAACTTCTTAATGCCAGTTTTTAAAGTGACACCTTCCAGCATCCTCTGACAGTCACCCCTTGCTCTGCACGGAGCCAGGAGACGTCTGTGCATCGATCACCTCTGGGACAGCACAGGGGGGTGTGTATTGATGCACACACAGCCCTGGCACTGAGCTGTGATGTTCCTCTGGTGCTGCCATGGAAATCTAATGATTAAGAAGCTCCATTTTACAGAGGTCTGGGCTGAGAGTTCCCGCATAGTGACGTGCTGCTAAAAATAGCCTTCTGCCAGGCAGACACATGTATGTGTCTGAAATGATCTTGGGCTGTGCCCTTTGGTTCTCTGGGGCTGCTGGGGGGACCAAGGATGTGCAAGAACAGGAAAGAGTTTATGCTGGAGGACATGACTGGAGTCTGCCCAGGGAAGTATCACTGCAGTCATCAAATCCCTTGACTTAAACAGGCAGGGGTTTTGGAGGTGGCAGAGACACAGCGGTGTGGGTTTTCCTCCTTGAGCTGTTCCCACCAGTGTGTGGTCAGTGCTCTCGTTTTCTTTCTTACTGCATTACTTACCTGCAGAGCTGCTTTTCTCCTCCTCTGTGGGCATTACCTGCATGCCACCCACTGCCTTCCCAGTATTTCACCATGTACTGCAAGCTCGTGTCCAGGGCTTGCAGTTATTTCCACACAGGCAGATCTCTGCTCACAGCACAGTGGCATGAGAGAACCTCACAATCCTGAGCCAGCTGAAAAATGGGTATTCAAAATGTTACAAGTTTAAGCCTCACCAGGGTAAGTGGCTTTGCTAGTACCTGAGGCACAGGATATGCCTTGATTCTTTTCCCAGCTTTGTGAGCAACAGTGGAGTAGCAGTGGTTGAGCAGATTAACTCCTTTGTCTGTTCTAGCCACTAATTAATATGAAATAATAAAGCTGAGCTTTATCTCAGAGGTATAATGACTCTTAGAGGCCAGCCATTTGGGAAAAGAATGATGCTTACAGTCTTTTTGTTTTTTTTTTCCTGCTTGATAGTGTGAAAAAAGAACAAGACACTGAGCTGCAAGGACGGGCTTGGGTTTTTTCTTCCTTTCTTTTTTAGAACAAACACATTTTGCCTGCTGCACTTTGGAAAAAATCCCTGTTTACGTGGAAAACACCAGAAAAAGGGTACTTATAATTCACCAACTGCCAGCAACGTTGCAGCTGCTGTAATGCTAACTTGCCAAAGCCCAAGACAACCCAGACATTTTTATTGCTTGAAAACACAGGCTGCATCCTGACTGCCATGGCTCCTCTACTGCTGCTGTTGCTGGGAGAGCCATGCCAGAGTGGGAATTCTGCCAGGCTCTGCTGTTCCTGTCCTCCTGCAGCACTGGGCAGTGGTAGCAGCCCTGCTGCAGAGCCAGGGCTCTGCAGGGCCAGAGATCCAGTGTGGATCCACCGCCTGCTGCTGAATTTTAAGTACCACTGAGGTCAGGCTTGCACTGAAGAAGATTAGATCATGCAGCTCCTAATAAAATGTTAATGGCTAGATAGATACCTCTGGCATCTCTGGGTGGCTTCCATTTGAAAAAAACGTGGCAGTGAAGCAGCAGTGAGAATTTTTTGTGGTGAAGATTAAAGAGCTAGTGAAATAGCAGCGTGACAAAGACAGCAAGACCTTAATGACTGGGAGGATGAAGCATTTCAGTTTGGAAATTCAGAGCTGTATCTTTGAGCTAGAAGTCTTAGGAGCCTTAAAAGTAACGTTGATAAAAACAGTTTAGTTCTAGTGACAGTTTAGTTTAGCAGTTTGAGAAGTCTTTGTTGCAGATTTAACAGAGAGGGAGAAAGAGTCAAGAAGGAACTCGAGCTAATGAGAAAAATCAGGAACCATAAGCAAAATGTTAGCTTGGCTTTCTGTGGAAAGAGAGAAAGAAGTAAGTAAGAGACAGCCAAGATTTTTAAATGTTGGCTCTTTTTTAATGTTTGTAGAGGGCCCTGAGCTTTGCAAATAAGAGTAAGTCTGCTGTATCACACTGACACGAGCTCTCCTGGGTATGGCTTACAAGAACAGCAGGAGCCTGTCATTGCATTAGTTATGGTTTAATTTTGCTGGAAACTTAACAAACAGTTAACAAAGAGGAAGGAACAGAATGTAAATCAAATGAGCTTTTGATTTTTTTTCTTTCAGGTATACGTATGCTGGATGGAATAGTCACTGATGCTATAGAAGCCAGTTCAATTGGTTTCAATCCGGAACACGTGGATATTTACAGTGCAAGCTGGGGCCCCAATGATGATGGCAAAACTGTGGAGGGACCTGGGAGGCTGGCACAGAAGGCTTTTGAGTATGGGATAAAACAGGTACTGTACCTAAGAGAAAGAGAAAACATAATGAGGGAGGGAACAGGATTTTAAAATGGTTGATATCAGGGAAGAAAGCAAAATAGTTTGTGCTCTCTTAGCTCAAACATATCTGAAAAGGAGGAGGTAGAGTTTAGCAGTACAGCTCACAGAAATTGCCAGACAGAAGAGGACTTTTCAAAAAAGCACCATTAGAGCTTTCTAAGCTGGTTTTAAGCTGCCTTTCTCCAGAGGTAAATTTCTTTTTCCGTCCTTACTTTTGCTGCCTTTGTCTTGCTCTGCTCCCCACCCTTCCCTGCTGCTGGTTTTGCACTGAACAGTAATTGGATTTCTGCACTGAAAACCTATAAAATTTAATACAGAATTTCTGCCTTGTGAGTATTTTGCTGTGTGAAATAGTGATGCATTTTAGCACCCCGTGGATGGGCTTGTGTTGTGTTAATTGCATTAGTCTATAAATGGATGTGTATCATGTTCCAACTAAAATGAAGGTAGTAAAAATTAATGATGAAGGTTATTAGAAATAATGCTTTTGCAGTTCTTTTTTTAGTTACTCTTTTTAGATGTGGCTGGATGAATAGGGTTCAAACTGAGAACTACCTGGGATATATTGATAAAAACTACTCTTGCTCTTGCCAGTGAGGTGAAAAGACACCCAAAGCTGGAGAGTGAGGAAGACTAAATCAGACAGGAGAGAAGAGAAATGGAGGAAGGCTTGAAGGGCTGAAGCAAAGAGAAGAGGATTTTGGAAGCAGGGCAGCAAATGTTACTAGACAGAAGGAGGGAAGAGGAAAGGAAGGTCTGGGAGCTGAGAAACATACTCTGGGAGGAGAATGGAGGCTACAAGGAGTGGACTGGTGATGAACAGAGATGTTAGTCCATAGGCAGGCAGCAAGAGAGGAGGGAGAATTAAAGGCAATAATCAGGGAACCAATGTTCAGCTGTTGTAACCCTGAAAGAGCAGGTGAAGAAATGTGTCCTTTTCTACAACTTGTTTTGTGTCTGAAGGGGAGCAAATATACCTGTCAATTTGCCAGGCTCCCTTTTGCAAGGGTGTGGATGCTCTACCTTCTGCTTAAAGACAGCCAGAGTTGAGGTTGCCACTGACATTCATTCCTGATGCCTTCATTGCTGGTAAAGCCCTTGGGTGTCTGTTTGGCCTTAAGTGTCTGAGAGACAGAGCCAGAATCACAGGGTGTCAGGGGCTGGAAGGGGCCTCCAAAGATCCTCCAGTCCAACCCCCCTGCCAGAGCAGGACCAAACCAGGGCAGGTCACTCAGAAAGGCATCCAGGCAGGTCTGGAAAGTCTCCAGAGAAGGAGACTCCACAGCCCCCTGGGCAGCCTGTCCCAGGGCTCTGTCACCCTCACACCAAAGAAGTTCTTCCTCATGTGGAGGTGGAACTTCCTGGGCTCCAGTTTGAATCCATTGCCCCTGGTCCTGTCCCAGGGCACAAGTGACAAGAGCTTGTCCTGCCTTCTTGCTGCCCTCATGCATTTATGGACATTCATTAGATCCCCTTTGGTCTCCTCTCCAGCCTGAACAGCCCCAGGTCTCTCAGCCTTTCCCCATCAGGTGTTCCAGCCCCTTCATCATCCTCGTGGCCTCCCTTGGACTCTCTCCAGTAGATCCCTGTCCCTCTGGAACTGGGCAGCCCAGAACTGGACACAACACCCCAGTGAGGTCTCACCAGGGCTGAGTAGGTGGGAAGGAGAACCTCCC
>NW_009952053.1:376664-379399 GCF_000747805.2 Chaetura pelagica
CTGCTGAACACACTCCTCTTAATGCACCCCAAGATACCATTGGCCTTCTTGGCCACCAGGGCACATTGTTGTCCCATGGAGAACTTGTTGTCCACCAGGACCCCAAGGTCCTTGCTCTCCAGCAGGTCACCTCCTGGCCTCTCCTGGTGCATGTTGTTGTTCCTCCCCAGGTGCAGGACTCTGCACTTGCTCTTGTTGAACCTCATGGGGTTCCTCTTTGCCCAGCTCTCCAGCCTGTCCAGATCTCACTGCACACACATGGGTAGAGCTCTCAGTGACATCAAAGCAGGCCAGTGCTTTTCTGGACTGCAGCCTTTCTTTTCAAAGGAATATACTACCTGACTTTCTGTATCTGACGTGACTTGTCCTTCCCATCTTGGCAGCTGCTGTCACAAAAAGTACAGCCTGCTTTATTTTTAACATCTCAAGCATGGCAAATGTCTTAGCACTTGCATGAGTAGCTTCAAATGCCATCTGAGTGTGATAGCAGGAACCTGCTTTTCCCATCTCTTAACAATTCACACAGCTTCAGCACCTCTGCTCTTCCTGCAGGGTGGGCTTTTCCTTTCCTGAGGGGCTGTCACAGCTCCAGCCTGCACGGGGACACACGTGTGTCCCCCGTGGCAGCTGTGGTGCCACACGTGCTGCCAGCATCAGTGGGCATCTCCCTCATCACCCACTGGAGTGAACAGGCTTATTTCTGGAGGTGCTGGCCCACAGACCTGTAGGAACAGGGAGGGTTTTCAGCCAGGTGAGCTTGCAGGTTCACTGCCCTCCAGCCAGTGAGTGCTAACTGTGAGAGAAACAACAAGTGGGTGTAGAAATCATGCTATATTGTATTTTTCATTCTTGCTGCTTACCCAAACCTCTGTGATCGTGGGAAAAGCAAGTGAAATAAACCCTGATCAACTTGCCATTTATTAAAACAACAACAACAACAACACAGGCATTTTTTCCTATCAGTGTTCAGGACCAAAGCACCAGCATGTGAGAAAACTTGCCTGCTGAGCACAGACTCTGCTAAAAGCCCTCAGGAACGTTGCTGTAGCTGAAACACTAGACCTGGACCAGCCAAACTGAGGGATGTGCTGTGGGGTGTGGAGCAGGACACCTTAGGTAGCTGGTTGCTCCTTTCTCTGCACTGCTTGTGGCAAACTGTCCGTTTCAGCCTGCAGATGTGTGATTGACTGGGCTTATTTTTTGGGTGGAGGAGTTGTTAAGGAGAGATGTCAGAGCCTGAAATCTCTCTGATAACCACTCATTTCCATTTCCTGCAGGGCCGGAATGGGAAAGGCTCCATTTTTGTGTGGGCATCTGGGAACGGGGGCCGCCAGGGTGACAACTGTGACTGTGATGGCTACACTGACAGCATCTACACCATCTCCATCAGCAGTGCTTCTCAGCAAGGCCTCTCCCCCTGGTACGCAGAGAAGTGCTCTTCAACCCTGGCCACAGCATACAGCAGTGGGGATTACACTGACCAAAGAATTGTAGGTTGTTTTTGCTGGATTCAGAGCAAACGTGTTACGTGTGCGCATTGCAAGTGAGAGCTCCTCACTGCCTGCTTTCCAGTGCCTGCTTTATGCTGTGTGTTACGTGCATGGTGCTTTTGCCTTGGGACGGGGAGGGGTTTGTCACCCAAAAAAAAGTGTCTCCTGGGCCATCCCCTGCTGTAAACCAAGTCATTGTTGTCGGGGCAGTTCCAGCAGCATGCTGAATTTGCTCTTGGTGCACGACAGACTTCCCTGCATGAAGTTTGGTACAAGATCTAGAGCGAGAGGAAAAAAGAACCTGTGAAGTTACTGTGCCCTGTGGGTCAGTACCCCTGGCACACCTTGCCATGAGCATTGGGGAGATATTGTCAGCCCCTGAGTTCCCACTTAGGACCCCATCAATAGTCCTTCCAAACCTGCTAAAGGTGCTCAGCAAGCAGGCAGAGCAGCCTGGGTGCCTTCATCAGCTGTGCAAGAAATAAGTTGTACTGAAGAAAATTGCTGTGATAAAATAATGTTAAAGGACCTGTAATTTCTGTTCTGCCCTGGTGAATGCTAATTTTACAATAAACTACATTGGAGGGGATTAAACAGAGTCATTACAAGTTAGCCAGGAGATCAGCCCTTCCTAAGTGGCTTCTCTTCATAGCTGAGATGTAGACACATGGGCAGATGAGTTTGCCATTTAATTTCCAAATAAAGCACGTGTTTCATTGCAAATTATTGTTCTTCTGCTGAAGAGGGAGCAGAACACCAGTACCAATCCTTATGAGTAATTTTCAAGCAAGCAGTAATTTTAAATGTTCCAGGCCCAACACAGTGATCTGTTTTTATGATTCACCAGTAAGCCTGAAACACTTACTGTGAAACCTTAGGATGAAATAAGATGTTCAGTGTGGGAGTATTTTGTTCCAATACAAAGCGTTTTGATACCAAAATTACAGCTGAAGTTTGAAATAGTGTATTGGAGTATGAATTAATTTAAACATCCAACACTTTCTGTGCAGGTGGGGAAGGCATTAATATGCAGCAGGTAAAGGGATATGTGGATCCTCTTTGTGAATGTGGATATAATTGTGTTTGCAACTGTTTATTCAAGCAGTCTGGGTTGGTTTTTTTTTGTGTGTGTGTGTTTTTTGTTTTGTGTTGTGTTTTTTTTTTCCTCTCAGACAAGTGCTGATCTTCACAATGAATGTACAGAGACTCACACTGGGACCTCTGCTTCTGCACCACTGGCAGCAG
>NW_009952053.1:379769-388012 GCF_000747805.2 Chaetura pelagica
TGCTCTGGCGCTGGAAGCAAAGTGAGATGTCACAGTTCCCTTTGAAACTCCCCTCCCAGCCAGCCCACCACCTTCCCTGAAATCTTGCCCAGCTGGAGCTGGCACCAGCCTGTGCTGCAGCTCCATTTTTTTGCCAGTCAGGTTTGCTCAGCACAACGACAAAAAAACTAAGCAGCTGTTTTTATTTCAACACCTTCCTAGCAAAGCAGGACCAGCATATCCCCATTTTAGTCCATTTTGTGCATTTTTTTTAATGAGTTCTAGTCAGTTGCACTTAGAAGCAGAGAGGTTGCCCGTGGATCAGGGGAAAATAATTTGGAGACAATTGGTTCCAGGAGTTTTAATTCAGTCTTTAGTAAATTGACAGAAAATTTTCTGTCAGTAATGAGACATAAAATGGAAGGTACCCAAGCTTGACTGTCAGAGCAGGCAGGTGCAGGTGGCCAGAATGTGTGACTTGGAGAGGGCAAAAACCAGCAGGACAGGACAGGACAATGGCTGGGCCACAGAAAACACTTCAGGCATTAGGGTGCAGGCTTAGTCCTTGCATGGTGTAGGTTCAGCCCCATGTTCTGTTGCACACTTTGGTGCCATAAGCCAAGGTGCTTTGGGCCATATTTTAGAGGGTGGTGAGATTCACAGGTAGAATCAACACCCAGTGAATTTGCAAAGTTCACATCCCATGAAAACTGCTGGGAAATGCTAATTTTTCTGGTTAACTTTAGAAGCCTGAATAGCTTTGAAGAATTTGACTCTGGTCCTGCCAGATACCCTTCTTAATTTACACAGAAATCTTGTCTACCTGGAGAAATGTTGTGAGGATGAGCATGTGACATGCTGTGCATTCTGGAACAGTAGGATGCCACACACATCCAGAGCATGCTCTGTTGCAGACTGATAATAGAAAGGAAAATGATCAACAGGCCAGAAACAATTAACCAGGAACGTTTTCTCAACAGCCCAAATCTCACATGGAGGGATATGCAGCACTTGGTCGTGTGGACCTCAGAGTATGATCCTCTGGCTGGGAATCCAGGCTGGAAGAAGAACGGGGCAGGACTGATGGTGAACAGTCGGTTTGGGTTTGGACTTCTCAATGCCAATGCTCTGGTAGATTTAGCTGATCCCAAAAGGTGGAAGGGTGTGCCAGAAAAGAGGGAGTGCATTGTCAAAGACAAAAGCTTTGAACCAAGGTAAGAATTTGCATTCCAAGTAGGCATTCTAACTAAGTAACTAAGCTCTGTCTATCCCAGCAAGGCCTGAAGGACAATATTCTGCACAGGTTGCTCTGAACTGGACTCAGATTTATTCTAATATGTTTGATTCTGCCTTATGGTTATTCCTTAGGATCAGGCAAGCAGCACTGGTTTGCTTGTTGTTTTTTTTAGTGTCAGACTGATAGAAATCACTATCATGAAGCCTTAATAAGAGGTAAGATTATTAAGTCTGCATATGCAGCCAACATGTGCACAGATGATCCTGTGAGACAACCTGCTCAGGCCAGATAAGAATGTTTAGACCAGCATCAGCAGACCAGTAAAAAGATACCAAAGTCTCACTGTCATTTAAAAATAAACGCCTGTGGTGGTCTTAGCAGTTCTCCTGTGACAAGGCAAAGTGTGTGTTGAAATCCAGGTGATAGTGTGGAGCTTCAGTCACATCCGTAGCACATCTCAAGGGCTGAGTGAAAAGACACAGCAGCCACATTCACAAGTGCTCCCAGCATAGTGAGCCTCAGCTGGGCTCAACATACAGGCAAGTTACACAGAGTCCATCAGCTGGTTAATCAGTAAGGGTACCTGGGCTGGTTTTCTGGCTTCTTCACTTAGGGGCTTGCTGTCTAGTAAAAATTCACCCGTTTCAAAGGTCAAAATTATACTGTGTGAGTGCACCAAAAATAAGTCTATAGAAACATATTACAGTGATTAGGGCTGTCACTGCTTGGCAACCTTATTATTTATGCTATTCTCCTATCAATTTGCTTTTATCAGCTCTCTCCACAGAGTGCTGATCCAGTACTGACATATGTAATACTTGCAGTTTATGAGGTTTTATTGCACTGCTTTATGTGACTTTAGAAAAACAAAGATCCTGAGATTCTGAGTTTAGAATTATTTCTGTGGAGGAAAAGATACCCCTTTCTCATTAGAAATTATGGAAATTGGGCTGAGAAGCCTGGCCTGGTGGAGGTGTCCCTGCCCATGCAGGGAAGTAGGAACTAGGTGGTCTTTAAGGTCCCCTCCAAGCCAAACCATGCTGAAATTCTCTGAAATGCAGAGCAGCTCTCTGTACAGAGAATGTGCAAGGAATGTGAGCTTCTTTTCCTGGAGATGGCACGGGCAACAAAGGGTTAAAATTACTCTGCCCTCTGCAGTATTTTAACTCCATTATAACAGCTCTTCTGGTTATTTGAATGAGGGAACTAAGTCTAAGCCTGACACAGTCTTCTGATGCAGCTGACAGCAAAGACTTGTTTGCAGTTCCTGAGGGTTGAGGAGGTGTTGCCAGAAACCCTGGGTTGCCAGACTTCCAGGGTGGGTTGCAGGAGTCTGATGTAGTGCCCATCACTTGGTCCACTTCAGTGTTACCTGAGCTTCCAGGACTTCCCATGGTTTTCACTGGAGCATTAAAAATAAAAATAGGAATGTGGAAAGTGCCTTCCTTCCTTTCGCTTCGTTCTGAAACGGGTGTTGAATGTGTCGCTTGCACCTCATGCCACGATGCAGAATCAGAGGTTCCTGTGGGTAATGAAAGCCCTCCTGTCATTTTTGCCAGGTTGCTGAGGGCGAATGAGGAAGTCATCATTGAAATCCCCACAAAAGCCTGTGAGGGTCAGGAAAACTCCATTGCCTCTCTGGAGCACGTGCAGCTGGAGGCGACGATCGAGTATTCCCGCAGGGGCGACCTGCATGTCACTCTGATATCTCCGTCAGGTACGGGGGGCAGAGACAGGCTGTGTGTCCCTGGAAGGGCTGTCAGGCATTGGAACCTGCTGCCCAGGCTGACTCACCATCTCTGGAGGTGTTTAAAAGCTGGGGTGCAGGGGGGGGATGGCTCAGTGCTGGGCTCGTGGGAGTTGGGCTCGATGATCTTGAAGGTCTTGTCCAAACAAAGTGGTTCTGTGATTCTGGGTGTTTCATGATAAACAACCTCTGTGCTCTGCCGTGGTTTGAAAAAGGGCTAAACAGGTCGTTAGACAAATCTGGTCACCTCCCACAGGTGAGTGTCAGGACCGAGCGCCCTAGGGACTGGAGAACTGGTTCTCTGAAAGCCCTTCCCACGCTGCCTGGGTGCCGAGTTGTTTTAGTGAGGAGAGGTTTGAAAATCATCCTTCAGATGATAAAAGCATAATTTCTAACGTGTTTTCGTTCCATCAACAGAGCCTATAAAAACTGAGAGTTCCTGGCAGAGAGCAAATTATAGCTCAGGAGTGTTTATCAGCTTCCCTGTGATTTAGCAAACTAATGGAAAACAGGGTATCTGACTCCCTAGATCTCATGTAACTGCATCTCCCCATTGGTGTATTTAAAAACACAGTGTCTCTGTCAGGCATCTTAGTGCCACTCTACTAAATGTGCTAGAATACATCAAGCTGTCTTGAAAAAGCCCTGAAATAACACCAGAAGGAGGGGAAAAAAAAAAAAAAAGAAAAAGACCAAGGACAATGAAGAACTTCACAGAGAGGAAGATCTGTGTGATCAGCTGGTATTACTAGAAACAACAGGCAAGTTTCAGGCATGAAGTTAGACCTAGGGCTAATTTAATTTACTGGTATTAAAGGCTAATTCACAGCCAATAAAGCAGCAGAGCCCTGTTCATGTCATTATTGCAGGACCTCTCCAGACAGCAGGGTTAGGATACTGTTCATACAGTATTATTTCCAAATCCTCTCTTGTCTGGGATTCCTTGCAGGCCTAACCTTAATCCTTTCCTGAGTTTACCTTATGGAAGCAATGTTGCTGTGAGTTGTTTTGCCCTTGACTCTTGGTGATATTCCCACCTTTAATTCCCTTTTACACAAGATTTAGTTTGGGAGTAAATAAATGGAATGGACGGTCAGCAGGTACATCATGGGGCTGACGGCAAGAGGAGCTCTCATTCTGCTTTTGAAGTGGCATTTCCCTCCCAAGACACGGTTCTGTTTGCAGGAAGGATGGCTCCATCTTAGAAAAACACCCCTTTTTGAAAGACTGGCAGCAATAACATGCTTTTAGTCTCTCCGTGTGCTTCTGTGGGTTGAGCTGAGGTAGCAGTAGTCAAGTGCTGCTGCCTCCACTGTTGTATCATGTTGCTATCATGGTTAAACTGTTCTTTCCCTTAGTTATTGTTGCTTTTCCATTTTCCTGCAAAACAGTATCACCAAATGCCTGTCATTCTGTATTTATAGTATTACCTTCAAATATATTTGGATCTTGTGATCAGGCTCCCTGGGGCTTCTCTGCTTATTATGTAAATATATTTCCCTTGCTCTCTCCTTACGTGCAAACAAGCACAACAAATTCCCTCCCGTGCAGCAGAATCTCTTCTGCTGCAGAAATACCTTGGGAGCTGCAGCATTTTTCCTAACAAAAATGACAATGCAACTAAATGCTTCTCAGCCTGTTGGGAGTTGGAGGCTGTAACAATTCACATCCACTGGCCCAAGAAAAAAAAAACCCAAGCAACACAATGAGGAGTTCAGGGCAAGGCTTAGGTTTTGCATGAGCTGGGTTGCCTTCCAAGCTCCTGGCCTGCTCCTCAGTGGGAAGTCCTGGTTGTGTCTGGCCTCTGTTTCTTATGCTTCCTTAAGACCATCCACTTTAGCCTGAGCTAGTGTGACAGTGTCTGTTCTCCTAAATATCACTGTGAAAATAGCTAGAGGAACAACTGATGAGAAGTAGCCTGTTCCCTGCTCCACAAGCCAGTGTTCAGCAGTGTGTTTTCCAGGTTACCTGTGCACCAGGTAAAGTGCAATGTGAGAAGTAAAAGCAGACACATGTGAACACCCATTGCTGTTGATCTTGCACTAACACAGGGACCAGCACTGTCTTACTGGCTGAGAGAGAGAGAGATAAATCTCCCAATGGCTTCAAGAACTGGGACTTCATGTCTGTGCACACGTGGGGAGAGAACCCTACAGGCACCTGGGTTTTAAGAATTACTGATGTGGTAAGTACATCTGTATGTTAACCTGCTATATTTGGAAGGTAGTGCAGATAAAATGATCCCTAACCTCCACCAAGCATGTTGAATAGTGACTCTTCTCATTAAGCAAACTACAATGAGTTCATTTGCACTAAGTGTCCATCTGGATGAAAGAAAAAAGACAGAGTCAGATCTTGTTCTTCACATACATGGAAAGGACTCTCCTCATCTCACTGACATGTACCTGCCAGAAAAATTTCATGCCTGTGTTTTTCACACATCCTGTGTCACTAAGGAAAACACTTGTAATTTTCTGTGAGTCATGGCATGAAATACGTAACTGAATTAACATATGATTGACTGCAAATTAATATTTTTTTTTTTTCTGCAGAAGAGAACATGGGGCAGACCTAGTCTTGTCTTGGTGCATGTGCAGAATTTTCTTTTATCACAATTTTTTTTTTAATTAATGCACTTCTGTTGACCTCAGAGGGCTGTTCTGATTGATACCTTCCCCTGACTTGTTTCTTAATTACTGCTGAACAACACTTAAGGATTAAAGCCCAGAAATCTACAGATAAGAAGTAACTAAGTTTACCAAAACCACCTGGGAATATGGATTACAACAGCAAGACACCAGAATAAAGCTGCTTGATGGGCAACTGAACAATCCTTCTCTTCAAAGAGAGGATGATCAAGCTCACTCATCTCTGGAGAGTTTAATTGTAGTTGTTTGTTAATGAGCTTGTTATTAGGGGTCAGACCCTGCCAGGAACTGAATTCTGCCTGTCAGACACTGAGCCTCCAACCCCCATTGCCCTCAGATTGTAAACAGGAGGGTAATGCCAAGTACTAAGCAGATGGACAAGGCAGTGGAAGCAAACATTATTATCAACAGTGTAGTGTTAATACTACAGGCTTGTATATAACCCCATGGTTACAGATATCCTGCTCTAAGTAATTAATATAATGCATTTTTTGGAACAGTTGAGAAGAGCATTTTGCCTGTAGTTCTTTCTCATTTTCCCCTTTCAAGTGAGAGGCTCCTGGAGCTCAAAGTAAACCCAGCTTTTTGTCCTCAAGAGGTAATGCACCCACTCCTCAGCTGGCAGGGTTTTTGTGATTCCTGAAATGACCTTTCACATTGCCTGCTCTAACTGAAACCACAGGTTCCCAGGCAGAGTTACTCACCACTTAGCTGTCATGTCAGTTGTGGATGCAAACTTTGGGGCAGACTTCTTGCTGCAGAAGAAAAGCTTCAGCAGCCACTGAATTGCTGAGCAAAAATTCTGAACGAAGCTTTGGTAAAATAAAGTTTCAGGGCTGCCTGTACTCGTGTCTCCCACTTCCCACTGATTAAATGCTTCTGCTAAAACTGATGGACAAAGCACTTGTCTCTCCTTTCCACGAGCTGTGTGCCAGATTGCTGCTGAGCACCACTGCAGGATATTCCAAATTCATGTTCCAGTGGTAATTTTTGTGAGGAAATTGTCAATTAATGGCTTAGTGGACAGAGGCTAATGACACAAAATACTACTTTGGTGATTTTTAGCATTCTGTGTTACGGCAAAATACCATGGGTGCTTAGATGATCAATTAATAATTATGTTGCATAAAAATGTGAACATTTGGAGTAGTTAAGCCATTGTATTAAATCCCACCTTCTGGTGTATCCTGTTTGTAACAGATCAGTCTTTTGATCCTTCTAAAATCAGGTCTTGGGAGCCTTATATTTTATTTTAGTCACTTCTCTCTACTTAATGATCAAGTGTCTTGTTTCCTCTTCTTATGCCATGCTTGCCCTTCAGTCCAGGAGGATACAGAACGAGGGGAGGGTCGTCAGCTGGAAGCTGATCTTGCACGGCACGGGCAGCCAGCCTGAGCACATGAAGCAGCCCCGTGTGTACACATCCTACAATGCTGTGCAGAATGACAGGAGAGGAGTGGAGAAGATGACAGACTTTGCAGAGGTAGGGTCACACCACGTTGTTGTTTTTTTTTTCCTTTCCTATTTTTCAATGTGTAAGAAAATGGTGTTTTTTTCCTAGAAGGAAGGCACGTGTTCGTTCTGCATCCGTTCCACCCAGCCATGCTGAGTTGTGCACTGCAGTTTTATCCATGTCAACAGCTGGCAGTTTTGTTAGTCTCAGTATCTAAGGGTTTTAGGGTGGTAGGAGGATCTTGCTAAAGCAGAGAACTCGACAGCTAGTGCAGCTGATTTGTACAAGGAGGGAGGAACACACCTCTGACAGTAACATGAAGTTCGTCCCAGAGGGGCTTTGCCTGCCAGGGGGCTGGGGGGAAACTTAATTAGAAAGGCATGACAAAAGTCAGGGATGACTGATGCAGAAGGTTTGATGTAAGTGCACCTGTTGCTGCTTCTTCATCACCCCTTCTGTACCTTTCAGGTACAGAAATTTAGAATTCAGGTACAGTGGTTTAAAATACTCCAGGCTGCTGACAGCAACAGCAGTTTCTGGATGCAGGGGTGGTAGCATTGTACGTTCTTACAGCACTTGATTGTGTCAACATCTTTGGATTAACTGCATTAATCACATGGCATCATTTTCTCTCCCCATTAAGTAATTAGAATGTCTATAAAGTATAGAGAGCTTAACCTTCCTTGGGCAGGTTGTGAGGGCTGAGGCAGACATGGTTATGGTCTTTAAATACATGAAAGAAATGTCTGCAGCCACGTGCAAGGAAATTAATTGGAAGGAAGCACCAAGTGAGTGAACTTACTGTAGGAGAAGATTTCTGGACATGGGAAAAACGAGACAAAGGTAAAATGAGCCTTCAGTTAAACAATCCTAGTGTAAATGAGGAACCTGCCCAGCCACATGATCATCTATCAGTGTGAGAGGCACAACAGACACTGCTGAAATGGGGTTGTGCCTCTCACCCACTGCACATCTGTCTCTGGAATTACTCTTCCAGGGTTTCCAGGATGTTTGTCATGGCCACCCATGAGCCATTCTTCACTGTCTTTTCTTGGGTGAGATAATCTACAGAGGGGGTTAAAGGGGATACCTCCCTGCTCAGCGGCCAGGCGGCACAATCAGAGCTGCCAGCACCACGGCCTGTGCTGCTTCCAGACCGAGGGAAGAATGGGACAAATC
>NW_009952053.1:388040-388379 GCF_000747805.2 Chaetura pelagica
CAGTGTGGAATCTGAATTTGCAGCTTCCTCTCTTGCAGGAGGATTTGGCATTTTATTCAATACAGTCCATTTTGTGGTCTGTTTGGGTGTGCAATGTTCTGTTCCTTCTCTAGGCGCCGCGCGGCTCCCGAGCGAGAAAACGGCGTCGACCTCAACCCCGTCGCTCGCTGGCACCTCACACCCTCTTTTTTTTTGCTGCTCTGTGTTCTAGGACCACACCACAGGGGCCAGCCTGAGTGAGAAGCCCCCCGCAGGGGCCAGCAGTGGCACAGCAGAGGCCAGGACCCCCTCGGAGGCCATGCTGCACCTGCTGCGCAGCGCGTTCCGCAGGCAGCTGGC
>NW_009952053.1:388389-395470 GCF_000747805.2 Chaetura pelagica
CGGCTGCCGGCGAAGGCTGCGGGTGAGAAGCTAAACATCCCGTACGAACACTTCTATCGAGCCCTGGAAAAGCTAAACAAGCCCTCCCAGCTGAGAGACTCAGAAGAAAGCCTGTACAGTGACTACGTAGATCTTTTCTACAACGCCAAACCGTACAAGCACAGAGATGACCGACTGCTGCAGGCCTTGGTCGATATTGTGAGCGAAGGGAACTGAGCTCGGGGCTGTGGTGCTGAGTTGGAAATGTTCATTCTCCCCCACCCCCCTCGTAGGTTTGGGTTTGGTTGGTTTTTGGTTTGGGTTGTGGTTTGTTTTGTTTTTTTTTTAATTCAGAAATCTGTTATATGCTCTAGTCGTGTGGTTGCTGCTTTGGTTGCTTCGTATTTAATGCAGATATCAAGGAAGGGAAAAAAACAGGTGTGGGATAAGGCAGTAGAGTGATGCTTTTTAGTAACAGCTTTTTTCAAAGCCTTTCTTCATTACCACCAAAGTAGATTTCCCCCCTCAGGCATGAAATGCAATAGAATTCCTCTGAAAACACTATTCCTCTATTTTAAACAATTTTCATATTTCTTATTCTTCTACCCTATTCATTTAGCATGCAGTAGGATTCAAAACCTGAATTACCTTGCAGTTTTGAACCCAACTGCCAAAGCTATGGGGATATACTGTCATTCCTGGATTTGTAATGAATATTGCAGTCTTTCTTATGGTTGGCACTTATTCTGGGTGTAACACTGGTGGCCAGTACGTCCGTTGTAGGATTTTTGTTCCTTCTTCAAATAATAGCAATGCTCCCTTACCCTTCTGTTCTCCCCCACAGGAGCAGCTGGGAGGCTGGAGCTGGGTTGGGGCATCAGTGGGAGCAACTGATGGCATTGTTCACGAGTTAGAATGCAGACAGAGTTACCAGAAACTGCCCCAAATGAGGCATCCCAGGCTGTGGGATGATGTTCTCACCACTTGGCTTTAACCACCCAAGGGAAGTGCCTCAGTTACGAGCCTAAGTCTCTCCAGACTGTGAGTAATTAATGAGGACAGAGGCTCCTGCAGAGCTCTCGGTGGGTCTTTATGCTGCTTCTAATTACCTGATGGAGTACTGATCTATTTGTATCCACTGCTTGAGCTTTGTGGGCCCAGCCTGTGGAGCCTCAGTTAAATTTCCAAAGTTTAACAGTATAAATGCCTTCTGAGATGCTCACGTCTGCAGTGGTCAGGACAAGGAAGCTGGGATCACTCTGTCCTTCCCTTGAGCTGTGACCCAGTGGCAAGAAAGGGCAGCTGTGGCAGCAAAGTCCACTTAGAGACTGGATCTTGGGGTGTCTGTGGTAGGTGGGAACATTTCCCAAGTATCTAGGAAGGCAAAAAACGGGTTAGAAGAGATGTGAGATGAAACAAAAAAACCTTCAAAAGAGACTCAGAAATGAATGTGGAGGAGGGAGAGGAAGAGGTGGAAAGAGAAGGTGGAAGGGGAAGAGGCAGAGGTTGGAAAGCAGCAAGGGCAGGTGGCTCCCTGATGGTAGCATGTGTGCTAGACAGTTTTCCACAAGCACCTCCTTAAACTCAGAGCCAAGACTGACACTGTTTTTCTTTTCATAAATAAAAAGTGCAGTGTTGGATGCACAGAAATTGGAGGGGATCTAGAACAAGGAAATGAAGATTCCCAGGGGATAGATAATCTCACTGCAGTACTAAAGATAAGTCAAAGGAGTGTTGCCTGGTTTTCACTTTCCCTTCTTCCTCATCTCCTATTGAAATGTGTTTCCCAGACATTCTAGAAAGAGTTGATTCTCATTCACTGTCTCTTCCTTAAAGTGATACAAGTGTCTCAATGACAGGAATTAAAGACTTTCCTCATAATTCATCAGTTCAGGTAGAGATTTCTCAAACCTCACACTAAATTCTGTAATTTAAAGGCAAATCTGTTTACTGTAACAGTACTTAATTCTCCTTCAATGGAAGAAGAGACTGCTTAAAGGCAGCTTTGAAAATTGCCTCACCCATCTTAGGGTTCTAAAATCTCTGCTTATTCATTCTTTATGATGGTTTCCTGCCTGTCTTGGGCTTAGTCTGTGGTTTTTTGCCAGCTTTAGGTAGATGGAGCTTTAGCTGACCTGCAGAACTCTTCCATATTCTTAAAAGATGTGGAAGGTGTTTCTGTACTTCACAGGTGACAACTCCACCACTGAATGTCTCTCATGCTAAGTCTCCCTTCAGAAATCTGCTTCGAATGAGAAGTGACTTAAAAAAACCCCTGCAAGTGGCCCAAGCCAGAAAGCTTTTTTGTGCTGTCCCTCCCAACACCCAGGCAACACGTAACTAGTATTGCAGAGTGAGAGCACCAACTAACTTTCACTGATGTGCAATTTTCAGAACTGGGGGGTTCATCTCCACAAGAAATGTTCCCATTTGGTGAGGCAGGACCACTTTGAGTCAGAGGCTGCTTCCCTCAGATAATGGTGATTTTACCCAGTGCTCATTCAGGTGTGTGACAGCAAGGAAAGCACTAGCAACACCCACCCAGCTTGTGAAAGGAGTTTTCAGATTAAACAGGTGGAAAACACAGGACCCTCCTTTGTTTTAAGATCAGTTCCCACGTTGTAGCCAAAGGTCCATCAGAGGACAAGTTTAAAATCCGTCACTTGAATGTTTCCAACATTGTAGATCTGCATTGTTTCCAACAATGTAGATTGTACAGGAGTAAATTATTTTTATTGTTAGTCTTTCCTTGGTGCCTGTGTGGGTTTTGTGAAAAATGTTAACAGGGGAAAAAAAAAAAAAAAAAAGAAGAAAAAAAAAGAAAAAAAAAGAGTTTTCTCTAGAATTTTAAATTATATTTTCGTTACAGGTATTTATAATATAGCAAAGATTTTATTGAACAGACAGACTTTTAAAAGGCATAATAAATTATATTGGAGAACCAGATTTTTCTTGGGAAAGAAACAATTTCATCCAATAAAGGTATTTTTTAAAAGGCATGTTCCAATAGCAACTGCAACATGTATGTGATGTGCTGTTAAAATTTGTCTACCAGTAGCATAATACAGTATGTTAGCAGAGCTCAGTGTGTGGTCTTAACATTTGTAAAGAACACAGTAAGATGAAGTCAAGGTATTGTCTTAAAAGGGCTGGGAAACAGAGCTCAGAATTTTAAAATATAAATCATAGAATCATAGGATCACAGGGGTTGGAAGGGACCTCTGAAGATCAAGCCCAACCCCCCTGCTGCAGCAGGAACACCTGGAGCAGGTCAGACAGGAACGAGCGTGTCCAGATGGAAAGTCTCCAGAGAAGGAGCCTCCACAGCCTCTCTGGGCAGCCTGTCCCAGAGCTCTGTCACCCTCACAGCAAAGACGTTTCTCCTCATGTTGAGGTGGAACTTCCTGTGTTGTCACTTGGTGCTGTTTCCCCTCGTCCTGTCACAGGCACCACTGAACAGAGACTGGCCCATTCCTGACACCCACCCTGCAGGTATTGATAGACATTGATAAGGTCCCCCCTTAGTTCCCCTCTTGGTTCTCCAGCCTGAACAGCCCCAGGTCTCTCAGTGTTTCCTCCTCAGGCAGGTGTTCCAGTCCCTTCATCATCCTCGTGGCCTCTGTTGGACTCTCCAGTAGATCCCTGTCCCTCTGGAACTGGGGAGCCCAGAACTGGACACAACACCCCAGGGCAGAGTGGAGGGGCAGGAGAACCCCCCTTGATCTGCTGGACACACTGTTCTTGATGCACCCCAAGATACCATTGGCCTTCTTGGCTACCAGGGCACATTGTTGTCCCATGGATCACTTGTCCACCAGGTCCTCCGTGGGGTTGCTTAAGTGCTTGAGGAGACAACAAGAGGCTGGTGGAGAAAATGTGCATCTTATGGCAAGTGCAGGGCTGGCAGGGGATGTCTGCAGCAGGAGCACCAGGAGCTCACCTGGCTGAGCTGCAGCCCAGGTGAGGTTTCTGTGGACACGGTGGCAGCTGCACAGTCTGTGCCCCAGACCTGCTGGCTCTGCCTGTTTCACACACAGGCTTGTGTTTCAGAAGCCCAACGACGAAACACTGATGCAGCAGCAGGAGCCAAGGGTGACATTTAACCATGCCAGGTCTTCCCTTAGCAAAGCAGCAGCAGTTGAAGGGCTGGTTGCTCCCCCCCTGTTTCCAGCCCGTAGAGAATCAGTCCCTCCCAGCCCCTGATGCTCCGGACACAGGTGTGGGAGCTGCTGCTGACGGGGCTGTGGGGGGCCCTGCAGCCTCATGCACAGCTCGGGGGGTCCCCGGGCTGGTGGGACCAGCACCTTGCAGCCTCCTTCTCCCAGGGTTAGGCTGAAAGGACATTTGTTTGGAGAGGAACCAGGCTGCTTCCCAAAGCCTGAACTGCTCGGGGGCTCACGGGCCACACTTGGATTTATTTTGCTTTCCAAGTCTTCACTGGCTGCAGCTCAGTTACCAGCCCCTGCCTGGTGGCAGAAATACCTTCAGCAAATGTGCACAGAGCACAAATTTCTGGAGTAGCATCAAAAATAAGAAAGTGCATCCTACCTTTGAGCAATGTTGACAGATTCTGCACTAAACAGTGGGGTTTGTAGTATCAAACTGGTTTGGGTGGGAAGGGTGCTTTGAGACCATCCAGTGCCCCCCCTGCATGGGCAGGGACACCTCCCAGCAGCCCAGGCTGCTCCAAGCCCCATCCAACCTGCCCTTCAACACCCCCAGGGATGGGGCAGCCACAGCTTCCCTGGGCAACCTGGGCCAGGCTCTCCCCACCCTCACAGCACAGAATTTCTCCCTCCCATCTCAGCTCCAGCTCCCTCTGCCAGTTTAAAGCAGTTCCCCCTCATCCTATCACTCCATGCCCCTATAGGAAAATCTCTCCTCAGCTTTCCTGTAGGCCCTCCAGTTTCTGGAATGCTTCCTGGGAGCTCTGGGAACAGACTTCCTGAAGGAAAAGGTGTGATCAGGTAGTTTGTGCAGAGTTTCTGTTGCTGCACGAGCACCGAGGTGGTGCTGGGTAACAATAACATTTTCCCACGTCGATTTAAAGACTGCAGTTGTTTTCAGAGCTGAAGCAACCCAGACCCCAGCTTTCCCTGGGTATCTAGTGTTTGGGACACTGGTGCTGCAGGCTGGTTTGTTGGCTGCTGCTCCTCATGTTTCTCTGGTGCATGAGGGGTTGTGTGTGGCTGTCACCTCCACGGTGACACCTGCAAGGAAGAGATGTCAGAGCTCACAAGCAATGCTCAGGTGTTCCACTTTCCTCTTTTCCACTCCTCAGTTCTGGCACCAAGACAATTCTAGTGTTCCCTTTATAAAGTCCTCTTTTCACCTCTGAAAATAATTGTATTTTTTACCGAAAGTCTTTGTAATTGTTTCCAGATTGAAGTGACTTTGGGAGAGGTCAGAAAGGGGACACTTCTCTTCTGAAAGCTGAGTTTCCAAGTTTGGAGCTACGAGATACAGACTGGTCAGAAACTCTGCCTGGGTAACAGAACAGCTCAAAGTAGGAAGCTGAAATGCAGCACAACACGTAAAACACAAGCCAGCTGGGAGAAAAGGAGAGTGTAGTGATAGGACAAAGGGGAATGGCTTTAAATCAAACAAGGGGAGATTTAGGTGAGACATGAGGAGGAAATTATTTTCTGTGAGGGTGGTGAGAGCCTGGCCCAGGTTGCCCAGGGAAGCTGTGGCTGCCCCATCCCTGGCAGTGTTGAAGGGCAGGTTGGATGGGGCTTGGAGCAGCCTGGGCTGCTGGGAGGTGTCCCTGCCATGCAGAGGGTTGGATCTAGGTGGGCTTTGGGGTCTCTTCCAACTCAAACCATCCTGTGATTCTGTGATTCACAACTGAAAGGGACAATTTTTGAAAGGGACAATCCCAGAAATGTGCATTTTGCTCTGAATCAGTTATTAGTTACAGCCAACATTTCTGACTGCAGCCTGGGAAGGCTCAAGCTCCAGCCCTGCGAGGCACTGACAGAGACCATTTCAGTAAACATTTTTCTATTTAATGACACAAATACTCATTACCAATATTGCTTTTGCTCTTGCAATTTGTGAGGATAATATAACCAGAAAGAATGAGCAACTTTGCTTCCAGCAAAGCAGTAAATGCCCAGGGAAAAAAAAAAAAACAACCAACCAACAAACCAACAAGTCACAAATGTTCCCAGTTCAGCCGAGATACCAGAGAAAAATAAATAGACAATATGCGAACATGGGTAGTTATCAGGAAATGTATCTTAATGGTTATATCATTTCGGCTGTTTGACTACCTCCAATCAAAGGTAGCTGGGCATATGCCTCTTAATTTCTGATGTCATGCTCTTTAAAGCAAACGGGTTGGTTGCTGCTGTGTGTTCCATCTTGTTTGACTACGTCCCGTTATCAGGCGGCGTCTGGAGCCATAAAGGCTCAGCCCCGTGTTTCCCGTCAGGAAATGCACTTGGAAACAAGGATGGGCAGCTGTGCACGTGTGGGTCCACCAAGGGCCCCTGTGAGACAGGTCTGTAGAGGTTAGGGAAGGGGGAAAGCCCCTGGGGGGCCCAGGAGCACCCAGGGAGCTGGGGCAGGGTTGGGTGCCAGGCAGCTCGGCCACCTCCCTGGCAATTTGCAGCTGGGGAGGGATGTGGTGAAAACTGAGGATCTAGAAGCAAACTTGCAGATGGGGGCAATGGCCTTAAACTAGAGCAGGGCACACTTAGATTTGACCTTAGGAAGAAGTTCTTTACACTGAGGGTAGTGAAGCTCTGGAACAGGTTACCCAGAGAGGTGGTGGAGGCCCTGTCCATGGAGACATTCAAGGTCAGGCTTGATGGGGCTCTGAGCAACCTGAGCTAGTTAGAAAGGTTCCTGTGCACTGCAGGGGGGCTGGGCTAGGTGGGCTTTGAAGGTCCCTTCCAACCCCACACGTTCTGGGATTCTGTTAGTTTCTCCTCTTTTAAACAGTGTTTCAATTACCCCCCTTTGGAGTGAGGCACCTTAACTTCAGTTGAGCTTTTCTGAAAATTCCCCTGGGTATTAAAGACACTCATTAACCTGTCACTGACACCAGGCTGTCAGCAGTCAATGCAATTCATGGAGAAGATGTGCATACATGTCC
>NW_009952053.1:395518-406559 GCF_000747805.2 Chaetura pelagica
CAGGAACAGCAACAGTTTGCAGCTCTAGTTTGCTAGAACAAGAGCCCAGAGCTAAATCTCAGCTCAGCTTTGTAGCAGGGCAGTGTTTACACTGCAGGTTGTTCTGGAGGAGGGAGGTTTGTTCATTTTGGTAAGCCTTTTTAACAGCTGGGGTACATTTTGCCTGAGAATTCTGTATTTCTGCAGTTGCAGAAAGGGGAAAAAACAGCTCTTGTGCAAAAAAAATAGGCATAACTGCATAGGGGGTTTTGAATGGCTGGGACAGTGAAGTGATGCTGGGATTGTGGGACAAAGGGTCAGTGTTTTATCAGATGCTGTAGGTGCTGGATCTTGGCACTGCAGCCAGATTTCCTTCATGGCTTTGAGCATCGAATGTGAAAATCTTTAGGAAAGACTGCTGCTAGTAAGTGGAATAATTCTGTGCTTTGCCTTTAAAATTAACAGAAATTGTCTCCTTTGGAGCATCAGGGGGACTGAGAGGTTGGCCTGAGCCAGGCTGTGGAGAAGCCCATCCCATGGCACCAAGCAGCTCACCTGTGACCCCAGCTGGGTTCAGGTGCTGGGTGCACCTGTCTGGGGGTGGCCAGGGAGGTTGGTGCCCTCACCTCAGCCCCATCTCCCCCCAGCCTGGTGCTGAGCCCTGCTGAGCACACCTGGAGCAGCTGCCTCTGGCCAGGATGAGCTCTGCAGCATCTGCTCAGACCGTGGGGCTCTCCAGACCACTTGCCAGGATCTCACTGCAGTCCAGGATTCTTCTTTGTATATGAGATATGTATCTATCTTCCCAAGCTCAAGGAAGATCAGCTCAGCAAACAATGGGAGGTTCTTCAGTTTGGCAAGTTGTGGAAGCACAAGCTGCAGGTGATGTAAAACCATTAACCATGGGCTTCATCTTGTCTGCTCACTCCATCACTCACTGTCCTGTGTGTGTGATCAGGACCTGATCAGCTGAACCCCAGGGCTGCTCCTCCAGGCTGCACAGAGGGAGGGGATGGGATCCTTACTGCAAATCCCTGCTAGCAATTCTGCATTAGGGTCCTGAGTCATGCCTGGGTTTTCCCCCCCGGGTGACACTGAGTTCCAGGAGCTGCTTGCAGGGGCAGGTCCCAGCCTGGGGTGCTGAGTCACTTTCCCTCGGGGAAGTGCCAACAAGCCCTTCCTGACCAGGGAGAAAAGCACTCCAGAACCTCAGGGAAGCCCTGGGCATTTGGAGACACTTCCATGCAGGTTAATTTCATGTCCTTTCTGCACATCTCAGAGTATTTGGGGAGTGTGTGACCTTCACCTCCCCACGCTGTCCCTTGGGTGAGGAGCTGGACCACAGCACACTCTGATAGTTCATTTAGTCTCTCTGGAGACAGAGGAGCCATTCCTTCCTTCCACATAAATTTTTAATCCCTCCACTGGCCTTATGGGCTCCCTCCAATTGTTCTCATGGGCCTGAGAAATGAAAGTAGCTGAAAATAACCTGAGTCTGGTGTCATCCTGTAGCAGTGGAAAGGAAAAGAGATGACAGGCTGGAACCAGACACAGACAAGAAGGTGGAATTTGTGCTTTTCCATTCTCTTTATTCAATCAGTTCCCAGATGCATTACCCTGGCTTCAAAGGACAAATTGTAAAGATCTTCCTGCTGCTCATGCTGATGACTCAGATACGGTTTGTTTCGTAACAAGATTCATTGTTTTCTTGATCTCTCCCTTTCCTACCAGGATTATAATTACAAAACCCAAACCCCAGCATTTCCAGATACTCAGCGTTCATCAGCTCTGCAGTTTGTGTTAACCAGCTCAGTTCCTTGACTTCTTCCCTGTAATTTTACCCTGGCTGGGAGGTGAAGCCATTACCCATTTTTCAGGAACAGCCATCACCGTGTGCTTACCCTTGGACATGCTCAGTATTTACCTTTCTCAGCAGAGCTACAGGAGGTTGTGTCAGCTCAGCTTGTTGTTCAGAAACCTGAAATACCACAACACCTGGTTCTTGAAAAAGGGCAGGTATCAGGAGGATGGGGCCAGGCTCTTAGTGGTGTCCACTGACAGGACAAGGGGCAATGGACACAAACTGGAGGTTTAACCTAAATATAAGAAAATATACTCTGAGGGTACCAGAGCTACCCAGGGAGGTGGTGGAGTCTCCATCCTTGGAGACATCATTCCGAACCCATCTGGGTGTGTTCCTGTGGGATCTGCTGTAGATGACCCTGATCCAGCAGGGGATTGGACTAGATGATCTCCAGAGCTCCTTTCCAAGCCCTAAGATCCTGTGATTCTGTGATGGAGGAGTGTGTTACTGCTGAAAATTTAAAAGGAAGCAGAAGCAGCAGGTAGGGGCCCAACTCCCTTCACCTTTTAATGGCACCTGCCTACCTGAATCCCTTGGGATCTTTATTTTTTTTTAAACCCCAGCCCACGTTGCCTGGAACAAACTTGGGTTTCCAAGTATGGCCAAGGGGTTAAGCACTGGTCTGAGGGTGATCACCTGCTGTCAGCACAGCCCAGGCTCAGCCTCTTCCCTTTGCCTCCATCTCCCCTCTGCAGGGACACTCCGTGGGGCTCTTTGTGTGGGTGGAGGTGGCAGTGGCAGAGGAGGAGATTTGATGTGCTGCCTTGCAGGGTAGAACAGCTGGTGTCTGGCTCACCCTGTCTCCTCAGAGGGCCCCGTCAGCTTCTCCCTTCCCAAGCCACGCACGGAGCTGATGGGCTCCTGCTCTTCCCTGTCACCAGGCACTGCCACCCAGTGCCTTCCAAGGACTGAGTCACAAAAAAAGGAGTGACCAGCCTCTGTGACTTTATACACTTGAAAAAGAATTATCTTCTTGCTTCACAGAGATGTCCTCCTTGCTCTCAACCTCAGCAAATGCTTGAAGTGCTACCGTATAGAAAACAACTCTCCCAGATTGGTGCAGGAGTGTGAGGAGGCAGGCAACTCTGTGTTGCAGGGCTGGGTGCATGAGGAGGGGCTCCACATCAGGCATCAGGCTTGTCCATCCTGCTGAGCTGGTACAGACCCACTCCCTGGCTCTTGCTGGTGCCTCTTCTTGCAGTTCTGGGGCCCGGGGCTCCCTGAGGAACAAGTTCTCACCAAGCACAGGAGCCAGATCTCACAGAACAGACCTGCCACCTGGAAACCCTCTATAAACAAGGCAGGTTCACCCCAGCCCTGGTAAGTGTCCATCAGGCCTAATTCTGCCTTAATATTTCTATTAAACTTAGCAGAGCAGTTCAGTGGGTATCAGAAGGTGGGTTTTTTTCCATTAGAGGCTTCTTGCCTGTGGAATTGATCACACAACACACAAGAACTAGCATGTTCCCCATGTGGGAAAGCTTGAATCACCTGTGAGACCCATAGTGACTCTTGCAGTGTTGACAGAGCCAGGCTGACACTTCAGCTGGGTCCAGCACAGCCCTGCCCAGCACACAATTCCCTGCCAAAATGCACAAGTAGGAAGTAATTTCTCCCTTCTGATCAACCCCGATCTACAATAATTAAACTCCTGAGACTTCATCTGTGCTGGGCAGTGTTTCTGGTAAGGCTTGTCCAGGTGCATTTGTCATCAGTGGAGCAGTGATGCTGCCAGTACAGTTTATACTGGCTCTGCAAATAGAACTAGTTATGCCTGAAAAGCACTTGTTTCTCTGGCATGTGTCTACAGGAAGAGGTTCTAGCAGTCCAAACATTTCTTGTCTCTTTCACATCTAAATAGAAACATTATGTTTTGGATGTCACAGCACTTCTGGTGCAGGGGAATTAATGACAAAACACAGCAGCTCACACGTTTAATTCCGGTTGCCATCAGCAGCATCTGCACATTGTGTGCAAAATGGGCAGGTCCTGTAACGTGTGGGTATTTTATTGGTTCCCTTGTAGGTGCCAAAACAGACTCCAGGTTGTTTCCAGCCTGCAACAAGGGCATCCTCAGGACCAGAGAGATGTCAGTTATCCAAGAGCTGTGAGAGGTGTGAGCTACCCAGACTGGGGTCAGTGCTCACTCTCCTCTAGAATTACTGGTAACAGGCATCCATGCCTCTCTGTAAAAAACTGTAAACCTTACAAAGACAAGAGTCACCAGCCTCTCTTCTGGGCAGGTTTTCCTGCAGTGTTGATGCTTCACCCTCCTTCACAGGCAGGACAGGAGAGCAGGGTGCCACAGCCCCCTTCCTCCTCCAGCTGCCCTGGGCTTTAACACCTTACCAGCCTGCAGGTGGAGAAACAGGAGCACTAGCACTTGGGCTGACAGGAAGAGTAAAACATGGGAGGCAAGATCACCTTTTGTTTACCCTGAGGGTTGGGGAAGCTGAGTCATCTCCAGAGACCTCGTGTGTTTGCAGCTTGCTGTGCCATCTGTGTGCCTGCTGCTCAAAAACCTCCTGACCTGGGGCTCCTGGCACCTACCATCAACAAATAGATTGCTCAGAAGCCCCTCAGACAGATTTTAATGTTATTTACTGTATTTTTTAGGTTGAGGTAATATGAGAATCTGTGGTGGTGTTTTTTTTCTCTTGCTCAAGTAAATGCTCTGGCTTCATCAGGATAAACACACAGCCTGGCCAGGATGGAGCTGTGCTCTGCAGTGAGGGGACAGGCAGGGCAGGAGATTCCGAGCAGAGCACACAGGGGTGTGCTGGTGTGGACAGCCCTGTGTGGACCAGGACACCAGCACAGCCCTGTGTCACCTGCTGACCCATGGAGAGTGGTCCCAGCACAGGGATGTCCCAGCACCAAGATGTCCCAGCACAGGGATGCCCCAGCACAGAGATGCCCCAGCACAGAGATGTCCCAGCACAGAGATGTCCCAGCACCAAGATGTCCCAGCACCAAGATGTCCCAGCACAGAGATGTCCCAGCACAGGGATGTCCCAGCACAGGGATGTCCCTGCACCAAGATGTCCCAGCACAGGGATGTCCCAGCACCAAGATGTCCCAGCACAGGGATGCCCCAGCACAGAGATGCCCCAGCACAGAGATGTCCCTGCACCAAGATGTCCCAGCACAGGGATGTCCCAGCACAGAGATGTCCCTTCCTTACAGAGAAGAGCAGGATGGGGCAGCCCAGCACTTTGCTGCTCCCCAGGACGTTGCTGAGATGGGGAGACAGTGGAGCTGCCCTGGCAGCCCCAGGTGTCCTCACCTCCACAGCACAGCAGGATAACTCATCTGGAATTGCTTCCCATCCTGCTGCTTCCTGCTCCCTCTAGCTGAAGAGATGTTTCCTCTGGATGCATTTTCCTCAGGTTTCTTTTTATGAAATCAGTTTTCCACCCATGTGCTTTGTGCCTTTTGCTGCTCTCTGCCCACCAGCCTGGTGTCTGTTGCTTTGCATTAATTTGCAGCTCTCACCAGTGCTAAATAATCCTCCCAAGGATCAAATCTCATTACAGGCTGCTTGTTTCTTCTTCTGGATCATTAATGAGGATGTCAAATAGAACAAGCCCTGACACCCATGCCTTTGCCACCACACTCAACAACCCCTCATATTGTCACTTAACATCTTTGTTCATGGTGTTGCAGCCAACTTTAAACTGTGAATGTTCCTCCCAAGCCCCATTTACCCGTATTTACCAGGAAGAAATTCTATTAGAGTGGCAAGAGTTTTGCTGCAGTCCCCATCTGGTTGTTCTCTACTCTCCTTCAGCCTTGCCCTCTAGAGCTTCCTTTGTGATTCTTTCGAAGAAAGAACATCAATAATGTTGTAGGGCAATGCTTGTTTCTCTCTGCCCAGGTGTTTTTGGCTGTCTTAACTCACTGCAGGTACAAATCACTGGGTGTCCTCTGTGTTTGGCTTCTGTGCAGGATTCAGCTGGTCTTTGCAGTGACAAAGATGATCAGGTACCATGATCTGGTGCAGGGGGTTGTTTCTTTAGCACAGGGGTGCTATTCTCACAGCTTCTGCACAGCTGTCCACTTGCCATCATGTTCAGCTGCAAACCCTTACACCTGTTGCTCACCTTTCCAGGCAGTGGTGCAAAACCAGCTGGGGTGGGAATGGACAGAGAGGCTGGAAGTGTGACTGCAGATGAGCAGATCAGAGTCACAGAATCCAGGCTGGTTTGGGTTGGAAGGGACTGCAGAGACCACCCAGTGCCACCCCTGCATGGCAGGGACCCCTCCCACCATTCCAGGCTGCTCCAAGCCCCATCCAACCTGCCCTTCAACCCCCCCAGGGATGGGGCAGCCACAGCTTCCCTGGGCAACCTGGGCCAGGCTCTCCCCACCCTCACAGCCCAGAATTTCTCCCTCCCATCTCAGCTCCAGCTTCCTCTGCCAGCTGGAAACCCTTCCCCCTGCTCCCATCCCTCCCTGCCCTTGTCCCAAGCCCCTCCCCAGCTTTCCTGGAGCCCCTTCAGGCCCTGGAAGCTGCTCTCAGGTCTCCCTGGAGCCTTCTCTTCTCCAGGCTCAACACCCCAACTCTCCCAGCCTGGCTCCAGAGCTGCTCCAGCCCTCCCAGCATCTCCGGGGCCTCCTCTGGCCTCTCTCCAACAGCTCCATGTCCCTCCTGTGCTGGGGACCCCAGAGCTAAAGGCAGGAAGGGTTTTCCTGGGCTCCCCAGTGCTCACAGCTCAGGTTTCTGAGGCGTTTTCTGGTGTGACAGGTCTCCTTGTGCACCTGGTGTGTGTGAGCCGGGCACAAGCTTTCTTCCAGCCCAGGAGAACCTCCAGGTGCAGGTGCCTCCACCTGCAGAGCAGATCCTTGTGGATCACACCTCTTTGGTCCACCAGGGTTACCCTGCATCCAGGTTTGCCTTTGCCCCTGGTGCCACCATCTTGCTGGTGCTGTCTGGTCCCTTCCAGCCCCCCCCAAAAACCCTCCTCTGGGTTTTGTGTTGTGTCCTGGCAGCTGCTGATAAGTAACACGGTGCTTTTTTGGAGTGGAAAGTGGGTTGAATAACGTTCTTTTTGTGCTCTGGTGTGTGAAAATGTGACGCCTTTTCCAGCAAGAGAAGAAACAAATCAGGCTCGTGCCTTATTTTCCTAGTTAGCAAGATGACTGTGCATAATTAAAATGCTGCCAGGTGCCTTCCCATTTAGCTTACAAACCATGCAGAGCAGCCAGGCTGCCTTGGAACTCACCAAGCTTGTTAAAACACTGAAATTGCACGAAATAATTGGACAATTACCAGTATTGAGGGCATCCTTCATCCTGCCACCAGAAAATTACACTCTTTGCTGAGAAGGTAATTTTGATAAAATCAACACTTTGGGATAAGAATTTATTAAGCAAATAAAGGTTGATTACCACTGTTTGATGGCAGCTTGGAATAGTCAATGATAAAGTGCTAATAGCATGAAAACCTCTCACTTTATTTACTGAATCATCTCAGCTATTGATGTAATAATTACAGCATGCAGGTTCAATAGTAGTCTCAATTTTGCCATCAGTTAAATGGAGGAATAGACGATATTACTGTGAAGAATTGCTAATTTATTTATTTATTTTCTACATTTCCATATTGCCTGGTGACCTTCAGTAAGAATTGCTCTGTAGTGTTGCATGTTCTCCTTCAGCTCCTTCAAGTCACATGTTTTTCTATAATTAAAGCCTGACCTTGCAATGGGGATGGCTGCCTTCTTGTCATTAGTGTTCTTCTGACTTCCTCAGCTGCACAAACACCACGATTTATTAAATAATTCTGCATTTCTCAAAGGCCAACAAGTCTCCTCGCAGCTGAAATATTTTTTCCATTTTCCTTGGGCTCTGGTGCCCAATTCCTAAGGGAGCTCAAACCATATAATTAAATTATAAAATTAATAAAAAATAATAAATAAAATTGCAGGATTTTTTTTATTTTTATTTTGCCTTGTTTTATAAGAAAGTGTGAAACTGAATGAAATTTAAATCAGTACCATTAACTCCATATTTATTTGCAACTATCTGGTTACGTTTGTGCTAAACTTTCAAATACTTTAACAGATCAGACCGGTAGTAAAAGCACTAAAAAAAGTAAAGGTGAAAAGTAAAAATTAGCAAAACCCTGGCATGAGAGAGAAGAAAAGTTTAGGTTGGTTAATGGGGTATGAAGGAGCTACCATGTGTGTATGTGACATGCAAAGTGTGCTCGTCCTCTGAGCAGGGTTTTCTGAGTGCAAAAACTGTCTTAACACACTTTCTTTGGATCAAAACCTCTATTTTTCTGACCAGCCTGGGAGGTGTGAAGATGGTTCTAACAACCTTTTCATCCCTGCCCTGTACCCTGTTCTTCCTAAACAGGCCACCTCTGCAAGCCCTGCTGAGTTATCTCCTCCAGTCCTCATCTCAGCAAATCAAAAACAGGTTTGAGAGTGAGAGGAACTGCAGGTTTGTGGAAACCTCTCAGTTGTTGAGACATTGAAAGTTGATATTTCTGCTTCTGGCAGCTCCCCTCTGCAGCAGTGACAGGCCCTGACTACCACGCTGGGCTGGAAAAAGAGCATCCCAGAGAAAATGCATCATCTTCCAGAGAGCTCTGCTGCTCTGGATTTTCTAGGGGGAGGTAATGATGTGTTTTGTTCTTAGCTAGTTAGTGAGCAGGTGGAGAAATCCTCATGGAAACAGGGTTGTTATGAATTAGAGAAATTAGGGCTGGGTGCAAGGAATTTGCAGGCTGAAAGGCAAGAAGCAGAGCATCAAGTGACAGGGGAGGGGAGCCAGGGCAGAGAGGATGGACATCTCAGGGTTGTTAAACGCAGCAGAAAATAATGAAGAGGGTTTAGCCTTAAATCCTGCTGCTGGGGAGCAAAGCCACTCCATCCTGGCCTAGAGGGAGGAGCCTGGTGTGGCCAGAAACTGCAGGAATTGGCTCTCACAAGCTCCCAGAGCAGAGCAGGCATCCTCCTCTTGAAACACAAACCAACTCCAAGCAATAAGCAAACACTGAGCCGACCAACTCCCCGCTCCATATTTATGCCCAGAGCCAAGAAATCCTGCTGCTCCCACAGAGCAGGGTCTCCTGGCACTCGAGCAACAGTCTGGGGGTGGGAAGAGCTGCCTCAGCTCCTGGTGCTGGTGGGTGAAGCAGCAGCAGGTGGGACCAGCCCAGACCTGCAGGGCAGGACACGGGTTGTTCCTCTGGGGCAGGGCAGGTTGTGCTGCTGCCTGGCCCTGGGCTGGGGCTCCTGCAGGGGGGACAAGGGTCTTTGTCCAGTCCTGACCTGCTCCTGGTGATAAGCACCTCCCCATGGCCCCATGTGCTCAGAGCCCAGAGCCCACCCGTGTCCTGGGCTGCATCCCCAGCAGCGTGACCAGCAGGGCCAGGGAGGGGATTGTCCCCTCTGCTCTGCTCTGCTGAGACCCCCTGCAGGGCTGGGGCCAGGCTGGGGTCCCCAGCACAGGAGGGACATGGAGCTGTTGGAGAGAGGCCAGAGGAGGCCCTGGAGATATTGGAGAGGGCTGGAGCAGCTCTGGAGCCAGGCTGGGAGAGTTGGGGTGTTGAGGCTGGAGAAGAGAAGGCTCCAGGGAGACCCGAGAGCACCTTCCAGTACCTGAAAAGGGGGGAGGAAGAGAGAGAGAAAAGAAAGAAAGCTCAAGAAGGAAAAGCTGGAGAGAGACTTCTTACAAGGGCATCGAGTGATAGGTTGAGGGGGAATGACTTCAAACTGGAAGCAAGGAGATTGAGTTGAGATTGTAGGAATAAATTCTTCCCTGTGAGGTTGGTGAGAACCTGGCCCAGGTTGCCCATGCCCATGCAGGGGTTGGGAATGGATGGGCTTTAATCTCCCTTCCAACCCACACCAGCCTGGGATTCTATGGTAGCCATCAGGTGTAGCAACACGCTCACTGTTGAGGATCTTGACCCAGTCGTGTTGGGCCAAGCAGGATAATGATGCTACTGAAATGCTGATGTTTAGGGCAGAGCTCAGCAGGGCTTGCAGCTGGTGACCCAGACCCCTGCTGCAGACCCATGTCCCCTCTCCCCTGGTGCCCAGGAGCTCCCTCTGCCCAGCCTGGCAGCTGCAGGTGGAGCAGGTGGGGAACACCTGTCCTGGGCTGGGCAGGGAGAGCAGCACACACTGCCAGGAAGGCAGGGAACCTCCCGCCTTGCCTCAGGGGGCATCAGCTCTGCTGCTGCTCAACCTTAAGAGGAAAACCAGTAAGAAACCTCCTGAATGCTGTTCTTTGTGACCGTGGGTAAGATTAACTACCCATTTGCCATGTCCTGCCAAGTTACCCTGCCCTGCATGTGCCAGGGCTGCAGGAAAGACACAATTACAGGATTCCCCCTGCAATGACAGAGCCTGATGAGGTGAAACTCCTTGCAAAGCTTCAGCAAAACACTCCAGACTGTGGAACGAGGCTCTGCCAGTGCCAGTGGCCATTACCTGTCCTTCCCTGCCTGCTGAATCCGCTGAGCATCCCTGCCTCCTGCAGGCTCAGAGGGAACTGAACCCCACCTGATGCTCACAGCTACTCCCCAGCTGCTCAGGAGACACTTGGATTTTGTGTTCCACGCCTTGAGAGGTCCTGTGGCAGGGGAAGGAGCAGGGGGAGAAGAAAAACCCTGGGGCCTGATCCTGAAATAACTGCCCATCGACAGGGAGGGCGGATCATCCAGCCACAGCCCCGCAGCTGTGGGAGGGCAGAGGGGGGAAAGGAGCATCCAGAGGGAGAGGAGAAGTGTCCAGAGGGAGGGGAGGTGTCCAGAGGGAGAGGAAAAGTGTCCAGAGGGAGAGGAGAAGTGTCCAGAGGGAGAGGAGAAGGGTCCAGAGGGAGAGGAGAAGTGTCCAGAGGGAGAGGAGAAGTGTCCAGAGAGAGAGGAGAAGGGTCCAGAGGGAGAGGAGAAGTGTCCAGAGGGAGAGGAGAAGGGTCCAGAGGGAGAGGAGAAGGGTCCAGAGGGAGAGGAGAAGGGTCCAGAGGGAGAGGAGAAGGGTCCAGAGGGAGAGGAGAAGGGTCCAGAGGGAGAGGAGAAGGGTCCAGAGGGAGAGGAGAAGGGTCCAGAGGGAGAGGAGAAGGGTCCAGAGGGAGAGGAGAAGGGTCCAGAGGGAGAGGAGAAGTGTCCAGAGGGAGAGGAGAAGTGTCCAGAGAGAGAGGAGAAGGGTCCAGAGGGAGAGGAGAAGTGTCCAGAGGGAG
>NW_009952053.1:409915-412500 GCF_000747805.2 Chaetura pelagica
GTCCAGAGGGAGAGGAGAAGTGTCCAGAGGGAGAGGAAAAGTGTCCAGAGGGAGGGGAAAAGTGTCCAGAGGGAGAGGAAAAGTGTCCAGAGGGAGAGGAGAAGTGTCCAGAGGGAGAGGAGAAGTGTCCAGAGGGAGAGGAGAAGTGTCCAGAAGGAGGGGAGAAGCGTCCAGAGGTCCCTGCAGAGCTCATGGCCACGTTTGGAGCTCCACCTCGTGGATGCTGGACCAGGGATGCTGAGGCCCCTGGAGCCTCCTCGGGGTGAACCAGCCTGTCAGAGACCCCATCTCGCTTCTAGTGACCTTTTCTGGTTGGTTTTTTTTAGTGCTGGTAAACGTAGCACGGGTGCCCTTAAACCTATTTTCAGGCTCTGGGGTGGATTTGCTGAGAGACCAACCTCCTTCTCCTGGAGGGACTGGCTGTGAGATCTTCCTGTTCCACCAGGAAACAGCTGGACCAGAAGGGGTTGCTCTGCCTAATTAGAACAGCTGATGTGCGAGCAGGTGTCTTCCTGATCTGAGGTGCTGCCTGATCCTTCAGGAGGCACATCTGTCTGCCTGTGGCCTTCTAAAGGTGTGCAGGGTCCGTGTGCCACAGCAGGTGCAGCCCATATGCTGATGTGATCCAGAGCATTTCATAGAGTCACAGAATCCAGGCTGGTTTGGGTCAGAAGGGAACTGAAAGCCCACCCAGTCCCACCCCTGCATGGGCAGGGACACCTCCCACCATTCCAGGCTGCTCCCAGCCCCATCCAACCTGCCCTTCAACACCCCCAGGGATGGGGCAGCCACAGCTTCCCTGGGCAACCTGGGCCAGGCTCTCCCCACCCTCACAGCACAGAATTTCTCCCTCATGTCCAACCTCAATCTCCCCTCTCCCACTTGTAATCCATCCCCCCCTTGTCCTCTTGCTACAAGCCCTGAATTTGCTTAAAAGTCCCTGCAGAGCATAAAAAGGTCCCTGCCAAGGGTGTGTGTCAGTAACTATAGGGGAAGAGATCAGCAGCAGAGTGTCAGAGATATGCAGCATGTAACGAGCTCTTTAATGAGTATTTTCTGCCCTGGCTCAGCTTGCCCATGTCCTCACCAAGAGGCAAGGCAGGCAGCACTGAATCCTGGTGAGATCCCCTCTGCAAATGAGTGTGGAACTGGGTAAGGAGGCTGGTGATGCTGGGGCTCCTCAACACTCATGTCCTGTGCTGGCACCAGGAAATGCAGTGAAGTGACAACAGGGGCCTGAAGAGACAAGAAACCTTTTGATGAGAAGAGATGTAAATAGCTGAGCTGGTATTGGAGACAGAAACAAGGAGCTGGTGGAGAGTGATGCTGATGTGGGGACTTAATGGTCACAGTGGAGAAACCCTGTGCTGGAGAAAATAGGTGACTGGATCCTGTGAGCAGACACTGGCTTGGGGTGAGTCCCTGGTGTTAAAGCACAGTCAAGCTGAAATGCTGTGGTTCCTTTGTGGAACCTTTAAACAGGTCCATAGTGACCTATTTGCAGGGAGGGGGAAAACCAAACCAAACCAAACCTTTCCTCTGCAGCACTGGCAGGGATGCAGAAGCTGGTTTTTAAATTTAAAAAAAAAGTGGATTTCTGGCAAATGCACAGGGCAGATCTAGCTGGGAGTGTCTGGGTGCTGCTCCTGGCATACAAGGGCATTGTACAACATGGTGTTGGGAGAAGGTTGGCACACCAAAGCCTGCACATGGTCTGGGAGCCAAGCTCTCATTTTGCCATGTCACACAGATGTCTTTGGCTGCAGACCAGGCACTAAGTGAAGCCCTGGCTGAGCAGCCAGCTGGACCTTCCCCAAGATGCTCTCAGTGTCAACAGACACAGCAGAACCCAGTTGTCTGGAGGGGGGGAAGCCCCACACAGCCACTTGCCCAAGAAGCCACCAGCATCCTGGCTGGTGTCAGCACAGGGTGGGCAACAGGAGCAGGGCAGGGATTGTCCCCCTGTGCTGGGACTGGGGAGGGGGCACCTGGAGTCCTGGGGGCAGGTCTGGGCCCCTCAGGACAAGAAGGACATGGAGGGGCTGGAGCGTGTCCAGGGAAGGGACACGGAGCTGGGGAAGGGGCTGGAGCAGGAGGAGAAGGGGCTGGAGAACTTGGGAGGAGCAGCTGAGGGAGCTGGGGGTGCTGATCCTGGAGCAAAGGAGGCTGAGGGGAGACCTGCTGGCTCTGCAGCTGCTGAGAGGAGGTTGGAGCCAGGGGGGTCGGGCTCTGCTCCCCAGGAAAAAAAAAAAGGGGCTGGAGAACTTGTGAGGAGCAGCTGAGGGAGCTGGGGGTGTTGAGCCTGGAGCAAAGGAGGCTGAGGGGAGACCTGCTGGCTCTGCAGCTGCTGAGAGGAGGTTGGAGCCAGGGGGGTCGGGCTCTGCTCCCCAGGAACAGGGGACAGGACAAGAGGGAACGGCCTCAAGTTGTGCCAGGGGAGGTTGAGGTTGGATCTGGGGAACAATTCCTGCCTGGCAAGGGTTGTCAGGGCCTGGCCCAGGCTGCCCAGGGCAGGGGGGGAGTCCCCATCCCTGGAGGGGTTTCCAAGCCCTGGAGATGGTGCTGAGGGACACGGGGCAGGGGTG
>NW_009952053.1:416747-424311 GCF_000747805.2 Chaetura pelagica
CCCGCCCAGCACCCGCTCCGGGGAGGAGGAGATGCCCCTGGAGCTGGTGCAGGCAGGAGCAGCTCCCAGGAAAAAGCCACAGCTGGAATCTGCTGGAGGAATCCTGGGAGCCATTCCTCTTCCCTTCGGGGTTCCTCTTCCGTTGAGTAGCCAGGCCCTCCATTAAAACGACAGGAAACTCCTGGGATATCCATAGGGAAGAGGCTTCTGCCTGACCCGGGTTTGTCTGGGCTGAATGGAAACAACAGGTTGGCTGCTTCTCTTCCTCCCTTCCCACCCCCTGGTCCTGCCTCCTGCTTCTTGCTGGGGAGAAGGGGCTTCAGGCAGTTCCTCACCCCATACATCAGCTTCTAGCCCTGGCCCTGGGTTTGTTTGGCACAGGGAAAAAAAATAATAAAATAATAATAATAATTAAAAAAAATAGTAAAAACATTATCAAAAAGACCAATAATTTCACTGAAATTAGGCCCGTGCTGTTTCTCTGAGGCACAGATGTGGGGTTTGTGCTCTGCAGATGGCAGGAGGAGGCTGGAGGCAGGTGCAGAGGTGGGATTTTTGTCTCTAGATCTCAGAGGAGATGGAAGCCCGGGCAGGGAAGCCATTTCCCAGCTCCCACCAGGTTTATTTAGACACGTTCACAAAGTCAATTGGTTGCTTTGAAAGCTGTTTGGGGTTTTTTTTGTTGGTTTTTTATTTTATTTTTTTTTAAGGGAATGATGGTTTTGAAAAGAAACACATTTTGAAAATGGGTTTGACATTTTTAGAGTCCACATAATTTTTTTGTCCTTTGGCCAGAAGTTGAACTATTGACCTGTAAGAGGTGCCATTTCCAATTAATTCTTCAGTAGGAAGTCCTTTATTTGTGAGGGTTTTGTTCTGACACAATCCAAGCTGTCTTGCTCACCTCCAATGCAGCCTGGATGGGTTATCTTAGACTGGATTTTCCCCTTCAGTTCTCCTCATCTGTCCTCTGAAAAACACTGTTTATTTCACTGAGAGCACCTGAAAATGACCCGATAATTAGCAGGAAGCTCATTTTAAGAGTTTGATTGGTTAGACATAGTGCCAGGTAAACTGAATGGCAGGTGGAGCTCTCAGGAGGTGGGGAGCTTCCCTCCGTGAGAGCTTCTTAGGGCAGGAAGAGGAATGGAGCTCCAGGCAGGGGTTTTACCTCTAGGAAAACCCTGGTGAGTTCCCAGGTTTTGTAGACAAAAGATGCAAGTTGAAAATAATTTTGTCCTCAGCCTGTGGGAGCTGAAAAGCTGGTTAGGGAGAAGGGAGTGTTGGAATGGGAGGCAGCAGTGAGGAGAAATGAGAGGAGAGGTCCCAGAAAAATGAGAGGAGAGGTCTCAGAAAAGCAAGTGCATCTTCTGGGACATGCCATCCTGCAGCTTGTCCTCGTGGTGATATTTTATTTGTGATAAAATGCATCTTTTTCTCCAAAGCAGCTGCTGAGGGGAGGCTGAGGGGAGTGAAGGACCCTCCACCAGCCCAGTCCCTCTCCATCTGCTGCTCACCCCGCAGGGCACTCGGTCCAGCAGGGACCCGGGGCTGTTTCTGAGCAGATGTTGGCTCAGACATGTGGACACCCCTCCCATCCCACCAGCAAAGCCCCTCACACCCCTCACAGGGCCCCCCTGCCCACCCGGGGGTGCGGGAGGTTTTGCAGGGGCTGCCCAGAGCTGCTCCCCAAACAAACACTGCCTAAATTTAGCCCCGTCGAGGAAGGGTTTTTCCACTGAAGTGGGAAGCAGGAGCTGGCAGGGCTGCTGGTGGCCTGGCTGGACCCCATCCTGGCAGGAGGACAGACACGGGCTGCCTGTCCCCTCCTGGGGACACAGCTCCCTCCCCTTCCACCTGCAGGTCCCACTGAGTTTGGCCCCGGTGCTGCCAAAGCAAAGCCAAGGGAAATCATGCAGGAAAATGGGGGGGATTTTTTTGTCCACTCCATAGCTCCACAAGCTGGCAGAAAGGCATCCTGGCTCAGCCTGGCCAGCAGGGCACAACCAGCTCCGTGCACAGGCAGTTTTACCACCCCTAATTGAGGGACAGCTGAGCTCTTCCTGGCCCTCATGGACTGTCTGACCCAGGTGAAGCTCCAGGTGCAAAGCCAAGTGGAGGGAGCAATGAGGCCAACATGAGCTTTCCCAAGTCTCCACAAAGCAAGGGTTTTATCTCAAAGCTTGTCGTTTACAATTTAAATGGTGCCTCCAAAAGAACAGTGGAGCTCGAGCCTGTAGTCCCTGTTTGCTGGGTGGGATAAAGCTTTTTCCAGGGGACTGAGGTTCTGTTGGAGAAGTGGAACAGAAGCTACAGGCATTCCAGAGAGTGAGAGAAGATGGGGTTTGAAATCCTGAGTCACCTGCACCCTTTGGGCTGCAGAGACAGTGCTGGGGAGGTGCCAGCAGCCACAGAAGAGCCCAGGGCAGCACAGCCTGACAGGGGACAGGGCCAGAGCTATAGACCCAGGAATAATGAAAAAACAGCACAGAGGGCTTGGTGCTTTTTTTTTCTCCTAGAGGTGGTAGCTTGATAGATTCAGCAAGTCATGGGTAAATGGTGAGGCAAAGAATCAGTGAAGTAAAGCAGCCAGAAAACGGGGTATTCCCCTGAAATGCTCAGGTAAAGGTGGATTTTTTGGAGCGCAGGGAACTCAGCAGAAATGCAACTGTCCCCCTCAGCAGAGGAGTAGCTGTGTGAAATGGGTCAGCCTGGAAGTTACACCACACAGCCTCCTCAGTCTCCTTTGTCTTGGAGCTGGAGAACTGCATTAATCCAGCATGAATCCAAACCAAGTCAGGAAGCCAGGGCAGAAAAACCTAATCCTGGCAAGAGAGAACTCAGTCTGCAGTTTGGCTTTTGCCTTCCCTTTCTCCAGCAAACAACACAGGGAAGGACTAAGCCTGTTCTGCTGGAAAAATCACCCCAGAGGTCAAGGAACAGGCAAGTGTAGAAAGAACCTTTTTGAGGAGTTAAAGATCCTGCTGATATCTGTATAGGAATGCAGAAAAGGCTGATATGGGGTGTTGCAGGTGCTGAACCACCCAAGGGGAGCCAAAGCTCATGCGTGGACACAGTGATCCCAACACAGTGATCAGTGATCACAGCAGTGTGGGAGCAGCAGAGCCCCTGGAGGGTGCAGGAAGGGACAGCCAGGGGCAAAAGCCTTGCAGAGCTGCAGCTGCTGTGGAAGGTACAGTAACAAATGGTATTTTCTGGAGAATTGATGCAAAAAGTACGTTATTAATTCTCTGATGGCAGGGTGAATGTTGAACGGAGCTCTTGCTTCCTTTTGAGATCAAAGCCAATCATGCAAATCTGCAGGGAACCTGGTCAGGTTAATTCTGGGGCTCCCAAAACTCATATTTTTATTGAAACGAAGCAACATCACTGACTGTGCAACGTGTCCTGTGCTCAGGGACACTAGGCAGCAAAATGCTTATCCACTAAGAAGAAATAATTTGAGCTGAGCCTTCCCACTGAGTTTTTAATTAGAGATTCTGTGTGAGGGATCTGCTTCCATCCACGAGCAGTTCCCTGCAGCCACCAGTGAGCAGAGGTTTCCTCCTGGCATAAAATTGCCCAACTGAAGCCTTGGCTCAACAAGGTCCCAAAGTACAACTACACCTTGAAGCAAAGAGCAAAACAAGCAATCAGAGTGCAGAACTGCTGTAGATTCACACGTGTTTGGTAAAGACAGGGGTGCCTGGGCACTCACAGTGCCTGGGAGGTGGTTCCTGAGGGGTTTGTGGGTGAGGAAACCTCCAACATGCCTGACCCTGAAGGGAACATTTCCAGACCCTTCAGGTTATACTTCCAGAAGTGTTTTAGGCACTTTCTGGCAGTCCAGCTGATCCCCTCTACCTGTTCATTTTGATGCTCAGTCTCAGTTCCTGCCCACCCCTTAGCACCAGCAAGAACTCCTTTGGCTCTTGACTTAGCTGTGTCCAGCTGAGTCTGACCTTCTCCTGCTTCAAAGCAGCGTCTCCACCACCATTGCACCTCGTGGCACTATTCACCCATTTGAGAAGTGTTTTCCTCATTTTACACCTGCAGAACGGAGACCTCCTGAGGGAGGTCAGATGGGTGTTTCATGCTCTGGACTCTGGTGCTCTTGCCTGATGCCTGAGCCCATCCTCTTCTCCTTGTCACCAGTGCAAGAGCAAACTGTCCACAGGAACATCAGTGCAGGGTGGAGACCAACTCTTTTATTTGGAACACTCCTCTGTTGACTGTAACTGCAAGAAAAAGCCTTGTTCTCCATGTTTGGGCCCTTAGATTGGAATCCTGCAAGCTTTTGTGGGTGCCTTTTTCAGACAAGACATCTTCTTGTCCAAAAAGCTTCCCAGAAGGTCACCCCTTCCAGCTAAAGCTCTGCAAGCTTTGGTGACAGTGTTTATTGATTTATCAGTGCTGTGGTTTCCTGTGCTGCTGGCTAGGGACACAACCAGGCAGAGCTAGAGCTGACCACGGACCTTCTACTTTTCTCCTTGATTTTCTCCATTTGGGGCCTCTGTCCTGCCTCCATTTGAGCTGAGCTAACTTCTCTCCATGGGTGTGATGTGGGGCAGGGAAAAATCTTCTTTCCCCTCGGTGTTTTTGGGGATGTTTTGGTGTCTGTGGGCAGTGCAGAGCTGTGTGCTCAGCCCTGCAGGAGAGGTTCAGGGGGCAGCAGGTCTTCTCACTGCACTTGAGGTGGCCTCATCTTCCTCCTCTCCAGCCTGATCCAGGAAAAGAGTCCCCTCAAGGAGCTGGGCTCTAACCAGCTTCCACCCGAGAGCATTTGGCTCAAATCCACCCCTTCTGGGGTGTGAGGAGGACACCCCCTCCCACCTACAGGCAGAAATCCAACCCTGTGGTGACTTCCCTGATGAGAAGCCTGCAGCACAAGCAGCCGTGATTAATTGCATGACCTCTTTACTGAACTGACTACATTTTGATTGTTCAGAAGGCCTAGGCCTGGTCGGGCCTGACCCAGACAAAGCTTTTAGAAGAAACTGTTCCTATAGGGGTCATGATGATGTTTTACTTCAGTAGTCACAGAGCCCACGTGTCCCAGGCGAGCGGTACGTCCAGGTCCAGTGTTGCAGGAAGGGGAAGATGCTTAAGCAGCTACTGTGGAGAGAATAGCACAACAATGAATCCTGAGCCTATCACACAGTGGCCAAGGTCACAGTAACCAGTTTTGCTGCTCAGATATCCCCTTTCCCCATCCCAACCTGGTCTGAATACCGGGGACTACAATTGATAGGGCGGCCAATGATCTTCGTTAGAAATGAAGCCACGTAACTAGGAGGGGCCAACCAGTGCAAGGGTTAAACTTAATGAATAATTAGAAGCGAGCATTATAGATATGTGTTTTTATGTTACATATTTTAGACAATAGAAATTTGATGTATAAAACCCTGTTGATTGCAATGCAACTCAGGATGCTCTGGGAGGAGTTACCCCTGTATCCTCCGCGCGCCGGTAAAGAAGCATCTGCTGATCTGCAGCACCTTGGTGCCCATAAGTTATTTTTCCCACATTTGGTGACAAACCTGTGTGCTGTCTGGAGGGTTTTTGCTGCCCAGGCAGGGTTGCAGGCCTGCAGCAGAGCCTGCTTTGCTCCAGCAGCACAAGGGCAGCTCCCAGCAGAGGCTTTGCCCGCAGCACTGCCCGCCCAACCACACAGCCCTGGGCAGGCACCCACACCACTCTGCTCCTGCCTGTAGCAGCTCCTAATGACCAGGAACTTCCCTCTTTTCACCAGGTATTTTCACACATCTGCTGCTGGGAGGAAAAGCCCTTGGAGACTTGCAGGCTGGCTCCCCGTGCCCGGCGGGAACCTGCCCTGCTCTCTCCGTGTTCACGTGAGATGGCAGAGGAGCAGCACAGGCTGGAGGTGCTGGATGGGATCCTGCTGAGGACAATAATTGCACTGTGCTTCCAACGGTGTCACAGCACCCTGCCTCTGCCAGGGATGCTGGATTCTGGTTTTTAATATCCCTCCTGCAGGCTTGGCCCCTGCAGCCTCCACGCACTGTTACTCCCTGCACAGCACACACCGCAGCATCTCAGCAGGATTAACCATTTCACCTGTAGCAATGACATTGCTAGCAGGTTTTTTTAGAGGTTTCCTAAGCAGAAGACCTACTTTTGAAGAAAACACAACAGCAGATAAGTGTTGGTGAAGAAATTTCAGCACAGCCCTTTATTCTTCCAGTACTTAAACCAGAAGTGAAATAAATGTCATGCCAAGCTCTTGATGTGGTTGATTCTAGGGAAATATTAGGTAATAAACTGCCAATGTGCTTTCTATTATTCATATGCATACAGTTATATCTAAATACAGCTGTATATCTGTATATGGATACCTATATAGGCAGAGGTGTGGGTATTGGAGATACAGAAACAAACAGAGCTGTATAGATATATAGAAATACAGGTATCTATTTGTCTATCTATCTACATAGGCAGGCAGAGAGACAGAGAGATAGAGAGAGAGATAGAGAGAGAGATAGAGATAGAGAGAGAGATAATGTGTTTTTTTCTTAAATAATCTTTTAGGTCACATTCTTTATTAATAACCATAGCCCGTGGCAAATATAAATGCTATTTGTTCTCAGAAGTTAGTCTGCACCTCCTTTTGTAAAATTAAAAAAAAATAAAATTGAAATTAAGAAAGAGGCAATTAGAGCTCATTTGAGCTGTCTTTTAGAACTGGTCAGCAATGCTGATTGTCTGGAGATGTTTCTGATGGCAGTGCACTTGAGTAGATGCAAATCCAATCTGGAACAAAAGCAGTTTTTAAAGGATGGTTCCCACCCCAGCATCAGCCCCTGAGCCTGGAGCTGGTGCCTTGACCAACATGGAACTTGCCACGGGATGTGCAGGCAGAAGAAGACTGATGGTGTGGAGCAGCTCCAGGCTCACCTTCATCAGCCCTGCCTGAACCTCTCCAGGCAGTTCCCAGGTCCTTGTCCCATGGGTCAGAGCTGGAGCCACCACAGCCCTGGCTCCAGAGGGGTCACCTGAACCAGGAGTGTGGCCAGGTTACTGTCTGACCCACAAACACAGCTTGCTCATTCTAGGTGATTTATCCACGCCATGGAAAGCCCTGGGCTCACCCCCTTCTGTGCAGTTCAAACCTCTTGCTCCCTTATTGCCAGGGCAACCCCAGCTCCCAGTTTCAGCCAGCACAGGGGAACACTCTCTCTGCAGTTTGCCCTGGTTTACATAAATCGACTTTCAACACCCCCACGAAGCCTCGTGACCCTTCCCGACGTTTCTGGCAAAGGAAAAAGGACTTCAGGGCAAATTAAGATCACCCTTGATCGAGCTTCATTAACATGAAACCAATTTAAAGGGATGTGGGCTGGAACACTCTCCCCCACAGACAGTTTTGCAGGTCTGTGTGTCTGACTGAGCTGAGTTTGCCTCCTGCTCTGCAGGGATTTGGTCTTTCAGCCTCTCCAAAAGCAACATTCCCCTTTCCCAAGAGCTGAATCCAGTCCTTCTCTGTGGGGAGCAGGAATCAAAAAAAAAAAAAAGGTCTTCAGGGAAAAAAAACAAAGAAGTGACC
>NW_009952053.1:424324-427418 GCF_000747805.2 Chaetura pelagica
GGACATCTGACACATGTGAGGGACCATCTGGCACCCAGAGAGACACTGACAGGGACCCTGGGGAAGTGAGTGAGGCTGGAAATCCTGTCGTTTGTATTCACAAACCTAAGCCAACCATTAGCTCCTCTGAGTGGCAGCCTGACACCCAGCCCGCTTAAAAACACCTTCTTTGAGCAGCTCTGAGGACTGGCAAAATATGTGTTTATGTCCCTCTTTGTTCCTGCTGCCTCCTGGAAAGCACCAGCAGCCCCAAGGCAGCAAAGGGAGGGGAGGGCAGCAAATCTGCTTTAAAAAACAAACAAACAAACCCCCCCCAAATAACCAAAACCCCAGTTATGGTCAGGAATCCTCCTCATTGGGCTGTTTAAAGACCAAGTCCCTTTAGAGACAGTCAAAAGGAAAATAAACCTTCAGAAAGTTTCTCAAGTCCCCAGGTAGAGGATTGAAAAAACAACCCAGATTTGAATTGCTGCTTCCAGAGTCATTTTCTGCCCTCTTGAAACTACAACATAACTACCCTGCTTTCCCTCACCCAAGTGGTCTGTGGAGCATTTATGGGCAGCAGTTCCAAAGCGGAGGTGCAGACTCTGCAGCAGCACCAGGCAGGAGCTGCAGGGCAGGGTCTGCAGGGTCCCCATCCAGCCCCACAAAAGCCCAAACCCAGGACTGCAGATCAGCCAGGAGATGCCACCAGGTGGGGAATCCAGCTGGATGAATGAGGGGATCAGAAATGGTGCTGGTCCTGGGTTGGGTGGGCAGACACCGTGATAGAGTCATGGGTTCACAGGATGTCAGGGGCTGGAAGGGACCTCCAAAGATCCTCCAGTCCAACCCCCCTGCCAGAGCAGGACCAAACCAGGGCAGGTCACTCAGAAAGGCATCCAGGCAGGTCTGGAAAGTCTCCAGAGAAGGAGACTCCACAGCCCCCTGGGCAGCCTGTCCCAGGGCTCTGTCACCCTCACACCAAAGAAGTTCTTCCTCATGTTGAGGTGGAACTTCCTGGGATTCCAGTTTGAATCCATTGCCCCTGGTCCTGTCCCAGGGCACAAGTGACAAGAGCTTGTCCTGCCTTCTTGCTGCCCTCATGTATTTATGGACATTCATTAGATCCCCTTTGGTCTCCTCTCCAGCCTGAACAGCCCCAGGTCTCTCAGCCTTTCCCCATCAGGTGTTCCAGCCCCTTCATCATCCTCGTGGCCTCCCTTGGACTCTCTCCAGTAGATCCCTGTCCCTCTGGAACTGGGCAGCCCAGAACTGGACTCAACAGTCCAGTGAGGTCTCACCAGGGCAGAGTGGAGGGGCAGGAGAAACCCCCTTGATCTGCTGGACACACTGTTCTTGATGCACCCCAAGATACCATTGGCCTTCTTGGCTACCAGGGCACATTTTTGCCCCATGGAGAACTTACTGCCCACTAGGACTCCAAGGTCCTTCCTCCACGGAGATGTTTTCCAGTAGGACAACCTCTAATGGGGTTCCAGAATATCCAGAAAGAAGCAAATATTTGTATTTCTCAAAGCACCAGGCCTGCTCCTGGTACAGGTCATGCCCACCAGACACGAGTGAAGCTCAGATGTCAGGCAGAGACAGGAGTGGATCCCCTTCCCATTCCAACAGAGATTTCCTGGATAACCCTTAGCAAGCTGGGAATCCTTGTGCCTCTGTTTTCACAATCTGTAAAAAAAATAAATGGGAGTATCTTCAACACTCACCTTGTGTTCACCAGTGTTTTTAGGTCCTTATGGAACATATAAGGACCTAAACATACGGAACATTTCAGAGGAGGTGAAATTCAGTGAAGAGGCATCTGGTAAGGGCTGGGCAGCAAATGGTGTTTGTTTTAGCTAACAAGCAGTGCTGCTCATTAGCAGCTTAACTTGGAGCCTCATTTTCTCCTTCCTTAGCTTTGATTTTTAGCAGCCAGCAGGAACTTTATGTCCAATTCCTGGCAAATAGAGCCCTTTGCTCGTTGCACATAGTGATTCATCCCTAGATTTGTAAGGTGGGTGACACCAAAGCTCTGCTTTTAGTTGTGTGTAATTGCAGTTATTTGCCTCACAGCACAGAATTTCTCCCTCCTATCTCATCTCCAGCTCCTTCTTCCAGCTGGAAACCCTTCCCCCTGCTCCCATCCCTCCCTGCCCTTGTCCCAAGCCCCTCCCCAGCTTTCCTGGAGCCCCTTCAGGCACTGGGAGCTGCTCTCAGGTCTCCCTGGAGCCTTCTCTTCTCCAGGCTCAACACCCCAACTCTCCCAGCCTGGCTCCAGAGCAGAGCTGCTCCAGCCCTCCCAGCATCTCCAGGGCCTCCTCTGGCCTCTCTCCAACAGCTCCATGTCCCTCCTGTGCTGGGCACCCCAGCCTGGCCCCAGCCCTGCAGGGGGTCTCAGCAGAGCAGAGCAGAGGGGACAATCCCCTCCCTGGCCCTGCTGGAGATGCATTTGGCTTTCACTGGTCCCCCCCCCAGGTCTATAGGACAGTTTACACATCACTGATCCTCCCTGGGGCTTGCTCTGTCATAAGTCACTGCTCTGATGGGAGGGGAGATATCAGTCAATACTGATCCTCTCACATCACCCAGGTTTAATTCTGTGGAGTAGAAACCTGGTCAGATGGAGATGCTGGTCATGTCCTGGCTCAGCTGCAGGGGAAGCTCTCCCTAACTTTAATGTTCTTCCAGCAGTGGGGATGATGGAGTGAAGATAAAATACTGACTTAATTTAAAAAAAAAAAAAAAGTTTCAGCTGAGCTTCCAAACCTCAAAACTTGAGGTTTAATTAGGTTTTGGATGAAGTTTAGGAAGGATAGTCTCAGAATAATGCATTTTGCTCATCTTCATCTTGCAGCAGCCACTGGAGCTGCCAAATTCTGGTCAGGTGCTTCTGGCAAGTGATGTCACTGGCTCATCAGCAGCTCTCTCTAGATCTGAAATTGTTTGTGCCCCGTTTCTGCTCAGGTGGTAAATTCCTGGGTCTGAATTACTGCATTGGGGTATGAAATGAACCACACAGGACCAGCTTTAGGATCCTGAGGCTCCTCCTGAAGGAGAGAGAGGATTTCTTCTGCCAAGCCAGGAGAGTTCTGGTGCCAGGGACCAG